>NC_141877.1:646003174-646306204 GCF_056163025.1 Triticum urartu | reverse complement strand
GGTAAGTAAACCGACTCCAAAACAGTTCTAATGGCAATTTTCTCCGTTTTGGAATATTTAAGAAAATAGGAAAATAAGAAGTAGTCCGGGAAGGACACGAGGCGTCCACGAGGGTGGAGGGCGCGCCCTACTCCCCTAGGCACGCCCCCTGCCTCGTGGGAACCTCGTCCGTTCTCCGGACTCTGTTTTCTTGCATGATACTTCTTTTGGTCGGTAAAAATTCATTATATAATCTCCCGAAGGTTTTGACCACCGTATCACGCAAATATCTCATGTTTTTGTTTCGAGCTGTTTTTCTAACAGATCTAGATCGCCATGGCGTCTTCAAGTGCCCCCAAGGACAAGTTCTTTGAGAAGGTCATCAACCCCTACCTCGCGGAGGTGCTGCAACACCCCCAAACCATCGAGATGCATGTGGGGTTGCTGCACAACCGCGATGTTGAGGGACCAAGGAGGACCGAAAGCGTGGAGACAAGGCTCGAGGCAACGGAGCAACAAGTTCTCAAGTGTCAGGAGATGGTGGAGCGTGGACTCGACTCCAATCACATAATGATCACGGAGTTCACCAACAACCACAAGTTGGACGCCAAGGACATTGGGGAGGCCATCTTCAAGCTTCATGAGAAAATCGAGCACCTCCAAGCCCAGATCTATGACCTGCAAAATCAAAACTATGAGTATGAATATAGATTCAAGAGGATGAGTTTGGCTGCAGATTTGAGGATTCCGGAGACTCGATCATCCTTCTATGATGGTGAGCCTATGCCTTGGAAGAGGGATGACAAGCCTACATCATCAACAACTCCATCTCCTTCACCGACAAAAGAGATATAATCACATGGGTATGGGCACTCCCCTTGGCAACTGCCAAGCTTGGGGGAGTGCCCCGGGGTCGTATCACCTTCACCATTATCTTTACTATTTTCTTAGTTCGATCCTTTTGATAATATCTTGATCTAGTAGGATAAAGTTTTAGTATGATCTAGTTGTGAGTTTTGCTTTATGATCTTCCTATGTAATCGAGTCCATGAGCTATATATAATAAAGATTAGTGTTGAGTCAAGGGCTTGATTATTTTTCTATGATCTTGAGGGAATAGAATAAAAGAGAAGAAATAAAAAGAAATAAAGAGATCATATGGATCTTATCACTACTAGGGAAAACCTTATACACAGAAGCTTATCAGTAGCGTGGTCTAAAAGGGGGCGCTACTGCTAATTAGTAGTAATGATGGGTATAAAACCCGCGCTACTACTAAGTTGATAGTAGCAGCGAGGGGTATAAACCCGCGCTGCTACTAAGTGGTGCCCCCGGGACAGACCATAGTAGTAGCGAGGGGTATAAAACCCGCGCTACTACTACGTAAGTAGCTATAGCGCTGGTAAGACCCCCATGCTATTACTAAGCATTTCCACCCCGACCCGATCCACTCCCACCCCATCACTCTCTCTCTCTCTCTCTCTCTAATCCTAAAAAACTATCTCACGAACTCACCTGCTCGTCTCCCCACGATCTCCTCGCCGCCACCACCACCCACGCCGGCCGGTTCCGGCGAGCACCGGCCGCGCGCAACACCACCCCAAGCTCCGCCCCTCCCTCCCCTCCGTCCAGATCTGACATGGCTGCAGTTACTACACGGCCACCCTCTTCTCCACCGCACTCTCGCACCACTTCATCCCGCTCCCCTTCACCGCCAGGCCCGTCGCCGCTGCCTCCTTCACCTGCGGCCCGCTGCGCGCCGTGTCGGCGCTGCTGGTGCCGCGGAGGCGGCTCCTGCTGCCCGTGGCCATGTCGTCCGAGTTCGAGACGGAGGACACCGAGTGAGAGCAAAGCGAGGGCGAGGGCGGAGGAGACTCCGTGACCGAGTACTCCGAGGACCTCAAGGTCTTCGTCGGCAACCTGCCCTTCACCGTCGATAGCGCGCAGCTCGCCGGGATCTTCGAGCAGGCCGGCTCCGTCGAGATGGTCGAGGTATAAATTCACAATCTCTGGTCATGTTAACTAATAGCTAGTTTGGCGCAAATTATAATGGGCTAAAGTGAAATTCTGCTGGGCATTGCATGATTAGGATAGAGACTTCGGAGTCGGGACGTTTTGTTTTAGTGTAGTGTCAGGTTGTCCAAGGGATGTGGAATTGTTGCTGTGTAGATTGTGTCCTCCAAGATAGGATAAGGTACTGTAAATTTTTCTCGGCATGAAGTAAGTTGGAGTTGGTTCAGTACTTCAGAGGCCTCGTAAATTCAGTACTTCAGTGTAGTGCTGAGAGCGCTCCAGCGAAGTCGGGGGAGTCCGCGATAAATCCTAATCCAAAGGCGGCCAACTGGATTAGAAGGTATATCTTGATGCTAACCCATGGGTGGGAATTTTTAGGGGGAGAATTAAAGAATAGAGCATTTGGGGGCAGGCTATGCTTGTGCGGTTATGCCTCCCCTGAACCTGTTATTGTTTCTTCATAAACTGCAGTAGACATCTAGAAAAAAAAATTGTTTAGTAGACTAGTCCAGAAATTAATCCTGTGATACAGAAAGAAAGTTTTAGGGCGAAAATTAAAGAAAAGAGCATTTGGGGGCTGGCTGTGCTTATGCCTCCCCTTTGATAGAGAAATAGAAGTATTTATGCGAATGAACTGACCAAAATAAAAAGACTTTTGCAGATTGTAAAGTGTAGTTGGTGTTGTCCTTTGCAGCTTATACAGAGATGGAAAATGTGTATGTGAACTGTGATGATGGGAAAATATAAGAAAAGGCAGATGGGCATACTGACTTGTTTGTGTCATGTTTTCTGTCGATGTAGTGCAAGCATCATCGCCGCAAACACATGGGTGGTCAGTGGGACTCCCCAGACCAAGAGTATGGATCCATCTCACTTCTCTATCATTTGGCCATGATGATGATGATGCAAGTTGTAACATTCTTAGATTGTATTTATGGATGCATCGCTTTAATGCAACAGCTAACCCTCATTCGCATCCATTCAACCGAGATCCACTGGTTGTTATTCCTTAATTATCCTAGTCAATCTGAACAAGTTTATAACATCTCTCTATGCACCTGATTAGTCTTATATCCCTGAAGCCAAGCACTTTAGTTTGCCCATTCATGACATGCCTACTGTTAAAACATGTGTTCATTTGCAGCTCCTTTCAATTCTTTTGCAGCTCACTGAATATATTTTTGCAGTTCGTTGTCAGAATCCATGGCGCTGGCCGCGCCGCACCTTTTCCTGCTTCTTCTCGTCTGAGGCGAGCACCAGCGGTACGTATCAGCCCTCTTCTCTATGGTGCTGGCTAGGATTATGTACGTAGTTGTCTGGGATTATAATGCTATCTTTGCTTACTGTTAACTGTCCAAATTGATGTAGGAAGATAAACAGTTGTTGATCGCTTCCACGATTAGCACCAACTAAGTTTCCTTTGATGTCTGCACCTTAGAAAGTGGTACACTACAAAAAAAGACACATCCGTGACATTTTGGGCCAAACGAAAAAAATTTCTGTCATACATATGACACTTCTATGACGATAATTGTGACAAAACCCGGTATCATCGTAGATGTGGTGGGCTCCTACTTCTATGACAAAAAATCATGACAGAAAATGGGCTTTTCGTCCTGGGCGGGCCGGAGACGTGGCTGCATGACATTCTTTGGGCCGTCCATGAAGGAAAAAACCGTGGTAGAAGCGAGGGGGAGGAAAATTTCGGGGAGTTCCTGGTTACGGTTGGAGGTCGGGGGCGAGCGATGCGCGTTTCTCTCATACAGGTACGCGCGTGTGTGCGAGGCGTTGGCTCTAACTGAACCCGAGCGAGGCATTGGGCTCTAACTGAACCCGAGCGATTGCACTGCAGGCTACGCTTACTGAACCCGAGCGATCGATCAATGGCTGTTAACTGAACCCGATCGAGCGATTCCTTCGCTACTGTTGCTAACTGAAGCCGATCGATGGGATGAACAGTGAGCGTTGCGGGGGGGGGGGGGGGGGTGGATGAACAGGACCCCGTGGTGTGGTGGAGGGCTGGTTGAATAGTAGACGGCGGAGGGGTGCCCGTGGAGGGGTGGATGACAGGACCCCGTGGTTTGGAGGGTTGTATGAACAGTAGACGGTGGAGGGGTGGTTGAACAGGACCCCGTGGTGTGGAGGGCTGGATGAACAGTAGACGGTGGAGGGGTGCCCGTGGAGGGGTGGTTGAACAGGACCCCGTGGTGTGGAGGGCTGGATGAACAGTAGACGATGGAGGGGTGGTTGAACACTAGCCGGTGGAGTAGCGCGCGGTGGAGGCTGGATGAACAGGAGCCCGTGGAGGTTGGATGAACAGGAGCTCGTGGAGGCTGGAGGAGGTCGACGGTGGAGATGAACAGTATCCCGTGGAGTCCCGTTTTGCGGTACGCCACACCCCTCCCGATGAATAGGACCCCCGTTTCGACCGTAGCGCTCCAACACAAGTCCGTTTCCTCCGTTTTGTGGTACGCCACACCCCTCCCGATGAACAGGACCCCCGTTTCGACCGTAGGAGGTCCGTTTCCTCCATTTAGCGGTACGCCAGACCCCTCCCGATGAACAGGATCCCGTTTCGAACGTGGCCGGTTGAACACAAGGCCGTTTCCTCCGTTCTGCGGTACACCAGGCCTCGTTTCCATCGCCTGTTCCGTCCAAGCCCTCCCGATGAACACGACGCATTCCGTTGCCTCCCCATGAACACGACGCATTTCGTTGCCTCCCCATGAACATGACGCATTCTGTTGCCTCCCCATGAACACGACGACGACGCTGTTTCTCCGTTCCGACCCAGCCATGTACACGAGCCCTGGCCGTAAGTATGCGCGAGTAGGCGTTCGAGACCCCGCCCGTATATACACATACGTGGCCATATTTTCTTTCTTGCACCCTGGCCGCCTCTACTACGACACGTGCGTGCCTCTACATCCACC
This sequence comes from Triticum urartu, assembly GCF_056163025.1. NCBI lineage: Eukaryota > Viridiplantae > Streptophyta > Magnoliopsida > Poales > Poaceae > Triticum > Triticum urartu. The sequence goes on along the minus strand of NC_141877.1, from coordinate 646,301,279 downwards.
AGTATATATGTACGTACACGTTCGCGACTAGAATGACAATGCTACATACGCTTCGACCAGGTGGGTCCCGACTGTCAGGCACTTCCTTGCGTGCGAAGCTGTAGCTGGTGGCTCCTAGCAGTCAGGGGGGCGAAATACGGTGGCCTGTCCGGTGGGTCCCCGCTGTCAGGTGGAGGAATAATTATTTTGCACGTAATAAGGAGGCACTTCCTTGCTGCGGCCATGGACCCAGCTGTCAGCCTCTCCACGTACGATCCACGTCCGATGGAAGCCGTTCCTTGACCACGTTGACCATGCCGCGCCGAGAGCACCAGGGCGGTGGACGATGGCGAGGCCTAGGAAGGGGATGATGCGGAGCCGGGGAAGACGCCGCAGTGGATGCCCACGCGTAGAGGAGTACGAGGGTTCACTGGTTCGCTGCGGTGTGAGGCTGCCGTCGCCGCAGAATAACAGCGGGTGTGGGTGAGTAGAGGGATGGCCTGGCCAGCAGTGGGAGTAGTAGGGGGCGGTGAGGCCTCCGCCGCATCGTAGCCGGCCACAGGAGGCAGGAGCAGGAGGCAGGACCGGTGCTGGTTTGGGCGGCTGGAGCAAGAAGACCAGAGGTTGCAGAAGCACTACGGCCGTTGGATGGACATCGTACGGTCACTGGAGTTAGAATCGTGCATATTGACTAAGTTGACAAAGCCCTCCGTCCCTGTCAATTTAGTAGGCCCACAAGTCAGCCTGCCACTATACTGGGTCCCAGCTAACAGGGGGAGTATTCATTTTTTGTGCGTAATAAGAAGGCACTTCCTTGCGTGCGAAGATATAGCTGGTGGGTCCGAGCTGTCAGCGGCGGTAATGTTTTTTTCACGAAATACAGAGGCCCTTTCGGTGGGTCCCTGATGTTAGGTGGAGGAATCATTATTTTGCGCGTAATAAGGAGGCATTTCCTTGCGTGCGGCTATGGACCCAGCTGTCGGCCTCTCCACGTAAAGTCCACTTCAGATGCATGTCGGTCGTTGACCACGTTGACCAGGCCGCGCCAAGAGCACCAGGGTGGTGGACGACGGTGAGGCCTAGGAAGGGAACGACACGGAGGCAGGGAAGACTCGGCAGTTGTTTCCCACGCGGAGGGGAGTACGACTGTACGAGGGTTTACTGGTTCGTCTGTCATCGCCGGAGAATAACAACAGGTGTGGGTGAGTAGAGGGATGGCTAGGCCAGTGATGGGAGTATGGTGGGGCGGTGAGGCCTGCATGGCAGCAGAGCCGACCGCGGGGAGGAGGGAGCAGGCAGTCCCGCCGGCGCCTGTTTGAGCGCCTGGAGCAGGAGGAGCAGAGATTGAAGAAGCACGACGGCCATTGGATGGCCATCCAACAGTCACTGCTTGTGCATCAACCTTTTTTTAGGAAAGCCGCAAATCTGTGGAAAAGAGCATACAGCCCATCTGCCATTATTTCTAATAATTTACAGCCCATTTGCTAATTATTAAGGTTTTTTTGCAGCCCATATTCTTTTTGTTAGCATTACAGCCCATATTGTGGCCACGGTTAAAAAATTATACGAAATTTTGCATATTTCGGTGCGGTTTGAACTATTTTTAATCCCGAAGTTTTGACTCACATTCAAACTGATTTAAAAAATAAATGTATATCAATATAAAATCCAACAAATTCTCCATGCATAAAAATTAATGTAATTTCAAATCTCGAAATGAAAAAAAGATATTTGAAACTAATTGTCGGTTTGATGTGTTTTAAAAATGTACAACCCATTTCTCAATATTGATGGGCCATTTTCTCGGCCAGCCGAATGAAAGCTCTCCTCGTCTTGAAAGATTTGCTGCCCAACAGGCCTGACAAAGTGACTTACTTGGCAAATCACAAAAAAACTGGGCTGTGGCCGTGGACCCAGCTGTCAGCCTCTCCACGTACAATACTCTTCCAATGGAATGTCGTTGACCATGTTGACCACGCCGCGCCGAGAGCACCAAGGAGGTGGACAATGGCAAGGCCTAGGAAGGGGACGACGTGGAGCCGGGGAAGACGCGACAATGGATGCCCACACGGAGAGGAGTACGAGGGTTCACTGGTTCAGCTGCGGTGTGAGGCTGCCGTCGCCGCAGGGCCTGGCTAGCGGTGGGAGTAGTAGGGGGCGATGAGGCCTCATCGGCAGCACAGCCGGCCACTAGAGGTAGGAGCAGGCGGTCTCCCCGACGCTGGTTTGGGCGGCTGGTGCAAGAAGAGCAGCGATTGAAGAAGCAGCAGGACTGTTCGATTCAAATCCAACGGTACTGCTGCTAGATTCGTTTGTTGACTAAGTTGACAAGCCCTGCGTACGCGTCAACTTAGTAGGCCCACAGGTCAGCCTCCCAACCGGTGCGCCCCAGATGTCAGTGGGAGGAATCAGTTTTTTTCACGTAATAAGGAGGCAGTTGATTGCGTGCGGCCAGGCCAGCGGAGGGAGTAGGGTGGGCCGGGGAAGCCTGCGCGGCATCACAGCGGGCCACAAGAGGAGGGAGTAGGAAGTCCCGCCGGGGCTAGTTTAGGCGGCTGGAGCAGGAAGACCAGAGATTGAAGAAGCACGTCGGCCGTTGGATGGACATCCAACACTAACTGCTGCTAGAATCATGTGTTCACTGACAAAGCCTCGCGTAAACAAGTGAACCTCGAAATATGTGGCGTGTACAGCCCATTTGCTATTATTTTTATAATTTTTACTCATTTTCTAATTCATATGGAATTTATTGCAGCCCATTTTCCATTTTTAGAATTGCTGGCCATTTTCTGGTCAGTACCAGGGTCAAAAAATTAACTAAATATGTGGGAAATTTTGAAAATTCGCTAATTTTTGCTGGGGAACGAAATATTCTTAATCCAAAAATTAATAGCCATACTAAAACAAATTTTAAAAAAATTGGTACTATGTCATGTTAAATCCAGTGAAATACGTATAAGATATCAGTGAAGAACAAAAACAAGAAAAGAAACTTATATCCCATTTGCTATAATTTTTTTGGAATTTTCAACCCCTTTTGATATTACTTTTAACAGACATTGACCATACTCTTAAGCCAGGCCGGAATGCATCCCTCCTCATCTTGAAAGATTTGCAGCCCAGTAATTCGGAGAAAACAAATAGGCCTAGCTTGGATATTCTTCAAAAAGAAATACTCGGCTACCTATTTTCCCAAAGAACTCATGCATGAGCATTTAGCTTTATTTATTTATTTACTTATTTACGTTTAGGGGACCATGAGCATGTACCCGGGCCGTATTCATGTGAGAGCCTCCCTTCCAGTTAATTATGGGCTTCTTTATTGGGCCTTCATCAGTGGGCTGCTTGTTATCAACAAGTGGAAAATGTGTTCCGAGTTTCAGAAAAATGTGTTCCGTATGATAAATAGTATGCGCTACATACGGTACGGGGCACTAAACGATCGAACCATGCAACGACTTCCAAAACATTGTGTTTGTCATTCTAACAACACATTTATTCAACCAACAGATGGAATATACTACTGATTGTACATTGAAAACAGCAGCAGCAGCAACCAGGGCCGGGGGTGCAACAGAAGCAGTAAGCAGGCCAGAAGAGTGAAGACGCAGCTCTCTCTTCCAAACCAAACATCATCCATCATTACAAAAGGGCTACCAAAAAACAACAAGTGTATGCATCAAACTAAATAAAGATCCTACTACACCAAGTGTACGCATCTAACTAACTGGCTCAGTTATACGTTACTATTTATTTTTTTCGAAATGGAGGCAAAAGAATTGCCTCGTAGATTAATTAAGAAGAAGATGAGAATTGCTTGGTTAATCTACGGAAAACCAGGCTAAAACCGAAGACGTTACTATTTATTAAGCTATAGTGGAGTCGCAGATGGAGAGGAGAGGGAAACTTCACTGGTTTAGGTGCGCGGCAGCATAGCCGCGGTGCCACCCACGAGAGACAGGAGCAAGAATAGAGGTTGAAGAAGGAGCACGGCTGTTGGATTAACATCCAACGGTCAAGCTGCTAGAATCATTTGTTGATTAAGTTGACAAAGCCGTGCGTACATGTCTGCTTAGTAGGCCCACAAGTCAGTCACCAAATCTGACGGGTCCCAGCTGTCAACGGGATGAATAATTTTTTTCACAAAACAAGGAGGTACTTACTTCTGTGCGAAGATACAGCCGGTGGGTCCCAGCTGTCAGGTGGAGGAAACATTTTTCAGCTTAATAAGGAGGAACTTTCCTTGCGTGCGACCATGGACCTCGTGGGTCCCAGCCGTCAGGCTCTCCACGTAAAGTCGTCTTTCGATGACTCTCGTTTGTTGACCATGCCGCACCGAACACAACGAGGCGGTGGACGACGGCGAGGCCCCGGACGGGAACGACTCGGAGATGGGAAACCGCGGCAGTGGAGTCGCAGATTGAGAGGAGGAGAAGGGTTATAACTGGTTCTGTTGCGGCGCGGGGCTGTAGTCTGTGGAGAATAACAGGAGGTGTCGAGGGGTGGAGGGCTAGCCTGGTCGGCAGTGGGGTAGCGCTTCGCAGCGATGCGTGCTAAGCAGAGCCGCTAGCCGCCGGAGGCCGGACCAGGCGGTCCCGGCGATGCTGGAGGAAGAAGACGACAAATTGAAGGTGCATGTCGGACATTGGATATAAATCCAATGGTTGTGGATGACACAATCATTTGTTGACCAAGTTGACAACGCCCTGCGTAGGCTTCGACCTATTGGCCCACATGTTAGCCTGCAAAAATGTGGCATATATTTAACCCATGTTTTCTAGAATGCACAATCCATTTGGTGGGCTGGGTGAACAAATAATTTCGCGTCAATCAGGCCCATTTATATTTTCTAAGAAATCCCAGCCCATTTGCACTTCCTTGAAATACACGTATTAGGTGGGCTCGTTATATATACTCCCTCCGTCCGGAAATACTTGTCATCAAAATGGATAAAAGTGATGTATCTAGATGTATTTTAGTTTTAGATACATCCCTTTTTGTCCATTTTGATGACAAGTATTTTCGGATGGAGGGAGTATAATGTTGTGTTAGAAGGAGCAATTAATATCAAAGAATAAACCGGAGAGGCACATTATATATATATAATTAAGAAATTAGCGAGTTATTGCTCAAAATAAAAATGAGCGCGTTATTATTAAATTGGTCCTTAAAATCTTCGCAAGCTTTTGTACGCAATCACCATGATTTTCCTTGCCTGTGAGTCAAAAACAACCAGGATTTTCCTTGCCAACTTCCGTTAAACATTTACTTTTATAAGTTGGGATGTTTTTATAATGTATATATAAGTCTCTATAAAATATACGATAATAGTAATAATATAAATATATATAATGTGGTTAGAAGGGAAAACATAAATTGGACACAGCATTACTTTTATAAGAGACCTGCGTCTTATACCCCACAGTAGGGATACTAACAAGTTCACACACGAATACAACAGAAAAGGTAAACATTCATATCAAACTCAGGTTCACAGGACACGTTCATATCCATAGCCAACATTCACAATCAACAACTCAAAAGATTCATATATACACAAGCTCAGCATATCTATGCATCCAAATGATTGATAGATCACACGGCAATATTCGTACATAATTTACAAAAAGATTCAGATATACACATGTTCAGTATGTTTATGCATCCAAATGATTGAGATCACAGCCGATATGATCCATGGACAAACTTTAATTACCTAGGGTACAAATTGGTAAATGGTGTTCAATCGGAGGTACTTCTTGCTAAAATTAGTTCTTGTACGAGTAAAATTTCGAGTACATAAGAGGCAACACAGACAATCTGAACTTTGCTTGTAGGTTTATCCTCAAATAGTGGCCTCATGCCGAGGGAGGTTTGAGCAACTTGGCCACTACTTTCATCCAACCAGTTTACTGGGTCATCTTGGTCCTGTATCTCGCCAAAATTCTACATTGAAGACGAGAAAGGAGGCAGTTGAGAAAATGAACCACCCAAATTTTTTGTGCAGTTCAACTGAAATGGAGCATCCTTGGCGTGTAGACTGATTAAGTGCCAGATGAATATACGCGTCAACCAACTTGTCTAGAATCTTTAGACTCCATGCCATATAGTTCATATCCGCCGATAACCAAAAGGCACAAGTTGGGACCAAAGACTGGACTGCGTTTTTCTGGGCTATGCACCAAGCAATATTTTTGGTGTTCACTCTCCTAACACTTGGAGTCTGACAATTGGTTGACGCCGGTTGATACTCGAATGAATATAGGCACTTCTTGTCAACATCGATGCTTGTCTGAGTGAACTTTGGAGTACATAGCAGCAGCATAAGTACCTATCCATCTGATCATTTTGTGCAGTTCTACTGAAATCACCCGATGTAATGATTTGCCTGCGAGTTCAGGCTCCAAATTACTCCTTTATGAAATCGGCAAACAGTAGCATAATACCAAATTACCAATACATATGACAGGCACAATAATCAGGATAAAGACCAGTACCAACCAGTGTGAGGTAGCATATCAATTACTATTTCCTTTGACTGGAAGCCGAGATAAGCCAAGCGACTGACAGCAAAGGAAGAAAGCATGCGGAGTTTAGCGACTGACAGGAAAGGACGGAAGCTGTCGAGGCAATGAAGCACCCAAAGTTTTTGTGCAGTTCCACCAAAATCGGAAAATAGAGATGAACAAATGCATTAAATATCATTCTTACCTAAAGGAAGGTTATGGTGCCAATATGGATGATGAGGATTGGAACATAGATCTCCCTTTGTGCAGTTCCACCAAAATGAACCAACTGTTCCATTCTGACATTCTAGTTAAACAGCACAAAAGTCACTTCTTTTAAGAAGAGTTTTGTGCAGTGCACCAAAAGGTCACAACAGCAACCAGGTGAATTGGATATCCCTGTTTGCACAAAACGGCACCGAGGAAACAGTCAGAGTCTCAAACAATTACAGGCAAAAACATTTGGCTAAACTTGTCATGGCTTATAACAGTGGGTGCACCAGCAGTCCAGCACCATGTACGTAAACAGGGGCATAAAGTGGTGATTCATAGTTTGTTGCCCCGAGAAACAAACATCCAAGAAACATATCTGGGTTGGTCCCATTTTTGTTCACTCTAGCCACCTACTCCTATGTGTGGATAGAAAATGTAGTCCTGGTCATACTACTGTGTACATCGTTACCCCTATATTTCCCTTTTCGACCAAGAGACCGGTTGGATGACCAGTCTGTACTACTTTCACCCCCTTTCCTTCCTGTTTGTACCAAGTCCGATGTACATATACTAAATTCCCCCACCCCCACTTTATTTCTTGTTTGAACCAAGTACTCCCTCCGTCCGGAATTACTTGTCATCAAAATGGATGTGTCTAGAACTAAAATACATCTAGATACGGAGGAAGTACAAGATTCGACTCCATGAAGTAGCTTTACCTCTAACAATAGAAGAAAAAAATGTGACGTTGGACCATCCGATCGAGAGGGGCTGAGAGGTAGAAAATGATGCACATGCAGCAACGTAGCGAGCTGGGGAAGTAGAGCTAAGGCGGTTTCGAACGAAGATATACCTGAAGGTCATCAGGATGTGGATAGGTGGGCGGCGGGAGGACGGATCCGCCCATAGGCAACGACGAAGGGATCAGAGGACCTCCCGCGTCGGCGCTCGGCCAGAGATGATGGTGCGGCCGACAGTGGGTCTCCTCCCTCGCTATCGACGACGGCCTAAATGCTGCCCCTCCTCCCCTTCACCAGCGGAGGGGGATACGTCCGGATCTGTAACCAGCGGTGAGGATAGAAAGCTAGTGTTTTTGAAGGGAGAAAGACAGTGTTACTACCCCTATCTTGTTTAAATCTGGAGAGGATGAGAGTGTGTGAATAGAGCAACCCTAGCAAGCAAATGCGGAGGCTCCGGCCTATATATACATAGTGAGCAACCCTAGCAAGCAAGCAACCCCTATCTTCGTCAACTCGTACAAGACCGAGAAATTTGATTACTATAACGCCCTCTCCCTCGCGGACTGAGCTCCGGTGCCTTAACTGCACCTGCCTTTGGCTGCATGATAGGAGGGCCAACTACCTGTTGGGCCCACCTGTCATAGACGCAAAGGCAGTAGCAGTAAGTTGAAGCTTTCACTATCCCTCCCGCACGAGGTGGACGGACATGCAGCAGTGGATTCAGTACTGTAGAAGTAGGAGTAACATCATTATTGTTCGTCTTCTCGAAGAGGCGAAGAGCCAAGCGCAACCCGAACGTGGCAGTTGCGAACGCTTGCGTGGTGCGGTTCCTTGGAGTACTAGCCAGGCTCTTGCATGAGACAAAATTACTATTGTTTAACAATTAAACTCCATTATCCATTGGTTGATACTCATTCTACATAGGTCCACGCGCTTAGCACCGTTTCCTCCTAGGGTCACCAATGTTTATTTGCTAATTAATAGCATTGCATGCAATGAACTAGCCATTGCAAGTCATTGAAAGCATGCACACCTCTCATCTCTTATTGGTTGATATGTCAAGAAACAAGAAACAAGGTAGAAGTTAATGCACCGCGCCTAAGTGTTTTGGGACTATTAGGTTTTTGTAAGATGACTTACACACCTAGACGGAGGGAGTAGTATAGCCCTATAAACCGGAAAGGAGTATTTGCCTTTCTAGAGATTTCAACAAGTGACTAGACTACACCGTGTGCAGTACTCCATCCCTTCTGGTTTATAGGGCTCAAATCTCAAATCTCGTGAACCAAGGCATTTTGCGATTGGAGGAATGTATCTCGTACTTTACAAAACTACCCTAATTAAACTCATGCATTAATTACGTAGTTCTCTCGTTTTCCTCTCCGCCTTGGTCGCGGTGCACAATATTGAGCACTCCTATATGACTAGCCGGTCTATCTACATGCGGGACATTTCAAAGCATCCGGGCCCACGTGCCATCCACCAAATCACAGCGAGGTGCTACAGTCAAGACTCACCTGTAACCCCGGTGTGGCCGTCATGACCCGTCATATCACAAAACCCACACCTTTACCAGTAGTGGTAAGGTGGCCTCCAAGTTGGACTGGACGAAGAAACCATCATTTCACTGGAACGCTCATTCAAGCCCTTTTTTCCCTTTATGGAAGAAAACCTCACTCCAGGCTACTCACTTCTGCCATTTTTCTTCTGTACGGACGAAGGAAAGGTGGGCGAATCAGTTATGTCGCTATATTTCCATTCCAAGAATCTTCTTTTTGCGAAGCACCGACCGATTCTCACATCCTATTCTTTTCCCGTTTTCATTGCGAGTGTGGTTTCCTTTCGATTGCTTTTTGTTTGTCAATTCATTGATGGATCCTGGAGCACTAGGCAAAGACTTGCCGGCGGACAACCCACTAGAGACAGCGATCTCCAGGAAGCGAGCACTGACCAATGAGTTGACCATGTTGGCGGGCCAACCCATGGAGACGAAGAACTCCAAGAAACAAGCATTGGCCAAAGAGTTGAGGACGTTGGCGGACGAACTCCTCAAAGGAAGTTGGAAGAACAACAAGGGCCCCACCGTGCCTACCCCAGGAACTCTGATTGCCACCTATGTGAGGCTCAAGACCGAGTTTGAAGAGATAGTCGCCGTTGAGAAGCAGTATTCCCCTAGCAAGGTGATGGCCCCCATCGAGGATGAGGAGATGGCCCCCGGAGGGTTGAGATCCCCTGGTGAGCTGCACAAGGTAAAAATAATGGCTTATTACCATAGTTGTGGTTTTTGATTATTTGCAATGTGCTTGCTAATATGTTAGGGTTGTGCAGGTGCCGGTGGACGTCCTTGATGATTCCGATGTCGTGGCCCGTCCTGTTGGCATCACCCCGAAGATTGATTCCGATGCCACTGTCCATCCTGTGGACATCGCCCCAGAGATCGATTCCGATGTCACGGTCAGTCCTGCGGACATCGCCCTAGAAATCGATAACCATGCCGCTGTCCGTGCTGTGGTCATTACCCGAGAGATCGATGACAAGAAATAGTTGGTTGCGCTAATCCTTCAGGGTAGTTTGCATTGCCCTGTGTTTAATTACCAGAACGATGCGTGTTATCAAACCATCTTAGGGCTTGTGCATTGTCTTGTGTGGGCGGATCTTGCTACTTTTGTTTGATAGTGAATCATGCGATGAATCATGCGAACCCTCTCCGAGTTATGGAAACAGATGTATCGTCACCAGCTTTTGATGTAATATATGGCATGATTAGATGTAAGTATGAACTGTTTATCATATCAGCAGGGCTTATTTGATGATTCTTGGTGTTAGTAGGCTAGCTACTGTGCGAGCTATAGTACTTGCAAAACACTCACCGAAGAGAAACGTTGGGGCTGATGAGCTCGTGGTACGCTTATACTTATCCCTCGTCGATCGACCAATAGCCCTAGCTCCTAAAATTGTAGGCTTAGCGACCAATGACCTAGGCGGGCTAGTTTGGCCTAGTGAGTTTTAGTGATATGACGTGCAACACAAAATCATAGCAGTGCAGAGACGTACTCCCTCCGTTCCAAAATAGATGACTTAGGCGGGCTAGTTTGGCCTAGTGGGTTTCAGTGATATGACGTGGTACAGTGCCGTCCAGTCTTCGCGTGTGGTAGCAGTATTGCGGGTACAATACGTTTTCTTGAAGAAGCGGAATTCAACGAAGTCATGATGGTTCCTTCGTCCGAACAACTTACAGTGGGAAAGGTTGGGACTGCGATACGACCGGGGTAGACCACGATAATTTTGTGCATGGCAGGTGGACCAGGATGGTCGACGTCCCACATGTCGGCGAATGAAAGTATTCTTTCCGATATAGAGGACGAGCAACGAGTATTCATTGTTTATTTTTGATGAAAGCTATTGTCTCCACTGTTACGACGGAGGAGTGTGAAACACGGCAGCCCAGTGAACTTGGCATGTGCACCACTCCCTCCTTCCTCATGTAATGCCCAGGTTACAGCTTTTGTTTTCACTTTCTCTCTATCTATTTCCTCTCAAATGTTTTTACCTTTCTTTTTTTAAGACACAATTGTTTTTATGCCTTTTTTAGAATTATTTTTTATACCTAGGAGCACGTGTAGAGACGAGCTCTTGCAGAGCCCACTCCTTGACTTTGTCAATGCCTCTCTCTCCTCCACATAAGGAGTACTACTTGCTATGCATGCATGCGGCGGGCAGCTGGCGTCTTGAGTGGCCAGGGTGGTGAGAGCGGGCTCCGGAAGCGGTCCGGACTCTGGCATAATTTTGGTTTTTACAGTATTTCTTTCTCCATTGACAGGTAGGCCCGTGTAGATAGATAAAGAACACGAGGTGATGAGGCGCATGCGGACTGTTTGACTGGTCAACCAGACAAATACGGAGCTATACGCTAAGCGAGTGACCGTATAATCACCATATCTCGTATACAATTATCAAAGTGAGCTATCAAGACAAGTTCGATGACCACCAATGCATTTTACTCGGTATAAATGACCAGGATTGAAGGGGAATCCAAATTTGCTTCGTCTTTTGTCCTTGAGCTCTTGACAAACCAATGCACTATACGGTTGTCCGGCCACTCCACCCTAGAGCTCTCACCAAGCGTCGTTCATGCCACCGCGCCGCACACTAACCGGTAAGGCAGCGATGGCATCCCGCCGTGCCGAGTTCCTCGCCGCCCACGACCGCACACAAAATGGTAGGGAAGCGATGGCATCCCGCCGTGCCGAGTTCATCGCCGCTTGCGACCTCACAACTATGTGGGAGGAATTTGAAGATGCCAAGGTCGAATGGGCGGTAGAGCAAGAGGCGGCCAAAGCCGCACAGAGGGAGCGGAAAAGTCAAAAAGCACTGAAGAAAAGAGAGGCCCGCCGCCGCAAGAAAGAAAAGGACGCACGCGCTGCTGCGGAGAGGTCGGCGGAGATCCAAGCAAGGTGGGGTGTCGCCGACAAAGCCGGGAAGGAGAACGACGGCGTGTGGCCAGCATGTGAGAAGTAGTAGTACTAGTAGTTAGTTAGTTAGTGTGTGTGTGTGTGTGTCTGAGTACGAGCATGTACCAGTACTACTAGTTACTACTGTAGTTTTTAGAGCAAATTACCGGTACATTAGCCTAGACTAAATGGAAAAATTCCTATCCTAAGCATCAAATGGCATCTCTTTCTCTATAGGAATTGAGATGCATGTCATGTCACTTCCTATGATTTTCATATTCCTATCCTATGAACGAAAGGAGGCCTCTGTTGAGTAACTACTGTAGCTATCAGTACTGCTGGTATAGTAGTTTTCTTCAAGAAGCGGAATTCAACGAAGTCATGATGGTTCCTTCGTCCAAGCAACTTCAAAGTGGGAAGTGGGTCTGTGATTTGACGGCTCATTAGTCATTGTTACTGCGGCGCGACGATCTGGGTGACTCCCTTGGAGTTCTGCGTGCATGGCAAGTGGACCAGGATGGTCGACGTCCCACATGTTGGCGAACGGAAGTATTCTTTCCGATATCGAGGAGCAAGGAAACTGCGTGGTATAGTATCACTGCTGATTGGTTCGCAAAAAAAAATAGTATCACTGCCGGTTTGTAATTATTTTTTATTTCTGATGAATGCTAGCATTTCAACTCTTACGACAAAGGGTGCCAAACACGGCACGTGCTGGATGTCCCACACGTCAGCGAAAGGAGTGGGACATGAACAGCGTGGTAGAGCCCAGCGTAAAAAACAGCGTGGTAGAGCGTCTCCACTTCTTCCACTTCTGGGTCGTAGACCACACGTAGTAGTACTTAGTGGTATGAACGATACAAAGTGCGACCTGGAGACAAAGACACGTCTAGTTGGAAGGTCTCGGGGCATACACGTAAACAAATATAAAAGTTAATATGTGCCTCCAACTAATATAGTAGTAGTAGAGTACTTAGGCACGTACTCCATAACATCACCGTGCATTGCACGTACAACATTTAGTGGTAGTACGTAGTAAGAGACAAATGTCGCCCAAGAGTTCCCTTCTCGACCTACTTTTGGGTGTTTGGTAGAGTGTATGGAGGGTGCATGAGTCCACACTATTTTAGCACAAATACACTAGAAGCATGCATGAAGAGGGGTGTTGAGTTGAGCATGCATGAAGAGGGAACAACTATGCTGAGACGAGAACGCAACCAAACACACCCTATATGCCACGCATGTTCATACCATTTGTGCCTTTCTACTTCACTTACTGCGCTACATTACTCTGGTTCGTACGTCCACTCCTGGGTACATGTTCGTCTCATAGTTCCAGTCCCACGTGTTCTTCATATAGATGGAACGATCCTTGCATAACACGTGCACCTTGATGCTAGACGTCTCGCGTGTTGGCAAAAGGATGAACAAAGCTCACTAAAAAAATAGAGTGGAAGAACATAGATTCCGGACGACCGAGAAGGAGCAAGGAACCTCGTGGTGGAGCGTCTGCACTCATAATATTTAATATTATTCAGCGATATAAAATTAACCAATCATATCCACAGTGGACTGGAAGAGTATGAAACACGGCAGCCCGGTGTAGTATCATACTAGTACATGGCTAACCCACGCTATCACCATATTTCTTGGCTTCCGTGCGACACCTATCTCTAGTAATCCAGCAGCCTGTAACGCTTCTCCCTCCTCGTCTCTATCAAAGTGCGGCGGGCTGGCGTTTCTGCCGTCTATTGAGGTCGGTTAACTATCACATGTTAGCGACATGCCAAGAGCATTCTAAAAAAATTCCTTTCACGTTCCGTTTTCAAAAAGAAAAAAAATTGTTTCGTGTACGAATTTGCATGTATGCTTTGAGCAACTTGCATGTCCTATACTGCTGCCGTTTGATACTCTAACTTAGCTAGAGGTTAGACTAACTCATGACTAACCCTGAACTAACTGTAGACAAAGAGGTGTTTGGGTGACAGGGTTAGATTGTGAAAGTGCGTTATATCGACTAGAGGGGGGGTGAATAGGCGATTTTTATGAAAGTCTTCAAAACGTGGGAGTTATGAAGACAATCAGTGAAGATTATGCCTATTACTATGCAGCGGAAGTTAGATTACACTAGGCCAGCCATGGTCATGTATTCAATAGAGTTAAAGCACAATGACAAACAGCTTCAGTGTAATAAGGATCAGGTAGGAAGAAGTTATGAAGCCAATCAGATTATACAATGAGTTACAGTAAGAAAAGGAAGTGAAGATGAAACCAGTGACTCGTTGAAGACAATGATATGTTGGACCAGTTCCAGTTGCTGTGACAACTGTACGTCTGGTTGGAGCGGCTAGGTATTTAAACCTTAGGACACACAGTCCCGGACACCCAGTCCTGAACACACAGTTCAGGACACCAAGTCCTCACCGTATTCTCCTTGAGCTAAGGTCACTTAGTCCTCGCCCAATCACTCTGGTAAGTCTTCAAGGTAGACTCCCAAACCTTCACAGACTTCGTTCACTGGCAATCCACAATGTCTCTTGGATGCTCTGAACGCGACGCCTAACCGTCTGGAGGATTCACAGTCCTCAAGTGTAATAAGTCTTCAGATCACACAGACAAGAAGACTTAAGTGATGCCCAATTTACTCTAGCTCTAGGTGGTTAGGGCTTTCTCCTCACTAGGAATTTTCTCTCAAAGGCTTCGAGGTGGGTTGCTCTCAAACGACAAAAGCCGTGCACTGAAATCTAAGCAGCCAACCGTTTATGGTTGTGGGGGTGGGCTATTTATAGCCACTTGGCAACCCGACCTGATTTGTCTGAAATGACCCTGGGTCACTAAGGAACTGACACGTGTCTCAACGGTCAGATTTCAAACTCTCATGGCAACTTTGCTTGGGCTACAAGCAAAGCTAACTTGTCCAGCTCTGGACAAGATTCGCTCTCATTGTCTTCGCTCGAAGACATGGGTTTTTGATTTAGGCATCACTTCAGTCATTCTGACTGGTTCTCCTGGACCCCACTTAATAGTTTGGTGGTTCCTATGACTCAACACAAAAGAAAAAGAACTACGAAAGATCTAAGTCTTCGAGCTCCATAGGCTTCATAACGTGTCTTCTTTTGTCATAGTCTTCAATGTGAATATCTTCATATACCACCTTTGTCTTCAATGTCTTCATACATTTTTAGGGGTCATCTCTGGTAGTAAAACCGAATCAATGAGGGACTTCTACCTATGTTTTCCTGCAATTCTCACAAACACATTAGTCCCTCAACTAGGTTTGTTGTCAATACTCCAAAACCAACTAGGGGTGGCACTAGATGCACTTACAATCTCCCCCTTTTTGGTGATTGATGACAAACTAGTTGAAGTTTTCAACGGGGAATATAATGTGTGAAGTTTGTAAAGGATAGGGAATTGTCTTCATAAGTTGCAAGGGCTCCCCCTGAAGATGTGCATATAAGTTAATTTGCCTTTGGAATGCAAATGGACATGGCAGGTTGTACTTGTGGAGATCCACTTCAGCTTATGATGACAATCCACTATGCATGTGAAAGTATATGAAGATAATGACATGCATAATGGAAAATGGACGTCTGCAGAATGAGATAAGTCTGGAATTTATCGTCGCACATGCGGAATTTATCTTCGCAAACAGAGTAGCAGACGACCATTGAGTCTTAGTGTTACAACTCAAAGAACCGAATGAAGCAAAAACGAGAGTTGTAAGCATGAAGCAAAATGTAGAAAAAAGGAATATTAGCACCCGCCCATATGGACCCGCTTGAAGATTATCAACTCATATGCTTCTCCCCCTTTTGTCAGCAAGGACTAAAAAGGTTCGAAGACATAGAGTGTCTACTCGTTTCCAGGAGCAGCAGGGTCGTTGGAGGTGTTTGGCGGTGCAGACGAGCTTGGAGGTGCTGAAGCAGGTGGCGGTGATGTAGCATCGTCGTCTTCATCAATGATCCTTGCAGTAACTGTGGCAGCAGATGAAGAAAACTCAGAGTCTTCAAGTGATGGTGTGTTGCGCATCACAGCCCTTCTGGGAGGTGTGGTGTCAAACTTGAAACGCTCTGTGAAGCCATCCTCTTCAAGTTCAGCTTCAGTGCATATCATTGAGAGCCCTTTCCACGTACGACGGCAAGTCTCTTGTGTAACGAAGGCATTCTTGGTAGCTAGGTTTCGAAGACGATTGACATCCACCAAGAGGCTCTTCATCTGACGCTTTAGCCAGTCGTGATGCCTATCTTGCTTTTGGTGAAGGGCCACAAGAAGCTCTCGGTCATTGAGGACACGGGCACGCTTCTTGGGTCTTGGAGCATTTGTGCTGTCTGTGGCTTCAGTAGATACTGGTGCACGTGTAGTGCCAGCCAACGGATATACCCTGGATATGGCTTCAACACCTTCAACATTCCGCGTGAAGCTCTGGTGTTCTGCATTCTGAAGACTTATTGGTTGCTTGGCAGGTTCGGGATATATGGCTTCATCAGAGGTGTCCACATCTGGCAGGAAGATCCGATGGTTTCGGGCTGAGGGTTGATACGAGATTGCAGAGTGCAGTTTGATTAGCCTCATCACCCAAGGAGCATAGAACTTCAAACCAAACAATTATGAGCCTGACGCTGCAAGTTGGCGTATGAAGAGATCCCGTGCATTGAAGCATTTGCCATGCAGGATATAGAATATGAGAGTCTTCATTGCACCCTCGATCTTGGCATGTGGTGAGTGTCCCTTAATGGGCCTGAGAGTCCGCCGGATGATGTGATATATGGTCCTGGGTAGGTACTCTAGGTCTTCAACGAATAACTCAGTTGGATAAGGTGCATCCTGAGGCAATGGCTTCATCATTGAGAGCATCTGACTCATATTTGGTTCAGGCCTCTGGAATATGCTCTCAATAGCTTCAGAATGTAGTTGACAGCCTTCCTCGAAGAATTCGCCAGGAGTGGGCAGGCCGGTGAGTTCAATGATATTCAATGCATTGGCTTCATGATGGACATTGCCAGTCATCCACTCCAGGACCCATGTCTTCGGATCTCTGTTGTATCCTTTTATATGGAGAGTGGCATAGAACTGAAGCAGAAGCTCTTCATTCCAGTGCTCTTCATCAGTCACAAACGGCAGCAGACCCACTTGCTTGAAGCAATCCAAGGCTTCCTCAAGACATGGCAGACCAGCAATGGCTTCAACCTCAGGGCGCTTGTGCGGGAAGATGCGACCTTGGTTGTATAAGATGCTTGAGTAGTAGCTGCGCTTTGGATAGCTCCAGAACCTGTCTGATACAATCCTTTCCCTTGAATAGGGTTTCTTGGAGCTGTTGAAAAATGTATTGTCTGCCTTGAAGCTGTTAATATCAAAGGAGCCAGGTGCTGATGCAGGACCTGGGAACCTTGGAAGCCTTGGGACTGGCTTCTGAACATGAGGCCTGTGCTCAATATGATAATCAAACTGTGGACCTGCAGCAGACTCAGGAACAGAAGTGTCTGGCTCAGTAGCTTCGCTGTCCGCTGAAGCATTTGGTGGGGCGGGCTCCACATTGGCTTCAGTGTTTGTGGTGGCAGCCGCAACATTTTCTTCCTCCGCTTGTGTAGTTGGAGGAGCAAACTCAGGCACGTTCTCTTGGAGAACTGCATCTTGATGGAGCGGGGGAGTGGGTTCTGGTGGTGCTTCTTCATTGTCTTCGGCTGATGCAGCCGGAATTTCTGCTGTATGGACTTGAGGCCTTGGACCTTTGCGAAGCCTACGGAACGCAGACGACACTTGTGGGGTTGGAGTGGGCTGGGCCTCAAAGTCTTCTTCCTCCTGAGGGCGATCTGCCCATGACTCATCTTGTGCCATTGGCGTTAGAGGACGACCAATACTGATGAGTTCGCTTGTTTCAAGTTGAGGAAGGGCTGCATCATCTTGTACATTGTCTTGGTGACCAATGTCTTCAGCAGCTATGGGGTCGGCTGCTGGAATATCTTCAGCTTCAGGAGCCTCTGTGGGAGCAGGCTCATGAACTGTCAGTCGTCTCTCTGCATTGGGGTGAATGACAGAGAGGGTTTCAACCATCAAGGGCTCTGTGGGAGCAGCCCGAGCTTTCTTGATCTTGCGCTTCTTCTTGGTTGGGTCAGAAGGAGAGGCTGCAGAGTGTTTCCTCTTTCTAGCTTCAGCCTCTGCATTCCGTGTCTTCTTGAGCTTAGAAGCGGTTGACTGGCTCTTTGGCTTCGAGCCAGTCGTGGCGGTGGGGAAGACAATCGGAACAGCTTCTCGCCTTGGTGCCTCTGCTTCATTCACAGCAGGCTGCTTCTTCTTCTTCGCGGCCATCTTGGGGTCGATGCCAGGATGCCCAAGTGCCTTGCGTTTTTCGGCCTCATTGTAGGCTTGCACGCAGCATTCAGCCAAAGACTTCATCCGCTCACGTGAACCCTGAGCTTCAGCACGCTTCTTCAGAAAATTTTCCTTGAGCTCATGCAGCATGGTTTTGAAGCTCTTCACTTCCTGCACGCTGAGCCTGGCCATGTGCTTCTTGAACTGAGATTTTTCATGATCAATTTTCTGCTTCAGCTCAACAATGCGTTGAGCAATGGCCAGTTCTGAAGCAATTGCTCCTTGGAAGGCAACGCTAAGACCGACAGGCAGCTGCAGATCTTCGAAGCTTATGTCCGGTGAGGCAAACCATTCATCGATGAAGTTGTGGATGATGGCAACATCAAAGAGAGGTAGGTTGTTGAAGATTTCTGCTTCTTCCTTGCTTTTGATGAGCTGCTCAAGAGCGTCATCTCCAAGATCTTCATCGCTCTATAGATCAATGGCTTTGCTGCGCAGAATGGCAGTAGCAGTGAGCTCTTTGCCGGTGTGTTGCTGGGGCTCATTTTCCTTCTAGGGCTTGGAGACGCGGGATACGTCTTCAGACTGCACACTGACTTCAGGAGGTGCAGTTTTCAATGGCTTCGCCCTTGAGATTTTTGAGGCAGGGGCCGGCTTCGAAGCTTTTGGTTTCTTTGTCTGCTTTGGGTTCGGCACAGCAGGAGCTTCATCAGACTCAGAGTCAGCTGGAGGGTCATTTACGGCAGTCCCTTGGACTAAGATGTGAGTGATAAGGCCCTCAAGGTTGGCAAACGGACCGATGACATTGGGTTCTGCGTAGCATGTGCCATCTGCCCTTGGTGCGGAGGGGCCAGGGTTGAAGTCTAACCCAAATTTCTTCTTGCTCAGCTTCGCAGATTGTTGAGCAAACTGGTAGTTGCGCTTGAATAGATTGTCGTCACGACACCAGACGAGTGACGACGGATGCGCATCATCAGGCTGTGGTCCTCGGACCATGCATGGGTAGAAGCCTTGAGCAATGGCTTCATCTCTGGTCTTGGGTAGGAAATTTTTGAAACGGATGTCCCCCCATGGTCTCCTGATGGCACTCTTTTCAGCATACTCCTGAGTGACGAAGCGGTATTTGAACCACTGTTCTGCCCAATAGCGTCGAATCCATTGGATTCGGGTCTTGCGCTACCCATAGCTTTCTTCTGGATCTGTTTTGTACATTTCTGCCAAGTCTTCAGGCAGATCTTTGGAAGTTCCCTCACGTCTCTGTCTGCCCCCCTTCCTTGCTGCTGCTTCTGAAGCCATAAACTTTAACTTGAAAGGCTTCAAAACTTTCAAAGGCTTCAAAGGCTTTCCTTTTCTGGACCAACAGGAACTGGCTTCAGGAGAGTTTATGTGATGCTGTAGGAATTCTGCAAATGAATGCAGACTATGAGAACCGAAGGATTCTCCCACGGACATGTACATGTGACAGCATTAAGGTGCGAGGGAAGGGGAAGAGGTCATATGCATTCTCAGAAGGTTTTGAAGATTAATCAGTTTAGAAGACATTGACCTCATCGTGCGAAGACATTCACTCATAGATAAGAAGTTGGTTCCAGATTTATACGAACCCACAGATCAGTACAAGTGAGGAATCTAACTACTTTATGAGGCACAAGTGAATATACTAGGCATGTTATGAGATGCAGATTGAGAGATCTAACTTGTGTGAAGACAAACTTCTTATGGTAGAAAGTGACAGAACCATAAGATCAGAAGGGGCTGTAAAAAGAAGTTTTATTTACCACACTTAGAACTGCTAGACGTAAGTGGGAGTTGATGCCGAGCAGTTCAGTCCTCCGTGCCCTAACTTGGCGAAGGAAAACACCTACGGTGACGGCGGAGAGGACGATGTCCGCGGTCGGCGTGAGGACGGCGTTGGAGAGGTTGCGGCAGCGAAGCGCTTCGTCTCCAGCGTCGTCGAGTGCTAGAGGTGGCGCTAAGGTTCGTGCGAGGGTGGAAGAAGGAGATAATGACCGCGATAAGTGTGAATTTATAGGCTCAGGGGCGGCACTGTGCTATTACACAGGTGCCCCTGGCGGTTCACATTTGAGGAACGCGTGGCCAGTTAGCGGAAGTTTGGGGTTTGTTCCACGTCCCACGCGCGCCTAAATTGCCGTGCGGTCGTTCCTGCTTCTCCGGATTTTATGTGGAGGAATGAGCATTAAAAACGGACTTTATGGTTGTCTCTATATCTTCAGCTGACAAGGACACAGTGAAGACATTCGACAGTTTCAATAGAATGCATATGACTTGGAGAGATAGAATTTGAGATAGAAAGCATAGAGAGATTAGGGTCCGATCACATTCACTTAGTTCAGAAGATTCAACCAAGAAGACATAGCTATAAGTGAATGCTGTAGAGGACAGAACACTAGTATATATATATCTATATAATCAACGTAGTGAAGATAATCATGAAGACATGTTGAGTTCGAAGCCAAACCAAATGTGAAGATATTTCAAGGTAACGCCATGAGTGAAACACTTCAAAATTGAACGTTTGGTGGTGGCGTTACCCACCGTATAGGAAGTATTAGACCTAGACACGGCGCACAATTATCGTGGCGCTCCGAAGTCAAATTCCACATTAATGTATTCACACTTAGAAGGTATGTCTTCATTGATTGAAGATATACTTTACTTTGTGTGTTGCACATCTAAGTCATCAATATGCATAAGTGTTAGGATGTGTGCCTGATCACAGGACATTTGAGGATTCCAAGATATTTAGCTCACACCATAACTTGCAAAACCTCTTCTCATCCAAGGGCTTGGTGAAGATATCTGCCAATTGTTCTTCAGTGTTGACGTGTATGATGTCAATGTCTTCCTTCACAACATGATCTCTGAGAAAGTGATGACGAATTTCAATGTGCTTTGTCTTCGAGTGCTGAACTGGGTTGTTGGCAATCTTGATGGCGCTTTCATTATCGCAGTAAAGTGGCACTTGCTTCAGATGAATGCCATAGTCCTTGAGTGTTTGCTTCATCCACAGAAGCTGAGCGCAGCAAGATCCAGCAGCAATGTATTCAGATTCAGCAGTGGAGAGAGATACACAGTTCTGCTTCTTTGAAGACCAACATACAAGTGATCGTCCCAGAAAGTGACATGTGCCTGATGTAGACTTGCGATCAACCTTGTCACCAGCATAATCAGCATCCGAAAATCCAACCAAATCAAACTCTGAGCCCTTTGGATACCATAATCCTAGAGTTGGGGTGTGAGCCAAATATCGAAGAATTCGCTTCACAGCTAAGTGATGCGACTCCTTTGGTGCCGCTTGAAATCGAGCACACATGCAAACACTAAGCATAATATCTGGCCTAGATGCACATAAATAAAGCAAAGACCCAATCATGGAGCGGTATACCTTTTGATCGAACTCTTTACCATTGTCGTCAGGACCTAAATGATGTTTGGCTGGCATTGGTGTTGTGAAGCCTTTGCAGTCTTGCATACCGAACTTCTTTAGGCAATCTTTGAGATACTTCTCTTGAGATATGAGGATGCCATTGCGTTGTTGTCATATTTGAAGACCAAGGAAGAACTTCAGCTCCCCCATCATGGACATCTGATATTGCTCTTGCATCATATATCCAAACTCTTCACTGTACTTCTGATTGGTGCAGCCGAAGATAATGTCATCCACATATATTTGGCACACAAACAGTTCGCCATCATATGTCTTCGTGAAAAGAGTGGGATCCAGGGAACCAGGTATGAAGCCTTTGCTCTTCAGGAAGTACTTGAGTGTGTCATACCAGGCCCTAGGGGCTTGTTTGAGGCCATACAGTGCCTTGTTGAGCTTGTATACCATGTCAGGATGTTTTGGATTTTCAAAGCCAGGCGGTTGTGCAACATACACTTCTTCTTCAATCTTGCCATTGAGAAAGGCACTTTTCACATCCATTTGATATAGAAGTATGTTATGATGATTTGCATAGGCTAGCAGTATGCGTATGGCTTCAAGCCTAGCCACAGGAGCAAATGTTTCATCGAAGTCAATGCCCTCCACTTGAGTATATCCTTGAGCAACGAGACGAGCTTTGTTTCTGACAACTTGACCATGCTCATCTTGTTTGTTGTGGTATATCCATTTAGTGCCTATATTGTTGTGATTCCGTGGATCAGGACGCTTAACCAGTTCCCATACATTATTCAGCTCAAACTGTTGAAGCTCTTCTTGCATAGCTTGAATCCATTCAGGTTCCATGAAGGCTTCTTCAACTTTCTTGGGTTCTGATATTGATACGAATGTGAAGTGCCCACAGAAATTTGCTAGCTGAGTTGCCCTTGAACGAGTGAGTGGACCAGGTGCATTGATGCTGTCAATTATTCTGTCAATCTGCACTTCACTGGCAACACGAGGATGTACAGGGCGAAGACTTTGCTCTTGCTGATCTGTGTTGTTGTTGGGAGGAATGTCTTCAGGCTGAGCAATGTCTTCATGTTGATCAGGTGCTGAGATGATAAGTTTTTCTTTAGGATGAGCTTCGGAAGGTATAATCTCTCCAGTTCCCATAAGCTTGATTGATTCACTAGCTGGAACTTCATCTAGAACATTTGGCAGTTGCTCTCTTTGTGAACCATTTGTCTCATCAAACCGCACATCCACTGTTTCAACCACTTTGTAATGGAAGAGATTGAAGACTCTGTAGGAGTGTGAATCCTTTCCATATCCAAGCATAAAGCCCTCATGTGCTTTTGGTGCAAACTTTGAGGTGTGGTGTGGGTCTTTGATCTAGCACCTTGCTCCAAATACTCTGAAGTAACTGACATTTGGCTTCTTGCCAGTTAGGAGTTCATAAGATGTCTTGTTCAGAAGCTTGTGAAGATAAACATGATTGATGGTATGACATGCAGTGTCAATGGCTTCAGTCCAGAATTTTCTTGGAGTCTTGTATTCATCTAGCATTGTTCTGGCCATCTCAATGAGTGTTCTGTTCTTGTGTTCGACGACGCCATTCTGCTGTGGCGTGTACGGAGCTGAGAATTCATGTGTGATGCCCAAGGTATCAAGATATGTATCAAGGCTAGTGTTCTTGAATTTAGTGCCATTGTCACTTCTGATGTGCTTTATCTTGGCGCCAAAATTGTTCATAGCTCGATTGGCGAAGCGTCTAAAGACATCCTGCACTTCAGTCTTGTAAAGGATTATGTGCACCCAAGTATATCTAGAGTAATCATCAACAATGACAAAGCCATAGAGGCAAGCAGAAGTAGTAAAAGTTGAGTAGTGAGTGGGACCGAAAAGATCCATGTGGAGCAGTTCGAAGGGTTGTGTAGTAGTCATGATTGTCTTCGAAGGATGTTTTGCCCTTGTCATCTTCCTTGCTTCACAGGCACCGCATAAGTGATCTTTCTTGAACTTGACACCCTCGATGCCTATGACATGCTTCTTCTTCGCAAGGGTGTGGAGGTTCCTCATGCCAGCATGCCCAAGCCTCCGATGCCAAAGCCAGCATTCTGAAGCTTTTGCAAGAAGACATACTGCAAGTTGTGGCCCTGCTGAGAAATCTACCACGTACAAATCACCCTTTCGGTACCCTTCAAACACTAGAGACTTGTCAGATTCCATTAGTACTAGGCAACAATATTTTCCAAACATTACAATCATGTTCAAATCGCAAAGCATTGAGACAGACATTAAGTTGAAGCCAAGGGATTCAACAAGCATGACTTTATCCATGTGTTGATCCTTTGAGATTGCAACTCTACCTAGACCCAATACCTTACTTTTACTAGTGTCAGCAAATGTGATGTGGCTCTTGTCGGATGGACGTAAGGTTGAGTCCATAAGAAGACTTCTTTTGCCAGTCATGTGATTTGTACACCCACTGTCAATAATCCATTCTGAAGACTTTGAAGTCGCTGGTGTCGTACCCTACAGTGCAGTTAGGGGGATAGGCTTCACGAAGAGAATTGTGAAGCAAAAACATTCGACGAACCAGTGGGTTATGAAAACTTAGATCTAGATTAGGACTAATAGGGAGAGTA
The DNA here is from genome assembly GCF_056163025.1 of Triticum urartu. NCBI lineage: Eukaryota > Viridiplantae > Streptophyta > Magnoliopsida > Poales > Poaceae > Triticum > Triticum urartu. Next base: position 646,277,045 of record NC_141877.1, on the reverse strand, counting down.
GCATGCGATTCAGGAACGAAGTACATAATGATGCCATTCGGGCATTTTATCTTGCGCCCTACAAGATTTTTAAGGTCCCCAGCAATAGCGTCAGAAGATTTTGTTTTTCTGCTGGAGACCTTTCCCTGCAAAAGAGAGTTAAGCTTTCTTAACCACCCACATCTTCAAGGGTGGCTTAGAAGCAATAAGTCTAAGTGCAGCATCTGAGAATTTTGGCTTTGAAGCCTTAGCAAACAGTCTAGCAGGTGGACAATAATACTCATAGGAATAAGCAGAATAATTTTTGGTCATATGAACATGACGATTCGAAGAACCGCTCTCATATTCATATGCCTGAGTATGGTTTCCCTGCAAAACATTTGCGTTAGTGTGACTCAGGTGAGTCCTCTGTTTGTATGAAGCCTTTGGACCATATGAAGCCTTTGGTCTGATGTTTGTCTTCTTCAAGTGAGGTGTCATGAAGACATTCATAGGAAGATTTTCCAGACACCTTTTCGGAACCTAGATCTTCTTCATAGGCGGTCCATTCCTGAAGTTAGTACCAATGTACCTAGCAAACACTTCACCATTCTGATTCTTAAACAGTTTATAGTTTGCATCAAAGGATTCATCAATGATAATGGGGTTAGCACAAGTGAAGCCAGATAAATTGGATGGATCTGCTGAAAGTTCCTTTGCAGCAACCCATGTGGTTTTGGGGTACTGCTCAGGTTTCCAGTAAGAGCCATCTGCATTTATTTTCCTCATGAACCCAACACCCTCTTTCCTAGGGTTTCGGTTCAGAATCTGCTTCTTGAGGACATCACATAATGTCTGATGTCCTTTAAGACTTTTGTACATCCCTGTTTCAAGCAATGTCTTCAACCTAGCATTCTCATCAGCAATAGCAGTGGTATCCTCAGCAGAGGGGTTAGTTACCACATCAACAGTTGAAGATATTGCAACAGCAGTAGCAGTGGAACATTCAGAAACAGAAGTAGCATTATCACGCTCAATGCATTTAAGACATGTTGGTTCAAATCCTTCCTGAGCTGGACTGATCTGTTCGGCGCGAAGTGACTTGTTTTCCTTTTGAAGATCTTCATGAGCCGCTCTCAATTTCTCAAGTTCTTGCTTCCTTTGAAGATAATCATAGGAAAGCTTTTCATGAGTTGTTGAGAGAGTATCAAGTCGATCTTCAAGTTCCTAATACTTAACGTGAAGGTTTTTTATGTCTTCAATTAAGGATTCAGATCGAGTCATTTCGGCACCCAACAGATCATCGCTTCTGTCTAACAGTTTTTGAATATGTTCCATAGCTTTCTGTTGTTCAGTTGCAATTTTAGCAAGTGTGTTGTAGCTGGGTTTTGAATCACAGTCAGAGTCATCGTCACTAGATGTTTGATAGCGAGTAGTGCGTGTGTTTACCTTGGCACCGCGTGCCATGAAGCAGTAGGTGGGAGTGGAGTCGTTCTTGTCATTTGCGTCGGTGTCGGTGATGCAGTCATTGTCTTCAGTGTTGAAGATGGACTTGGCGACGTATGCTGTAGCCAGACTCGCAATGCCAGAATCAGACTCCTCCTCAGACTCCACCTCTGCCTCCTTAGATGCGGACTCCTCCTCTGAATCCATCTCCTTGCCAACAAACGCACGTGCCTTGCCAGATGAGCTCTTCTTGTGTGATGAAGACTTTGAAGAAGACTTGGAAGAAGACTTTGAGTATTTCTTCTTCTTCTTGTCGTCGGAATCATATTCCTTGCTCTTGTTTTTCCTTCTGTTCTCATTGTCCCACTGTGGACACTCAAAGATGAAGTGTCCAGTTTTCTTGCACTTGTGACATGTTTTCTTCTTGTAGTCATGAGCAGAAGCTTCATCATTCCTTGAGCTTGACCGTGAAGATTTTCTGAAGCCTTTCTTCTTGGTGAATTTTTGGAACTTCTTCACTAGCATTGCAAGTTCTCTTCCAATGTCTTCAGGATCATCAGAACCGCAGTCAGATTCTTCTTCAGATGAGGAAACAGCTTTTGCCTTCAAGGCACGAGTTCGCCCATAGTTTGGACCATAGATATCTCTTTTCTCAGAAAGCTGAAACTCATGTGTGTTGAGCCTCTCAAGTATGTCAGACGGATCGAGTGTCTTGAAATCAGGACGTTCTTGAATCATCAAGGCCAGGATGTCAAACGAACTATCAAGTGATCTCAGCAGCGTCTTGACGATTTCATGTTTGGTGATCTCAGTGGCGCCGAGGGCTTGAAGCTCATTTGTGATGTCAGTGAGCCGGTCAAATGTGTGCTGGACATTCTCATTGTCATTTCGCTTGAAGCGGTTGAAGAGGTTTCGAAGAACACTGATCCTTTGATCTCTCTGGGTTGAGACGCCTTCATTGACCTTGGAGAGCCAGTCCCAGACCAGCTTGGATGTCTTCAAAGCACTAACACGGCCATACTGTCCTTTTGTCAGATGACCACAGATGATATTTTTGGCAGTAGAGTCCAGTTGAGTGAACTTCTTGACATCAGCAGCAGTGACACCGTCTCCAGCCTTGGGAACGCCGTTCTCGATGACATACCATAGGTCGACGTCAATGGCTTCAAGATGCATGCACATCTTATTCTTCCAGTAGGGATATTCAGTTCCATCGAAGACGGGGCACGCAGCGGAGACTTTGAGTATCCCTGCAGTCGACATAGCTAAAACTCCAGGTGGTTAAACCGAATCACACATAACAAGGGAGCACCTTGCTCTGATACCAATTGAAAGTGCGCTATATCGACTAGAGGGGGGGTGAATAGGCGATTTTTATGAAAGTCTTCAAAATGTGGGAGTTATGAAGACAATCAGTGAAGATTATGCCTATTACTATGCAGCGGAAGTTAGATTACACTAGGCCAGCCATGGTCATGTATTCAATAGAGTGAAAGCACAATGACAAACAGCTTCAGTGTAATAAGGATCAGGTAGGAAGAAGTTATGAAGCCAATCAGATTATACAATGAGTTATAGTAAGAAAAGGAAGTGAAGATGAAACCAGTGAATCGTTGAAGACAATGATATGTTGGACCAGTTCCAGTTGCTGTGACAACTGTACGTCTGGTTGGAGCGGCTAGGTATTTAAACCTTAGGACACACAGTCCCGGACACCCAGTCCTGAACACACAGTTCAGGACACCAAGTCCTCACCGTATTCTCCTTGAGCTAAGGTCACTTAGTCCTCGCCCAATCACTATGGTAAGTCTTCAAGGTAGACTCCCAAACCTTCACAGACTTCGTTCACTGGCAATCCACAATGTCTCTTGGATGCTCTGAACGCGACGCCTAACCGTCTGGAGGATTCACAGTCCTCAAGTGTAATAAGTCTTCAGATCACACAGACAAGAAGACTTAAGTGGTGCCCAATTTACTCTGGCTCTGGGTGGTTAGGGCTTTCTCCTCACTAGGAATTTTCTCTCAAAGGCTTCGAGGTGGGTTGCTCTCAAACGACAAAAGCCGTGCACTGAAATCTGAGCAGCCAACCGTTTATGGTTGTGGGGGTGGGCTATTTATAGCCACTTGGCAACCCGACCTGATTTGTCCGAAATGACCCTGGGTCACTAAGGAACTGACACGTGTCTCAATGGTCAGATTTCAAACTCTCATGGCAACTTTGCTTGGGCTACAAGCAAAGCTGACTTGTCCGGCTCTGGACAAGATTCGCTCTCATTGTCTTCGCTCGAAGACATAGGTTTTTGATTTAGGCATCACTTCAGTCATTCTAACTGGTTCTCCTGGACCCCACTTAACAATACGGTGGTTCCTATGACTCAACACAAAAGAAAAAGAACTACGAAAGATCTAAGTCTTCGAGCTCCATAGGCTTCATAACGTGTCTTCTTTTGTCATAGTCTTCAATGTGAATATCTTCATATACCACCTTTGTCTTCAATGTCTTCATACATTTTTAGGGGTCATCTCTGGTAGTAAAACCGAATCAATGAGGGACTTCTACTTGTGTTTTCCTGCAATTCTCACAAACACATTAGTCCCTCAACTAGGTTTGTCGTCAATACTCCAAAACCAACTAGGGGTGGCACTAGATGCACTTACAGATTGACAATAAATGCACTTCATGGAGAGAGAAAAGTGATTTTTTAGTGGTCCCAATGAGAACTATCTCCAGTTAGCACCTCTTGGGTGGGATAGTTTTTTTAGTGGGTTCGGTGCAACTTGCTCCAATTTAATCCCTCGTGCTTGGATAGTTTAGGGCTATTTAAGCCCCAACTAGCTCAAACTAACTCTAACCCATGGATCCAAACAGGGCCTATGGCCAGTATCGACGCGGAGCAGTCGCATGCACCGGGAAGCGGCGCTCTCTCGGCCGTCGCGCCACTTCAAAGCCGGTGCCAGTGAGAGGTCGCCTCCGCTCTGGCCGGGCATTATGCGGCACTAACGCTCCAGGGCGACGCTGACCGTTTCACGCAGGAAGCGCGCGCTGGCAAGGGAGTATAGGTTTTGAAGCGTTTCAGGTGTAGTACTGGTAGTTTGCAAAACTACTCAATTATTGCACTCAGTTTCCTAAGAAATTGTGGTAAAAAACATTACTCCACAGCCCACTTCCCTTCTCCTTCCTATTCCACCGCCCGCGCACGTCCGCAGGAAGCGACCGGTCAACCCTTATATAGGAGTGCTAGCACAAAAAGATGCATGCATGACCACTAAAATTTCCATATTAAAGCGCCGCTCCGGCGGGAGTATGGCGTATGTTGTTACCTTCGGCCGACCCATGGCTACCGGGCGACGGCGACCAGAGAAGAGGCGGCGGGAGGGGAATGAATGCAGCTACTGTTTGGTTTCGCCTTCTGGCTTAAATAAATGCGCAGCATCACGTGTACCCGCGGGTGCACAAATTGTAACATACGTGTCTGCTTAAGTGGGCGTCACGTAACTGGTGTGTGTGTGAGAGAGATTCTGAGAGATAGAGTGCATGTGTGCGACTCTACTCTTCGGACATGTACTCAACCTTTTGCATCGGGATATAAGTATAATGGTATTTACTTTAGCTAGTGATTTACGTGGCCATGTTAACGTGGTTGTGTCAAAAAAATGTCACTTCCTGCTCGTGATTTGCGTTACATAATTACAAGCAAGATTCTCATGCATTGCACGGAACATAAATATGCATTTTTTTACAGAACACCTGTTGTGATTGACCCATGCAGGAGTAATCCCATGTGTAAAAACTAATGATATCTCAAGAATTTTATTGGAAAACTGGTATCTCGAGAATGTCATCGAAAAAATGAAAGATGAGAGATAAGGCGAGGAGGAGTGGAGCGTGGTGGTGACTGGTGGTCAGAATGGGCGGAGGCATGGGGATGGACGGCGCCGGCAGGCGACTGCGGCCACCATGCATGCTAGATTGTTCCAGAGACTTATTCCTTTTTCATTGCTGAGCAATGAGGTTGTGGGAGATAATGATGTGGAGAGAGGTGCCGGTATCTTTTGTAAAATCACCATAGTTTGCTTTCTATCCTCAGATATAGATCATACGGTCTGTATTACAAGATGGCAGGCACACCATCACCACCAACTCGTTTTTTTATAAGGGTACCGATGATAAGTTTGCTGACTACTAAAGTAAAGTGGAATTTGTCCATGTTATGAAAGTAAATAAAGGTGATTGTTTATCATACAGGTAAGGTTGGATGAAGGGTGGTAGGAACAAATGCTCCGCCTAGAGCATGTGTGTGTGAGATGGAGTCTTAGTGTGTGTGTGGGGTGTGTGTGTGTGAGAGAGAGAGAGAGGAGAGAGAGATGTAGTCTTAGTTTGTGTGTGTGAGAGAGAGGGAGAGAGATGGAGTCTTAGTGTGTGTGTGGGGGGGGGGTGCGTGCTCGCGCGTGTGTGTGTTTGTGTGTGTGTGAGAGAGAGATGGAGTCTTAGTTTGTGTGTGTGTTGGGGGGGTGCGTGTGTGTGTGTGTCTGTCGCGGGGTCCTCTGTGGCGGATGTAATTTAAGTGTGCATGGCTTTCATCATAGAGAGGTGATGTGTATGGCAGAGGCCACCAACGATGGGGTGCGAGAGAGAAAATGCTCGTAGAGAGGGAAGAGAAGGTGTGTGCGCGTCAGAGGAGTCGACTTCGAGAGAACGTGTTTGTTCGAGAGACACCGAGGAAGACTACTATATATCGATGGTGCATGTAGGCGGGAATTAAACTAAGGGATGGTCTTACTAGTTTCGGGGATATAGGGGAAGAGTGAGAGGCGGGGGTGGGGGTAGCTAGAAGGAGATTGTTAAGTGTGCGTGTGTGTTTTACCCATCCAGGCGGAAGTTATGTGCACAAAAGAGGAGAACGATTCGATGTGGCGTTAGGATTGAGGGTAATTAACTACATATGGAGACATAGAGACCTTGAACGTGCATGTGTGAGAGGTATACATGTATACGTGGGATGTGTGTGTGTCCGCGCACATGATCGAGATAAAAGAAAGAAGACATAAGTCATAAGATCAACGACATGGGAGAGACGGATCGATATGACAATATGCATGCATGTGAGAATGCATGGAAGAAGTCCCGACAATTGAGCATGTGTTTTTGTATTTAAGAGATAGTGGCGTGGGCTGGAGCATGCATCTTTGGCGAGCAGAGGGAGTGAGGCGCAACGATTGTGCAAAAGAGACCAACCTATAAATGCATATGTATGGAGAGACATATATAGTGTGGGTGATAGGAAGCAAGACTCCGTGCGAGAAAGAAATGTTGACGGAGAAACTATAGATAGATACAGAGATGGAGATGCTAGCTAGAGGGACATTCGCTAGTTTGGGTGTTGGAGATGACCGTCGGGTGGTTCAAAGGGTGAAGTTATATATGTGTGTCAGAGGGCACTTGACTGCATGTAGAGAGAAACATATGTAGTGTGCGTGATAGGAATCAAGAGTGAGGGCAAGAAAGAAGGTTGATGGAGAAACAGATAAATAGAGAGATAAAGATGCTAGCTAGTGTGCGTTAGAGATAGGAGTCGAGTGGATCAGAAGGCTGGGTTATGTGTGTGGGTGTGAGAGAGATAGAGAGAGGGTGCGTGTGAGTCACATACAAACAGATATCAGAGAGAAATGAGATCCAGAGAGACGGAGTTTTGTGTTTGCAAGAGAGAAAGATATTTCACAACGAGAGTGATAGCTAGAGAGACATACGAGGGAACGCAAGATATCTCTAGGGAGAGAGGGTGTGTGTGAGCGACACACGAGAGAACAATGGAGAAATATGAGACCCTGGGAGACAGAGTCTGTGTTTGTGTGTGAGGAATTGATATTGAAGAGGAAGAGTCGTAGGTTCTCATATCTAAGGAGCAAAAGACATCTCTGTATGAGGGGTGTGCGAGTGGCACACATGGGAATAGTAGAGAGAAATGAGACCTCGGGAGACAAAGTTTTGTGTTTGTGTGAGAGAAAGAGATTCCACAGGGATAATCATAGTTAGAGACACATAGTAGGGAGCGAGATATACTTAGAGAGAGATAGAGTGATGAAGGTCAAGGGAGAGAGTACCGTCAGTGTGTTACAAAGATAAAAGACCATTGTCGACATACAAGTAGCACAAGAGATACCTGAGAGACGATGAACGCGTATAGGTCCAGAGAGATAGTCCTATATAAGCATGAGTGATAGCTATATGAGACGAATATCTGGATTAAAGGGGATGTTGGGGAACGTAGCAGAAATTCAAAATTTTCTACGCATCACCAAGATCAATCTATGGAGTAATCTATCAACGAGGGGAAGGAGAGTGCATCTACATACCCTTGTAGATCGCTAAGCGGAAGCATTCAAGTGAACGGGGTTGATGGAGTCGTACTCGTCATGATCCAAATCACCGATGATCCTAGTGCCGAACGGACGGCACCTCCGTGTTCAACACACGTACAGCCCGGTGACGTCTCCTACGCCTTGATCCAGCAAGGGGAGAAGGAGAGGTTGGGGAAGACTCCATCCAGCAGCAGCGCGACAGCGTGGTGGTGGTGGAGGAGCATGGTACTCCAGCAGGGCTTCGCCAAGCACCGCGAGAGACGAGGAGGAAGAGGGGTAGGGCTGCGCCAACAGGGAGATTGAATCGTGTTTTGGGCTGCCCCTTTGCTCAAGTATATATAGGGGGAGGGGAGGGGCTGCGCCCCCACCTAGGGTTCCCTCCCTAGGGGTGGCGGCAGCCCCCAGATCCCATCTGGGAGGCGGCCAAGGGGGAGAGAGAGGGGGGCGCACCTAGGGTGGGCCTTAGGGCCAATCTGCGCCTAGGGTTTGCCCCCTCTCCTCTTGAGGACGCCTTGGGCCTTGGTGGGAGGCGCCCCAGCCCACCTAGGGGCTGGTCCCTTCCCACTATTGGCCCATGTAAGCCTCCGGGGCTGGTGGCCCCACCTGGTGGACCCCCGGACCCCTCCGGTGGTCCCGGTACACTACCGGTGATGCCCGGAACAATTCCGGTGGCCAAAACCATACTTCATATATATCAATCTTTACCTCCGGACCATTCCAGAACTCCTCGTGACGTCCGGGATCTCATCCGGGACTCCGAACAACATTCGGTAACCGCATACATACTTTTCCTATAGCCCTAGCGTCATCGAACCTTAAGTGTGTAGACTCTATGGGTTCGGGAGTCATGCAGACATGGCCGAGACAACTCTCCGGTCAATAACCAACAGCGGGATCTGGATACCCATGTTGGCTCCCACATGTTCCACGATGATCTCATCAGATGAACCACGATGTCAAGGACTTAATCAATCCCGTATACAATTCCCTTTGTCTAGCGGTACGATACTTGCCCGAGATTCGATCGTCCGTATCCCGATACCTTGTTCAATCTCGTTACTGGCAAGTCTCTTTACTCGTTCTGTAACACATCATCCCGTGATCAACTCCTTGGTCACATTGTGCACATTATGATGATGTCCTACCGAGTGGGCCTAGAGATACCTCTCCGTTTACACGGAGTGACAAATCCCAGTCTCGATTCGTGCCAACCCAACAGACACTTTTGGAGATACCTGTAGTGAACCTTTATAGCCACCCAGTTACATTGTGACGTTTGGCACACCTAAAGAACTCCTACGGTATCCGGGAGTTGCACAATCTAATGGTCTAAGGAAATGATACTTGACATTAGAAAAGCTTTAGCAGAAGAACTACACGATCTTTGTGCTAGGCTTAGGATTGGGTCTTGTCCATCACATCATTCTCCTAATGATGTGATCCCGTTATCAACGACATCCAATGTCCATGGTCAGGAAACCGTAACCATCTATTGATCAACGAGCTAGTCAACTAGAGGCTTACTAGGGACATGGTGTTGTCTATGTATCCACACATGTATCTAAGTTTCCTATCAATACAATTCAAGCATGGATAATAAACGATTATCATGAACAAGGAAATATAATAGTAACCAATTTATTATTGCCTCTAGGGCATATTTCCAACAACGGATTCAAATATTTAAACGGGAGATCACGACATCGATAATATCATAACGCAAATTGGTGTATCAAACATGTATATTCATTTGAATTTGGGCACACGTGTAATGTTATATAGTTTATCAATATTGGTGATCCATAGATTCTTCAATTACAAACGATGCATGGTTTATATGCAATTAATGTCTAAACAGGATTACACTATATGTTGCGTGTGTGAAACACATTATACATGTTTGAGAAGTAAAAAAACCCGCATGAAACACACATTAATTGGAGACAGTTAGCGAGGAATGCATACATTGGATTTCAACATAAAGTGGTTTCAAATATTTGAAAATCCAAATTGATGGATACAACCTTATGAATCTGAGATCATGCCGTTTGTAAACCATATTTATGTATAAATGGTGTTGTGCTTTTGAAAGTATATATAAAAAGTGATGTATATAGAATGTAATCCAATTGAAAATGGACCCCACCCGAAAAAAATAGAATACAAACGGGATTCGAATTGAGTTGGCATGGTAAACGTGCACTCTGCAAAATTTGAACGAAGCGGGGAAAGTCGGAGTAACCGCCCGAAACCAAAATCTGCGAGATGGAAATCACTACTGCCTATCCCTGCCACGCAAAGCCTATATGCTGGATTTCTATAGGTTTCAATAAGGGTAGGTTTGTAATTTCACCCAAATGTGACGTAACCGCCTCTCACTCGGATTCATACACGGCGGGCGCCAAAACACAGTGTGTCCTCGGCCGAAATCGACTCCCTCCCCGATTCATATTCATACACGGTGGGCGCCAAAAACAAACTCTCGTCGGCAAATATTCGGTGTATGCGAGATTACCGTCCTATCCCCAACCGACTAGTGTTGCTGTGATGTAGTAGAAATTTGAAACGGGGGCTAAGTTTGTAAATTTCCTCGCATTTGAGACAAGTGCGCCCTGAATACATGGTTCCCCCTTCCTCTCTACCTCCCTTTTCCCCATTCGTACTACGTGGGCGCCAAAACACCCTCTCCACCCCACCCTCCTCCGTCCGCCGCCGTCCGCCACCCCATCCACCGCCGTCCTCCTCCACCATGCCAGAGCTGATACCCCAACGCCGCCGTCCATTACAAGAGATCGACCTTTCTCATCCACGGCTTTGGACCGGGATCCTTGCATCCCGTCCTCTCGCTTCATCCCCGCCGTCGTCCACCTTGTCGGTGCCGCTCCTACGACAGTCTCATCCACCGCGCCCCGCCGCCACCGTCTACCCTCCTAGATCTGCTTCCACGCCACCGACAGCCATCGCTACCGCAGCACCGTCAAATTCTCAGCAGATGCATACACGGCGCCGCACCAGAGGCGGTACTCTTTCGTATCTGCTCAACTTATTTATCACAGCAAGAAAATAGATCGCCACTGCTTTACTCTGATTTCTTGTCTTGGTTGCGAAGTTGCCTTTGTCCGGTTTGCACCTTTAGATCCGCCATGGCACGTGATACGTCTCCGTTGTATCTATAATTTTTGATTGTTCCATGCCAATATTATTCAACTTTCACATACTTTTGGCAACTTTTTATACTATTTTTGGGACTAACATATTGATCCAGTGCCCAGTGCCAGTTCCTGTTTGTTGCATGTTTTTTGTTTCGCAGAATATCCATATCAAACGGAGTCCAAATGGAATAAAAACTGACGGAGATTTTTTTGGAATATATATGATTTTTGGGAAGAAGAATCCACGTGATACGATGCTCGAGGGGCCCACAAGGTAGGGGGCCGCGCCCCAGGGTGTCAGGCGCGCCCCTGACCCTCATGGCCACCCCGCAAGGCGGTTGGTGCCCTTCTTTCTCCGTAAGAAAGCTAATTTCCGGATAGAGATCATGTCAAAATTTCAGCCCAATCGGAGTTATGGATCTCCGGGAATATAAGAAACGGTGAAAGGGAAGAATCTGAGAACGCAGAAACAGAGAGAGACAGAGAGACAGATCCAATCTCGGAGGGACTCTCACCCCTCCCGTGCCATGGAGGCCATGGACCAAAAGTGAAACCCTTCTCCCATCTAGGGAGGAGGTCAAGGAAGAAGAAGAAGGAGGGGGGCTCTCTCCCCCTCGCTTCTGGTGGCACCGGAGTGCCACCGGGGGCCATCATCATCACCGCTATCTTCACCAACACCTCCGCTATCTTCACCAACATCTCCATCACCTTCCTCCCTATATCTACAGTGGTCCACTCTCCCGCAACCCTCTATAGCCTCTACTTAAACATGGTGCTTTATGCTTCATATTATTATCCCATGATGTGTTGCCATCCTATGATGTCTGAGTAGATTTTCGTTGTCCTATCGATGGTTGATGAATTGCTATGATTGATTTAATTTGCTTGTGGTTATGTTGTTGTCCTTTGGTTCCCATCATATGAGCGCGTGCGTGGATCACACCATAGGGTTAGTTGTATGTTGATAGGACTATGTATTGGAGGGCAACAGTGACATAAGCTTCAACCTAGCATAGAAATTGATGCATATGGGATTGAAGGGGGACCAATATATCTTAATGCTATGGTTGGGTTTTACGTTAATGAACATTAGTAGTTGCGGATGCTTGCTAATAGTTCCAATCATAAGTGCATAGAATTCCAAGTAAGGGATGACATGCTAGCAGTGGCCTCTCCCACATAATACTTGCTATTGGTCTAGTAAAGTAGTCAATTGCTTAGGGACAATTTCGCAACTCCTACCACCACTTTTCCATACTCGCTATATTTACTTTAGTTGCTTCTTTACCTTAACAGCCCCTAGTTTTATTTTCATGCTCTTTATTATCTTGGAAACCTATCCAACAACACCTACAAAGTACATCTAGTTTCATACTTGTTCTAGGTAAAGTGAACGTCAAGCGTGCGTAGAGTTGTATCAGTGGTCGATAGAACTTGAGAGAATATTTGTTCTACCTTTAGCTCCTCATTGGGTTCGACACTCTTACTGATCGAAAACTATTGCGATCCCGTATACTTGTGGGTTATCAAGACCTTTTTCTAGCGCCGTTGCCGGGGAGCCATAGCGTGGGGTGAATATTCTCGTGTGTGCTTGTTTGCTTTATCACTAAGTAATTTTTATTTTCTGTTCTTAGTTGTTTTCTATCTTTAGTCATGGGTAGGAAACACGAAATACCAAAAAAATTAGGTGTACTTGCTACTCATGGAGATGGGGAACCTCCTAAAACCCTCGATGCTGGTTATGTGAAAGATATTATGTAGTACTTTAATAATCCTGAGAAAACCCCATTCAATTATGTAATGGGAGTAACGTTGGATCAACGTGAATACTTTAGGGATTATGGCTTGACACAAAAAGGGAAACTATTATGGGATCAAATTTATATATTAAAATGGTATGCTAGACAACTATGCTCGGAATATGATTATACTTGTTGCTCTAGGATGAATTCTCCACACCTCCCCTTTTCATGCAAATTTAATGATAATGAAACCTTGGCTTCTTATGCTAGAGGTATATATGATTATTATGATGTGGAACAAATAGAAGAATTTGTTGCTTTTATGGGTGCTTATGAAATTGAATCTATGTTTAAAGAGTTTGATGATATTGATGATGCTTGTTATAGATCTGAAAATTTAGCTATCCTCAAATATTGCTATGATAATTATGAATACAATTATGAAATTAATGCACTTATTAAGGAAGTCTCCACTGTCCAAGAAGAGATTAATATTTTGCAGGAATCTATGGAAGAAGAAGTTGATGACACTGTGAGCTCATTGGATGAAAAAGATGAGGAGGAGAGCAAAGAACAAAAGGAGGAAGAGCGTATTGATCACCCATGCCCACCTTCTAATGAGAGTAACTCTTCAACTCATACATTGTTTAATTCCCCTTCGTGCTTACCGAAGGATGATTGCTATGATGACTGTTATGATCCCATTGATTCTCTTGAAATATCCCCTTTTGATGATGCTTGCTATACTTGTGGCCAAGATGCCAATATGAATTATGCTTATGGAGATGAACTTGCTATAGTTCCTTATGTTAAACATGAAATTGTTGCTATTGCACCCACGCATGATAGTCCTATTATCTTTTTGAATTCTCCCGATTATACTATACCGGAGAAGTTTGCACTTATTAAGGATTATATTGATGGGTTGCCTTTTACCGTTGCACATGATGATTTCGATAAATATAATATGCATGTGTTTGCTGCTCCTATTTGTAATTATTATGAGAGAGGAACTATATCTCCACCTCTCTATGTTTCCAATATGATAAAATTGCAAGAAACTATTTATACTATGCATTGGCCTTTACTATGTGTGCATGAATTGTTCTTGTATGACATGCCGATGCATAGGAAGAGAGTTAGACTTTGTCATTGCTTGATATATGTTGCTTTGTGCTCACTACTAAATTACAAATCATTGTTAATTAAAATTGGCTTTGATATACCTTGGGATCCGGGTGGATTCACTACTTGAGCACTATATGCCTAGCTTAATGGCTTTAAAGAAAGCGCTGCCAGGGAGACAACCCGGAAGTTTTAGAGAGTCATTTATTTCTGTTGAGTGCTTTCATATAGTTTAAAAACAACAAAAATAAAGAGGGGAACCCAAAACTTTTTCAAAAAGGAAAGCGAAAGTGAGAAAGACAAGCATTGTTGAAGTGGGAGAGCTCCTTGAACTTTGTTCATGCTCACGGCAACTTTGTGAATCTTGATTACAGAAACTTTTCAATAAAAATAATTATCCCCTTGTACAATTCCATTGTATTATAAAAATAATGTGCCAAGGTTTGCCTTTAGAATGTTTACATTTGCTTGATGGTCTGTACGGTGCAGGACAGAAACTTTGGCTGTAGTCCGCGATTTTACGTTTTTATCTGGAACGTCAAATGGTTCTGATTCTTTTTGCACCGTCTTCCTATACAAATTGTTTATTTTTCCTAATTTTGGTAGAATTGTTCAAGTATAAGAAGTACGGTGAATGTTCAGATTATTACAGACTGTTCTGTTTTAGACAGATTCTGTTTTTGATGCATAGTTTGCTTATTTTGATGAAACTATCAATTTATATTAGTGGATTAAGCCATGAAAAAGTTATACTACAGTAGACACAATGCAAAAACAAAATATTAATTGGTTTTCAACAGTACTTATAGTGGTGATTTGCTTTATTATACTAACGGATCTTACCGAGTTTTCTGTTGAAGTTTTGTGTGGATGAAGTGTTCGATGATCGAGAAGGTCTCGATGTGAGAAGAAGGAAGAGAGGAAAGAGCTCAAGCTTGGGGATGCCCGAGGCACCCCAAGTAAATATTCAAGGAGACTCAAGCGTCTAAGCTTGGGGATGCTGGGGAGGCATCCCCTCTTTCTTCAACAAATATCGGTATGTTTTCAGATTCGTTTCGTGCATGCGATATGTGCAAATCTTGGAGCGTCTTTTGCATTTAGTTTTCACTTTTCCTTTTATGCACCATGCTGGTATGAGATAGTCCTTGGTTGATTTATAGAATGCTCTATGCACTTCACTTATATCTTTTGAGTATGGCATTATAGAATGCTTCATGTGCTTCACTTATATCATTTGAAGTTTGGATTGCATGTTTCTATTTACATAGAAAACCGCCATTTGTAGAATGCTCTTTTGCTTCACTTATATTTGTTAGAGCACGGGCATATCTTTTGTAGAAAGAATCAAACTCTCTTGCTTCACTTATATATGTTTAGAGAGATGACAGGAACTGGTCAATTCACATGGTTAGTCATAAAATCCTACATAAACTTGTAGATCGCTGAATATGATATGTTTGATTCCTTGCAATAGTTTTGCGATATAAAGATGGTGATATTAGAGTCATGCTAGTGGGTATTTGTGGACTGTAGAAATACTTGTGTTGAGGTTTGTGATTCCCGTAGCATGCACGTATGGTGAACCGTTATGTGATGAAGTCGGAGCATGATTTATTTATTGATTGTCTTCCTTATGAGTGGCGGTCGGGGATGAGCGATGGTCTTTTCCTACCAATCTATCCCCCTAGGAGCATGCGTGTAGTACTTTGTTTCGATGACTAATAGATTTTTGCAATAAGTATGTGAGTTCTTTATGACTAATGTTGAGTCCATGGATTATATGCACTCTCACCCTTCCACCATTGCTAGCCTCTCTAGTACCGCGCAACTTTCGCCGGTACCATAAACCCACCATATACCTTCCTCAAAACAGCCACCATACCTACGTATTATGGCATTTCCATAGCCATTCCGAGATATATTTCCATGCAACTTCCATCATCATCATATACATGACTTGAGCATTCATTGTCATATTGCTTTGCATGATCGTAAGATAGCTAGCATGATGCTTTCATGGCTTGTCCGTTTTTTGATGTCATTGCTATGCTAGATCATTGCACATCCCGGTACACCGCCGGAGGCATTCATATAGAGTCATATCTTTGTTCTAGTATCGAGTTGTAATATTGAGTTGTAAGTAAATAAAAGTGTGATGATCATCATTATTAGAGCATTGCCCCAGTGAGGAAAGGATGATGGAGACTATGATTCCCCCATAAGTCGGGATGAGACTCAGGACTTTACAAAAAAATAAAAGAGGCCAAAGAAGCCCAAATAAAAAAGGAGGCCAAAGAAGCCCACCAAAAAAACAAAAAAATTAGAGAAAAAGAGAGAAGGGGCAGTGCTACTATCCTTTTTCCACACTTGTGCTTCAAAGTAGCATCATGTTCTTCATATAGAGAGTCTATTGAGTTATCACTTTCATATACTAGTGGGAATATTCATTATAGAACTTGGCTTGTATATTCCGATGATGGGCTTCCTCAAAATGCCCGAGGTCTTCATGAGCAAGCAAGTTGGATGCATACCCACTTAGTTTCAGTTGGAGCTTTCATACACTTATAGCTCTAGTGCATCCGTTGCATGGCAATCCCTACTCACTCACATTGATATCTATTGATGGGCATCTCCATAGCCCGTTGATACGCCGAGTTGATGTGAGACTATCTTCTCCTTTTTGTCTTCACCACCATCATATTCTATTCCACCTATAGTGCTATGTCCATGGCTCACGCTCATGTATTGCGTGAAAGTTGAAAAGGTTTGAGAACGTCAAAAGTATGAAACAATTGCTTGGCTTGTCATCGGGGTTGTGCATGATGTGAATATTTTGTGTGGTGAAGATGAAGCATAGCCAGACTATATGATTTTGTAGGGATAATTTTCTTTGGCCTTGTTATTTTGAAAAGACATGATTGCTTTATTAGTGGGCTTGAAGTATTATTGTTTTTATGTCAAATGATAGACTATTGCTTTGAATCACTCGTATCTTAATATTCATGCCATGATTAGACATATGATCAAGATTATGCTAGGTAGCATTCCACATCAAAAATTATCTTTTTTATCATTTACCTACTCGAGGACGAGCAGGAATTAAGCTTGGGGATGCTGATACGTCTCCGTCGTATCTATAATTTTTGATTGTTCCATGCCAATATTATTCAACTTTCATATACTTTTGGCAACTTTTTATACTATTTTTGGGACTAACATATTGATCTAGTGCCCAGTGCCAGTTCCTGTTTGTTGCATGTTTTTTGTTTCGCGGAATATCCATATCAAACGGAGTCCAAACGGAATAAAAACTGACGGAGATTTTTTGGAATATATATGATTTTTGGGAAGAAGAATCCATGCGAGACGATGCTCGAGGGGCTCACGAGGTAGGGGGGTGCGCCCCAGGGTGTCAGGTGCGCCCCTGACCCTTGTGGCCACCCCATAAGGCGGTTGGTGCCCTTCTTTCGCCGCAGGAAAGCTAATTTCCGGATAGAGATTGTGTCAAAATTTCAGCCCAATCGGAGCTATGGATCTCCGGGAATATAAGAAACGGTGAAAGGGAAGAATCTGAGAACGCAGAAACAGAGAAAGACAGAGAGACAGATCCAATCACGGAGGGGCTCTCGCCCCTCCCATGCCATGGAGGCCATGGACCAGAGGGGAAACCTTCTCCCATCTAGGGAGGAGGTCAAGGAAGAATAATAAGGAGGGGGGCTCTCTCCCCCTCGCTTCCGGTGGCACCGGAGTGCCACCGGGGGCCATCATCATCACCGCGATCTTCACCAACACCTCCGCTATCTTCACCAACATCTCCATCACCTTCCCTCCTCTATCTACAGCGGTCCACTCTCTTGCAACCCGATGTACCGTCTACTTGAACATGGTGCTTTATGCTTCATATTATTATCCAATGATGTGTTGCCATCCTATGATGTCTGAGTAGATTTTTGTTGTCCTATCGGTGGTTGATGAATTGCTATGATTGATTTAATTTGCTTGTGGTTATGTTGATGTGCTTTGGTGCCCATCATATGAGCGCGCGCGTGGATCACACCATAGGGTTAGTTGTATGTTGATAGAACTATGTATTGGAGGGCAAGAGTGACAGAAGCTTCAACCTAGCATAGAAATTGATGCATACGGGATTGAAGGGGGACCAATAAATCTTAATGCTATGGTTGGGTTTTACGTTAATGAACATTAGTAGTTGCGGATGCTTGCTAATAGTTCCAATCATAAGTGCATAGAATTCCAATTGAGGGATGACATGCTAGCAGTGGCCTCTCCCACATAATACTTGCTATCGGTCTAGTAAAGTAGTCAATTGCTTAGGGACAATTTCACAACTCCTACCACCACTTTTCCATACTCGCTATATTTACTTTAGTTGCTTCTTTACCTTAACAGCCCCTAGTTTTATTTTCATGCTCTTTATTATCTTGCAAACCTATCCAACAACACCTACAAAGTACTTCTGGTTTCATACTTGTTCTAGGTAAAGTGAACGTCAAGCGTGCGTAGAGTTGTATCGGTGGTTGATAGAACTTGAGGGAATATTTGTTCTACCTTTAGCTCCTCGTTGGGTTCGACACTCTTACTTATAGAAAAAAGTTGCGATCCCCTATACTTGTGGGTTATCAGCACGCTCAACACCATACTCGCAATGCTTATGGTTTTCCCCTTTTATATTCCATACTAGTTAAATCACAGTAGACTAAATTTCAAAATTGGGTCAGTCGATTTTTCAGAGCTCGCCGGAGTTCGCCGGTGCGATCGAAGGGGCTCAGGTGGGGACGGTGGTTGTGGGAGGTGGTGGTGGGGCCTCGTCGAATGAAGAAAACTCGACGCGGGTGGGGGCGGGGTGGGGGTGGCGGAGGAATACAGGCGGTGGGGCCGGTGGTTCGGCCGGCGGCCAGTGCGGTGTTCTATATGGGAAGCACAGTATGTTCCTTGTCAGGAAGGGGAGCAGGGATATCTGCAGTCAACAGCTGATAGAGCTTGCGTGTACGTGATCGATAGGCTTTCAATTACTAGCGGCAATACAACACCGTAATTTCCACCCAGTTCCACTTTCCCGATTTATATATCCTGGTTATGGTGTACCCCTGTTATGTACACTATGATCTGCCTAGTTGCTGTGTGTTCTTGTTATCATGGTTTGGCAATAAACTCTCTATACAGTATATATTGAACCTATCATCTGCCAGCTATCCTTATTTCTGGAGCCTATTTTGTTGTGTACTTGTGCCAGATTATATAAATGCACGCACCATATTACAGCACACATGAGCTCTCTCATTAGAATCCAGTGATAGCACACAAGTGTTTACAGGGGCACCCCTATATTAGAATATCATCTGCATTGCAAAGATAATCTCACAACTATTTATGTTTTCATGGTTCTCAGATATTATACGCAATTATAGTGAATATAAGAATCCGCGGATCAGAAGAATATTGTGGAACACTGTAATGACTTACAAAATTGGCAGCAAGGCATTGAGTGCCATTCTGGAAGCAATGAAACTCGTACGCTCCCCACCTGTTGATTCTTGTTCAAAATATCATCCTAATGACTATTCTAACCTCGAGGAGTCAAAGGAAGATGGCCTGTCCTGTTCACCCATCAAGGTGTCTGTTCTAATTTGGCAAGGTTTTATTGATTGCACGTATCTTGCATATGCTGTCTTGCATTTCTTCTACTTTGTTGCACCGCCATCTGCTTAGTTTACTCATCATATATGTCGAAATGCCATGCCCATCCATTATCAATACATATTCCATCTGTCATCATACCATGTTTTTCCATTCAAATGCTGTTCTTGTGCATCAGAGATCAAAAATGAAGAGGGTGCTTGCCGAACTTGAAGGAGCACCAGCAAAGTCCTCGAAAAACGTGGTGGTGCCAGAAGACAACACCCCACTTACATTGGTTGTACAACCAGTGACACAAAACGTAGGACCGACTCTAGTAGACTGTACCCATACTTCACTGGTCAAACCACTAGCCCCACCACACAGGACCTGCACTCCAGGAAAAGGTATAACGATTTCATTTGCCATAGCACCAGCTGTACCACAGAAAAATCCCACTCCAGCAAAAAGTACAGCAAGTCCACCGGGCGAAGACCTATCCCAACTGTAGAGACGGCCAATTCCTGCAGATTGGAACCCCATTCCATTTATTCCCAGTTTAAAAGATAATGCTTTCAATGTTGTTAGGGACTACGTGCATATATTCCCATCATGGGAAGATTATTGTGAAGACAAACACCATTTTCACATCTTCCTGTCCAACTTACGTGTAAGTGCTATTATTCATGGCTATTATTTTCCTGTTTTCTGCTGATGGAACACATCAATGATTTACATTACATTGTTGTAACTAGGCGAGGGTCAATCTGGATAGTCATGATGAGCAAAGATTGCTTGTGCTTTTCAAGGAAGCATTGCAGCAGTATCGGTGTTACCTGAGGAAATCACACTTTGATGGCAAGTCTATAAACGAATCCTGGTGAAGTCTCCTGTGCTAAATTTAGAAGACATTGAATGGAAAAACCTTGTTATGCACTGGTCTCGTTCCCAGGATGAGGTACTGTCTATGAAATCACATGACAATTTGAACTTCTATTTTTCCGCATGTGCCTTACGGATCTTTTTTGCAAGAAATCTGCTCGAAGAAGAATTCCGGTTTGACAAGAACGACAGGATATCTCAAATATGCTGCCCGCTGCTTTGCTCTTGTTAGTACATGTTGTCCTGTATCACCGTACTTGCATACATACCTGGTTCATTATGTGACAACAGTATGCATGATAGCTTGCTTATCAATTGTTCGCTCCAAATTATCTGATCTGTATGAATGGTTACATTAGTGTAGAATATATCCAATGTCAATGTTTTTTAGCTCTGCATTGTTCTTGTAAGTACATGCTGTCCTTTATCAGTGTACTTATAATGACAGGTAGTTGTTCATGTACCATCACTCTGCAGCTTATTTTCCTTTGCCCTCCATTTTCTACACATTAGATCTATATTTACTCTTACCATAAGGTTGGTACTGAAGAAGTTTAGCTGTGCATTGCTCTTGGCTGTACCTTTTGCCTGTATCGCTGCACTTACATTTATAGCTACTTGGTTATGTAGCATCACTCTTCATCTTATCTTAAATATTCTCCATTTTTTCGTATATTATCACATCTATATTTACTCTTAACAAAATGTAGAATAAAGGCAATGCTTTTGAAGAAGATTCTGTGGTAAACTTCTTGAATTGCCCCCCCCCATCAGCAAGGACAAGGCCTTTATAGAGCCTGTCTTCACCAATAATGTAAGTTTGTCCATCTCAAGCCTTCAAACTTTGTTGTATATATTTGGTTAGGCATGACTGCAACAACTGTTTATTTTTGGTGTTTGCATCAAATTGATTGTTTAAAGTTTATTATATGTAGTTCATAAACAAAAGTCGTCCTTTCTCAATTTAAGTTTTCAGTTGTACAACCAAGTTCCTTCTTCATACCATGTAAATTAAACTATACAGAGCAACTGATCTTCTTTTGCACTGCATGTATGCTTCTGTTCTTCATCTGTAATCCAGTGGTGTGGTGAACCTACCCAGCACAATGTCATATTCTGCAATGTCTTAACTATGAAAAATGTCATATCATTCTACTATTATTTAAATCGTCTCTTTATTTGCCAATATGAAATGGTATAAATTGACAGCACACTAACCATTGATACTTATGAGTTCTTGATCTGTAATCCAGTGGTGTCGTGAAGCTGCCAGCTCCTTCACAATGTCACTTCCTGCCATGTCTTGACCGGAACAATACCATATTGTGTTAATGCAAATTTAAACTGTGTCACTTTATTCGTCAGTAAGAAATGTGATGAATTGTCAGCACTGATACTTTTATGTCCAAAACCTGTCATCTGTCTGCTTGTTTATCTTTCAGAGTGAGGAAGATATAAGTGTTGAACAAGCGCAGTCTCATCATCTTGCTCAGCTACTTGCGCCGCAGCTCCCCAGCAGGGCTATCCTTTCTTGAACTCTATTGAAGTGCTGTCGGTTTTGTATATTATTTTGTCGGCGTGTTTATTTGCACTGGTGGCGATCTTTGATGCCCAGTGTATGTAATCTGCTGTCTGCTTGTGCTTTATTATCATAGTGGCGAACTTTGATGCCCAGTGGATGTAATATGCCGTAATTTCTTTATTGTATAGTATAGGTTTTTTCTTATTCACGATGCTGCAGTTATTTTGCTGTATATATATCCTGTCTTCGCAGTAAACCGGCGAAACCGTAAAATTATGGTACATAATCGGGCCGTCATGCAATCACGATGTAGGTTGGGCCTGAAATGTGCCGATCAGCTCACGGGCCGGCAGCAGCCCGAAATGAACCCCGACCCATGATTGTGCGAATCAAATCATGGGCTTTTAACAGGCCGAAAAATTGTCTCGGTCCTTATTTAGCCCAATCAGATATCGGTTGCGAGCCGGCCGGATGCAAACCGGGCCGTAGTTAGGCCCAACTATATGAAGGGCTTTTAACAGGCTAAAATTAATATAGGGCCGAAATGTTAAACGGGCCCTTAACAGGCCAAAACTAATATCAGGCCGAATTACTAAGTGGGCCTTTAGCAAGTGGGCCCAAAAGCATAGTGTCCAGTTGACGGGCCGAATCTGATATGGGCCATAATTAGACCCAAAACCTCTTAAAGGGACGGACCTGATCTGGGCCGTAATTTGGCCCAGAACGTGGTAGGCTTTTAACGGGCCGGATCTCATATGGGCCACTATTAGGCCCGGAGCGTGGCAGGCCATTAATAGACCGTATCAAATATGGGTCGGCATTTGGCCCAAAACATGGCAGCCAGTTAACGGGCCGGCCTACTAGGGTCCTCAAAATCTTGTGGGCCTACAGCTAGGAAGGCCCATTAATGTCGGCAAAATCTCATGGGCCTTTAGCTGGGCCGGCCCATTATGATGCGCAAGAATTTTGTGGGCCTTTACCTGGGCCGGCCTATTATGGCACACAAAAATCTTGTGGGCCTTTACCTGGGCCGGCCCATTATGGCCCGTGAAATCTTGTGGGCCTTTAGCTGGGCCGTCCCATTATGGTCCGCAAAATCTCGTGGGCCTTTAGCTGGGCTGGCCCATTAAGGTCCGCAAAATCTTGTGGGCCTTTAGTTGGGCCGGCCCATTTAAACTTGTTGGGCCGTGCCACATGTCGACGTATTATAGGCGCCTTCTATCCAGTGAGTGGATGACATCTGTCCCGACGATGAGCCGACACGTGTTTCCTCTAGCCAATGATGATTTTACACGTGGAAAATCCCCATTGGTCGAGGCTGTTAACGGGTTATTGGATCCAAACCTGACCCCGATAGTTTAATGGCGTTCCGTTATGGTGAATGCCACGTGTCGGTCACCCTTGACGAAAGCACTTCTGTGACGCGCGATTTATCATCATGGAAGTGGACACTTCTATGATGATAATTTTGGTAATGTCATGGAACACTTCTACCATAGCGCATGTATGACTATCTTGATTCTGTCATAAATTTGTCATGGATGTACATGCATGACAAAAAAGGCGACCTACTGTGACAAACACGTATCATCACGGAAGTGTATTTTTTTGTAGTGGTATCTGCTTAATATGAAGATCATTTGTCAGTTCTGTATCTGTAATATTACAAGTAAGAATGGATATTGGCTATCAAGAGTCTCAACTTTTATCTCATTTACTGAATGCAGACGCGGCATCTTCACTTCTTTCCTTGCACATTCCTGTTAAGGAAGCAAAGGTAACCCTGCTATCCTGGTATATACAGATAGAATAAAAATATAATACAGTATTTGACTACCAATGAAACACATAGAATTAGTTGTTGAACACGAACGATATGGGAAGTTCTCCTTAAGGGATCACGATGTTTTCCTACTTATTCTGCTTGAAGGGATGGCGTTGATAGTGTTGCTACCAGTGCTGCTGTTTTATTTTGTTGAGACTACCAATGATGATGTAGTTAATTAATTACAACTCACACTTGTTGAGGGGGGACTCCAACTTAATTCAGTGTCGATGCTTTTTAGCTGTCCAGCATCACCCTATGGTAGATAATAATTTCTATTATGTGTTAATGCTTTCCTTTTAAACTACTTCAAATAAACAAAGAAATTGGATTCTTTTAGCCGTATTATCCTTTGAACATCTATATGAAATGATCTAAGTTTAAGTATATTTAGTTTTGAAGAAAACTAAAGGCAATTAATGTGAAAATGAGATATGTCCTATTACCTGGCAATATATAGTTCATCTCAGCTTGGTTGGCAATATATATTATCTAGACATTAATTTCATTTGTTTGTAGCTATTACATAGGCGATCTCTTGTTAATAGAAATCACTCATTTTTTTCTTTTCGTATATTTATTCCCGTAGCTACTGTACATCACAACATGCAAGGAAATATATGTCTGTTGAAATTTAATTTTATTTGTTCTTTGCTCTTTATAGAAATCTTGGATTCATAAATGGGAGAAGCACATAAGGGAGAAGAAGATGATTGCAAGAATGGAGAGGGAGCAAATCATTTGGAGGGATAGAATGCCACTGTTTGGTGTTTTTATGCATTTTTGTTTGCTTTCAATTGTGTTTGCACTAGCTGGGAATAAGTGACTAGGCAATAAGTGTAGATGTATGGATATGCTCTAATGCTCCTGGTTTACTATAAACTAGCGGTGTTACCCGTGTATTTGCGCGGCTAGTTTTTTTAATTCACAATTTCATATTTTAGAAGCTGTGTTTTGTCATTCAAAAAATTTCATTTTATAAATAGACCTCATATATGATCATGCATTTTTTGTTATTTATTAAGCTATTTAAAAACCAATAATTTAAATTTGGGTCTATCAACTCAAACATTTTTTTGTTAATTATATGTATACATTGGTGATTATAGTTGTACAACTACGTTCGAAACCTTGTTTTTTTCTTGAGAAACTTAGAACATTTTATGAGTTCAATCACAATGCAAAGTATATACATATACCAACAAACGTATATACCCTACGATTCATTCTAGGTACTTTTAGATATCCACAAATGTATATACCCTACAATTTATTCCAAATAATTGCATGCATGTATATACCCTATGATTTCTTCTAGGTATTAGATACATACAGACGTATATATATAATTTATTCCAAATAATTTGCATGCACGTATATACCTTATGATTTATTCTAGGTATTAGAAACCTACAAACGTAGTCTGATATATTTGTAAGTGGATACTCAAGTTTTAAAAAAAACAATGCATACTCAAGATATTTTTGTAAATACCTCGACGTGAAATTTATTGGTACATACCTGTAAATGTCACTACCTTTTTATAAGTGGATTCAGATACGCAAACCAAATACCTCGACAAATGATATGTTATCTTCATATAAATATGATACCTATACAACATACCACGATAGAGATGTATCAAATGTGATGATTCTAATGAGTGATACCAAAAAATACATATTATCCTTACACAATTTCTGGGTATATATACCCTAAAAACAACTAGGTAGAGTACAAAGAGAAACAAGTTTTTCTTATACCCATAGCGGAGGCAGAAAATGAAAATATCCACTCTACGCACACCTAATTCCGTTTAAAAACCATGTTAGTAATACTACTAATATGTACAACAAAATTAGGCAATTTCTAACAATTTCCTTCTGTGCATTAATTACTATAGAATTTTTTATTGTTTCACACGTACATGCATGAATAAATTAGGCAGTTTCTTGTTTTCTTAGCAAGTAGTATTTGGTGCATGCATGCTAATTAATGCCTCCGTCCAAATTAGAGCAAGTGGTCGCTAATAATATGCATTTATATGGAATTAATTAGTAAATTGCAATAACTCTTCGTCTTTAATACTGCAAACGGGTACACCCGTTAGTGTCTACACCTAACACAATGGCACGCATCTTAAAGCAATCCGAAGGTAAACGAGCAAGGAGCCTGGGCACCTAGGTGTCCCAAACAACCGTCCGTAAAATGTTTGGGGCACCTAGGTGCATGGGCACCTAGGCCGTTTATGGCAAGTCATTTTTATTAGTGCATAGCGTGCAATCAATGAAACATTAGCTTTCCATTTTTTATTTGCATGCACTGCTGTCAATAATTGCTTTCCAAAAAAATATTATGTTGATTTCCTAGCAATAATCCCTTTCCAAATATTATGTTGACGTATTATACCTCATATAAATATAAACATACTCGGACTATTATATCTAACAAAAATATATACGTACCATAAGTATTGTGTAATGAAAAATATACATACTCCCGTCGTATTATATGTACTAAGAATATACACATACCTGCTGTATTATACAAAAAGATTATGGATATACCTCGGGTATCTCAAATACCTACTAACAAGACGTAATGAATATATCTAGATATATCATGAGTATGTAGATACCTAAAAAATATCATGAGTATGTATGTAAATCTGGTATGTATATACTTAAATGGTGTACGTAGTTCAAATCATTGACACATGCCGAGGTATCAAATACCCGCTAATGAGACACAATGTACGATATACTCACAAATCTCCTTGTATATACCCAGCAAACTTAAAAATAAAATAGTATACCCAATGTGTATGCGCGTGTATATACCTACGTGAAAAAGGGTAGGAAAATATTTTAGTCACCCCGTCAACATGTAGAAAGTAAAAATCTGATTGCGTATATATCTCGGTACATGAAATATGGCATCCATAGGTATCTAATATCGGAAGTGATAAAATCGTAGGAAAGAAAATGCTATCTTAATTTGGAATAATAAAAATGTTGTATGTGTCCAGCCAACCATGCATACGTGACGTGATTTTGTAAGTGTCCAAATTATACTTATATTCCGGGTGTCAGTTTCCTTTTTTTAGTGTAGTTTCCTTATTTATTTATTTTTTGAGGGGAAGTTTCTTTATTATATGTTTGCCTATTTATGGATATACAATTTTTTTCTTAAATAACGTGTCACGTATGTTTTTTCTATAATGTGTACATTACCTGGTTTTATATGTGGCCATCTTAGATTTATCTTTCACGTGTCAATGGTGTGTCAATGGTGGACCTGTCTGTACGTGACTATATCAAAACTATATTGAAAAAAATCTATGCATCAACGTGACAACACATGAGCGTTCAATACGTTGGTACTTACATGTTAGCGTGTTACGTAAAAACTTTAAATCTGAACCGTTATTATTCTAATCGAACGGTTTAAATAATATTAGTATATGTGGATCAATGTGGTCGCTTATTTGTCTCTTATCTTAAGTATATAATAGATCTTCGATTTGGAATGATGTGTAATGCTGCTGGTTTATTACAAATCTGGGTTTGTTTTAGTTGTTAGAATTGTATGCATAAAATGGAATTGATGAATTTTATTTTTTAATTCCTAATTAGTTAGTAGTAGCGTGGGGGTGAAATGGAGCGCTACTAGTATTCAGGATACTAGTAGCGTGTGGTACTATAGACGCGCTACTACTATTTCATTAGTAGTAGCGCGGGTGACATCCGCGCTACTAGTAAAATGTTAGTAGTAGCACGGGTTTATCCCGCGCTACTACTAACTATTAGCTGTAGCGTGATACTAGTAGCGCGGGTACCCGCGCTACTAGTAGCCATTTTACCCGCGCTGCTAGTAGCCTTTTTCCTAGTAGTGTATGGAGAGTAGTGACTTCACATATAAAGAGTATGATGAATAAAAGTTGTTGAGAGTTGACAAACATAGTTTTGGTCATCGTTGCAATTAATAGGAAGTAATAAAGAAAGAGAGGTTCACTTATAAATATACTATCTTGGACATCTTTTATAATTGTGAGCACTCATTAAAGTATGATATGCTAAAGAGTTGTCGTTGGATAAGGAAGACAACGTAATGGGTTATGTTTTCTTACATGTGAGATAAATTATATTGTCATGGATCATTCAACATGTTGAGCTTGCCTTTTCCTCTCTTGCTAGCCAATTTCTTTGCACCAAGTAGAGATACTACTTTTGCTTTCAAATATCCCTAAACCCAGTTTTGTCATGAGAGTCCACCATATCTACCTATGGATTGAGTAAGATCCATCAAGTAAGTTGTCATTGGTGCACACAATAAAAATTGCTCTCTAATATGTATGATCTATCAATGTGGAAAAAATAAGTTTTATACGATATTGTGATGTGGAAGAAATAAAAGCAACGGACTGTATAATAAAGGTCCATATCACAAGTGGCAATATAAAGTGACGTTTTTTTGCATCAAGATTTCGTGCATCCAACCATAAAAGCACATGACAACCTCTGATTCCCTCTGCGAAGGGCCTATCTTTTATTCTTGTCACATACTTCATGCAAAGAGTCATGGTGATATTCACCTTTCCCTTTTACATTTTATCCTTTGGCAAGCACAATGTGTTGGAAAGATCCTGATATATATGGCTAATTGGATGTGGGTTTTCATGAACTATTATTGTTGACATTACCCTTGAGGTAAAACGTTGGGATGCAAAACTATAAAGCCCCTATCTTTCTCTGTGTCCGATTAAAACTCCATAACCATAAATATCGCGTAAGTGTTAGCAATTATGAAAGACTAAGAGATGGTTGAGTATGTGGACTTGGTGAGAAGCTCTTATATTGACTCTTTCCTATGTTATGATAAATTGCAATTGCTTCAATGACTGAGATTATAGTTTGTTAGTTTTCAATGAAGTTTCTGATTCATACTTGAGTATGTGAATGAATTGTTACTTTAGCATAAGAGATCATAAGGCAATATATATTTATGTTGCTGCTCTAAGAATGATCATGATGCCCTCATGTCCGTATTTTATTTTATCGACACCTCTATCTCTAAACATGTGGACATATTTTTCGATTTCGGCTTTCGCTTGAGGACAAGCGAGGTCTAAGCTTGGGAGGGTTGATACGTCCATTTTGCATCATGCTTTTATATCGATATTTATTGCATTATGGGCTGTTAATACACATTATGTCACAATACTTATGCCTATTCTCTCTTATTTTACAAGGTTTACATGAAGAGGGAGAATGCCGGCAACTGGAATTCTGGGCTGGAAAAGGAGCAAATATTAGAGACCTATTCTGCACAGCTCCAAAAGTCCTGAAACTTCACGAAAGTCTTTGGAATTAATGAAAAATACTGAGCGAAGAAAGTACCAGAGGGGGCCCACACCCTGCCCACGAGGGTGGGGGGCGTGCCCTACCCCCTGGGCACGCCCCTACCTCGTCGGCCCCCTAGCAGGCCTTCGGTGCCCATCTTCTGCTATATGAAGTCTTTTACCCTAGAAAAAATCATAAGCAAGCTCACGGGACGAAACTCCTCCGCCACGAGGCGGAAGCTTGGCGGAACCAGTCTAGGGCTCCAGCGGAGCTGTTCTGCCGGGGAAACTTCCTTCCGGGAGGGGGAAATGATCACCATCGTCATCACCAACGATCCTCTCATCGGGAGGGGGTCAATCTCTATCAATATCTTCACCAACACCATCTCATCTCAAACCCTAGTTCATCTCTTGTATCCAATCTATGTATCCAAACCTCAGATTGGTACCTGTAGGTTGCTAGTAGTGTTGATTACTCCTTGTAGTTGATGCTAGTTGGTTTACTTGGTGGAAGATCATATGTTCATATCCATTATGCATATTAATACCCCTCTGATTATGAACATGAATATGCTTTGTGAGTAGTTACGTTTGTTCCTGAGGACATGGGAGAAGTCTTACTATAAGTAGTCATGTGAATTTGGTATTCATTCGATATTTTGATGAGACGTATGTTGTCATCCCTCCAGTGGTGTCATGTGAACGTCGACTACATGACACTTCACCATTCTTTGGCCTAGAGGGAGGCATTGGGAAGTAATAATTAGATGATGGGTTGCTAGAGTGACAGAAGCTTAAACCCTAGTTTATGCGTTGCTTCGTAAGGGGCTGATTTGGATCCATATGTTTCATGCTATGGTTAGGTTTACCTTAATACTTCTGTTGTAGTTGCGGATGCTTGCAATGGGGGTTAATCATAAGTGGGATGCTTGTCCAAGTAAGGATAGTACCCAAGCACCCGTCCACCCACGTATCAAATTATCAAAGTACCGAACGCGAATCATATGAACGTGATGAAAATTAGCTTGACAATTATTCCCATGTGTCCTCGGGAGCGCTTTCCTTCATATAAGAGTTTGTCCAGGCTTGTCCTTTTCTAAAAAAAGGATTGGGCCATCTTGCTGCACCTTATTTACTTTTATTAATTGCTACTCGTTACAAATTACCTTATCACAAAACTATCTGTTATTGATAATTTCAGTGCTTGCAGAGAATACCTTACTGAAAACTGCTTATCATTTCCTTCTGCTCCTCGTTGGGTTCGACACTCTTACTTATCGAAAAGGCTACGATAGATCCCCTACACTTGTGGGTCATCAGCTACACAAGCATAGTTATATGACATGAGACGGCTAGGTACCCCTCCAAAAGGAATAGATTGAAGACGACATTTCTGACGCATTTATTTCTTTGGTTGTAGAAAATCCACACTACTAAGAGGGGGTCCGCATTGGAAGGTATGAGTGGAACCAAATCACGCACACAAAGTCTATATTGAATTCACTTTAGCCTCCCTATCTGTTTCAAGGAGAGACTTTAAATTTAACTAGTGCTAGAACCACCCAAGCGGTTGTACCGCACGTGTCAGCAGATGTACCACTCCTATATGGATTGGACACCATTGTGCATGGCCAGTCGGTTGTACCGTTGGTATGTGCGACTGTAATGCTCCAAGCACATGACTATGTACCAGTCTAGCTAACGTCCGAGGGGTGATTCCCTCGGGTGTGGCAGCGGTGCACGGGCGTCGGCCAAGTGGTTGTTCCAGTTATTTGCAAAATAACTGGTACAACCGACGGACATAGTAGTTGTACCGCTCTGAAGCCAGGTCCATGCCTGCAATCCTGGGGGCTGTTGTACCAGCCCATGTACCACTCCAACAAATGTCAGAGGGGTGATTCCCTCAGGTTTGGGCGCAGCACCTGGGCAGTGGCTGCACGGTAGTTCAGGTTAACCGGTACAACCCGACACTGCGGTTGTACTGCTTAGGCCACATCAGCCACGATATACTGCCTAGAGCGGTTGTACTGCTCCTGTATGTTTTTACACATAATGGTTAGATTTGGAGAGGGACTATTTAAGGAGGGGGTTATTCCTCCTCCAACCTTCCTCTTGCCTTCCTCTCTCCTCCATTAATGCCCTAAGCTCATTCTTGCCTGATCTCCATTTCTAGCCTACCAAACTTTTTGATTTGTTAGGGATTGAGAGAGGATATCTAGATCTACACTTCCACCAAAGGAAATTTGATTCCCCCTACATTTTATTGCGGATCTTATTTCTATTGTGTACTTGGGCACCCTAGACGGAGAAGGTCACCTCGGAGCAACATTCCATTTATGGTGAAACTTCGTGGTGGTGTTGAGAGCCTTAAATTGAGTTGTGAAGGGAGCTCCCACCTTGTTTGTAAAGATTCTAGTAGCCTCCTTAAAGGGCACCACGAGTGGATTCACGATATCTTGCATCATGCGAGGGCATGAGGAGAATAGGGTGAGTCATTGTGGCACTTGGGGTGCATCATGCCTCCACACCCCTCCAACAGAGACGTACCTCCCCGAAAGGAGGGAACTTCGGCAACATATCATCGTCTCCACATGTGATTACTTCTATCCTTGGGAAGATTGGCATAAATGCTAGATTTTGGGAAGATTGGTGGTCGGGAGATAAACTACCCCAACACAATTTCCCCAAATTATATAATATTTGCTTTGAAAAAACTTGTGAGTAGCTAATGTTCTAGGAAAAGGACATGACCAAATACATTTCAAAAGGACCCTTTATGAGGAATCACGGGAATTATGGAATGACATCAAAGATGTGTGGGATCTACTCCGTATAACGCACCCACATCACCTACTCAGGCGATTCAGGCGGCCACCTTGATCCGTTTCTTTCGTTAGCTACCCAGTCTCGATCATCTCGTCCCCGTCGCATGATGATGCCGGCTGATGGTCGCGGTAGGATTCTGGGCAGATCAGTTTCGGCCTGAGGCAGGGATGTCGGCTCAATAGCGTGCAACGGAGGCAGTGAAGAGATGCGGGCGTTGGGAGTGTCTTTGGTTGTGGGACGGGCGGCAGCTCGGGTCCGGGATAGGGTTTCTCCCCTATGTCCGACAAGTCGTCGACGGTTCAACCCCTTCACCTTGCCCAGTGCAGAGTTTGGATTTGGTGCAACACTTGCGTCTTATCTCCTTCGTCTCCCTCTTGTCCATCAACGACAGATGAGATGGATGGTGTGAGACGAATTCATGCAGATTAGTTGGATGCATCATGCTGACTCTACTCCCTTGCTCATGTCTGATACGTCCATTTTGCATCATGTTTACCTACTGTTATTTATAATGTTTTATGCATAACAATGCTTTTTAGAGTAATTCTAATGCATTTTCTCTCATAATATGCAAGGTTCACACAAAGTGGGAGAATACCGGCTGCTGGAATTCTGGACCTAAAAAAGCTACGTCAGGCCACCTATTTTGCAAAACTCCAAATGAGTTGAAACTTCACGAGGATTTTTTATGGAATATATAATAATTATTGGAGTAAATATCTACCAGAGGGGGCATACTGGGTGGGCACAAATAGGGATGAAAATGGAGTGGAAACTTTCCGTTTTTCCGGAGGAAAATGGAAACGAAGAGGAAATATGAAAACGGAAACAGAAATTTAAAAAATGGAAGTGGAAATGGAATTTTTTATGCAGAAACGGAAACAAAAATGGAACGGTGTTCTCCGATGGAACATGCATGGAAACGGAACTTTCCATTTCCATGAATACGGAATTTCTATTTTTACTATAGACCTATAGCTGTTTTTGTAGCCCAACCACCAAAGAGAACACAATGACACAATTAGTAGAATGGATCTAAGGCCCAACTTCTACTACCACACATGTACTCAGCTTGACCCTATACGTAATTGTCCGGTACTACTACAATACTATGCTAAGTTGCTAACATGATGATATTATTTTGTAGCCATGTTAACAACTCATTAAATTTGTTTGTTTTTGTGTGTATTTCTCTACGATTCAAGGGGTTTTAAAGTTTCAGTCAATGCCTATTTCTGTTTCCGTATCCAATTTGTATTCGCTCCGTGTCTGTTTTCGGTAGTATCTGTTTCCGTATTCATTTCTGGGGTTTCTGTATTCGTTTTCGCTTCTGCAAAAAAATATGAAAACAAATACGATAGCACTCAGCTCCGTCCGTTTCCGCTCCGTTTTCATCCCTAAGCACAACCCACCTGGGCGCGCCAGGGAGCCCAGGCGCGGCCTGGTGGGTTGTGCCCTCTTCGGCACACCTCTGGTGCCCCTCTTCTGGTATGTAAGTCATTTTGACCTAAAAAAATAAGAAGAGGACTTTTGGGACGAAGCTCCACCGTCTCGAGGCGGAACTTGGGCAGGAGCACTTTCGCCCTCTGGTGGAGCGATTCCGCCGGGGGAACTTCCCTCCCGGAGGGGGAAATCATCGTCATCATTATCACCAACAACTCTCCCATCTTGGGTAGGGCAATCTCCATCAATATATTCAACAACACCATCTCCTCTCAAACCCTAGTTCATCTCTTGTGTTAAATCTTTGTACTGGAACCTTAGATTTGTGCTTGTGGGTGACTAGTAGTGTTGATTACATCTTGTAGTTGATTACTATATGGTTTATTTGGTGGAAGATTATATGTTCAGATCCATTGTGCTATTTAATACCCCTATGATCTTGAGCATGATTATCATTTGTGAGTAGTTACTTTTGTTCTTGAGGTCATGGGAGAAATCCTGTTGCAAGTAATCATGTGAACTTGATATGTGTTCGATATTTTGATGATACGTATGTTGTGATTCCCTTAATTGTGTTATATGAACGTCGACTACGTGGCACTTCACCTTATTAGGGCCTAAGAGAATGCATTGTGGAGTAGTTATTAGATGATGGGTTGCGAGAGTGACAGAAGCTTAAACCCTAGTTTATGCGCTACTTCGTAAGGGGCTGATTTGGATCCAAAAGTTTAATGCTATGGTTAGATTTTATCTTAATACTATCTCTTAGTTGCGGATGTTTGCGAGGGGGTTAATCATAAGTAGGAGGTTTGTTCAATTAAGAACATCACCTAAGCACCGGTCCACCCACATATCAAATTATCAAAGTAGTGAATACAAATCAAACCAACATGATGAAAGTGACTAGATGAAATTTCCGTGTACCCTCAAGAACGCTTTGCTTATCATAAGAGATCATTTTGGCCTGTACTTTGCCTCAAAAGGATTGGGATACCTTGCTGCACTTTTTTTATCATTATCGTTACTTGCTCGTTACAAATTATCTTGCTATGAAACTACTTGTTACTTATATTTTCAGTGCTTGCAGAGAATACCTTGCTAAAAACCGCTTGTCATTTCCTTCTGCTTCTCGTTGGGTTCGACACTCTTACTTATCGAAAGGACTGCGATTGATCCCCTATACTTGTGGGTCATCAAAGCTCTTTTCTGGCGCCTTTGCCGGGGAGTGAAGCGCTCTTGGTAAGTGGAAATCGGTAAGGAAAAATTATTACTACATGCTGAAATTTGTTGTCACTTGTTACTATGGAGAACAATCCTTTGAGGGGTTTGTTCGGGTTTCTTCACCTCGACCGAAACCACAATTAGTTGCCCCTCAACCTACTGCACTTACTGAAAATATTGGTTATGAAATTCCTTTGGGTATGATACAACAACTGCTAGCTAATCCTTATGCAGGAGACGAAACCGAACATCCTGATATGCACTTGATATATGTGGATGAAATTTGTGCATTATTTAAGCTTGCAGGTTTACCCGGAGATGAAGCTAAGAATAAGGTTTTCCCTTTATCTTTGAAGGGAAAATCACTGGCATTGTATAGGCTATGCGATGATATTGGATCTTGGAATGGAATCGATTGAAATTGGAATTTCACCAAAAAAATTATCCTATGCATCTAGTTCATCGTGATCGGAATTACATATATAATTTTTGGCCTCGTGAAGGAGAAAGTATCTCTCTAGGTTGGGGGAGTCTTAAGTCAATATTATATTCATGCCCCAATCATGAGCTCTCAAGAGAAATTATCATTTAGAACTTTTATGCTCGGTTTTCTCGTGATGATCAATCCATGCTCGATACCTCTTATACTAGTTCTTTTATGAAGAAGACTATTGAATTCAGGTGGAATCTTTTAGAAAGAATTAAACACAACTCTGAAGATTGGGAACTCGAGGAAGGTAAAGAGTACTGATGCTTTTCAAAAGTTTAACTCTAAATATGGACTTGACTCTGAGATAGTAGCCTCTTTTTGTGAATCATTTGCTGCTCATGTTGATCTCCCTAATGAGAAGTGGTTTAAATATCATCCACCTATTAAAGAATAAATTAAGGAACCGATAATAACTAAAGATGAAACTATTATTTATAATGTTGACCCAGTTGTCCTACTGCTTATATTGGAAACCCACATTTCCCTGTTAGGATAAAGGAACATGCTAAGGTCTCAACCATGGTCAATAAAATTATATTAGAGCTCCTAAACCTGCTGAACAAATCAAAGTAGAACCAAGTGTTGCTATGGTTAAAGATCTCTTGGTAGAAAATATAGATGTGCATGTTATTTACTTCTATGATGAAGCTGCTAGAATTGCTAAACCCGATGAAAAAGATAAACATAGACATGTTGTTGGTATGCATGTTGTCTTAGTCAAAATAGGAGATCATTATTATCATGGTTTATGTGACTTAGGTGCTAGCGTGAGTGTTATTCCTTTTACCTTATATCAAGAAATTATGGATGACATAGCACCATCTGAAATAGAAGACATAGATGTTACTATTAAACTTGCTAATAGAGACACCATCACACCACTTGGGATTGTTAGAGAAGTTGAAGTCTTGTGTGAGAAAATAAAATATCCTACTGATTTTATCGTTCTTGGTTCCCCACAAGATGACTTTTGTCCCATTATCTTTGGTAGACATTTCTTGAACATCGTTAATGTTAAAATAGAATGTGAGAAACAAACGGTCGGTGTTAGTTTTTGGTGATGAGTCTCATGAGTTTAATTTTTCTAAGTTTAGTTGAAAACATCATAAGAAAGATTTGTCTGGTAAGGATGAAATAATTGGTCTTGCTTCTATTACCGTAACTCCTACTGACCCACTAGAACAATATTTGCTAGACCATGAAAATGACATGCATATGCATGAAAGAAATGAGATAGATAAAATTTTCTTTGAACAACGACCTATGCTTAAACGCAATTTGCATATTGAAACTTTAGGAGGTGATCCCGTGTTTGAATTAAAACAATTGCCAGACACTTTGAAATCTGCTTATCTTGATGAGAAAAAGATATATCCTGTTATTATTAGTGCTAACCTTCCAGAACATGAAGAAGAAAGATTATTGACGATGATGGTGATTAGGTGCCGAGTCCTTGTTGAAGGCATTGCTTTGGAGATTACTCGGACGTGCTCTCCGGGGCGAAAACCTAGGATCTAACCTTTAGTGGTTGGATGCGGCGACGATGGCATTTCTGCGGCATTTCCTTATTGGAGGCGCTGCTTTTGGAGAATGTTTGTCATAGTACCTGTGTTGTCAAAGATAAGGGGTGGTGGTGCCGCTCGTTATTTGTGTTAGCTGCCTTTTTTCATTCTTATTTTAATTTTTCTCCGCCTAGGCGTTGCTTCGGTCTTCAACGACTTTGCTTTTGGCCGGCGTGATTGCTTGTGTGAGTGAGTTGGTGTTGGCTATGTGCAGAGGCCGGGTTTGCTTATTGTGTTTGTACCCTCCTGTTGCTTCACTATGGGAGACACTATCGAAAAACATCAAAGATGTGTGTGTGTGTGTGTGTGTGTGCAGATATTAACCTTACCGATGACAGAGACAATATGAAGTGGACTTTGACAAACAAAAAAGTGTTTACTCTCTTAAGTCATACTATAGATAACTGATTGAGCATGGTATAAATTTCTCTCACAAATTTATGTGGAAAACAAAAATTCGTCAGAGCGTTATGATTTTTATGTGGCTGGTTCTCAGAAACAACATTTTAACTAAAGTCAACTTGATTAGAAGAGGGTGGGTTGGTAGTAGGGCTTGGCCATTTTGTGGTTCTGATAAATATATTGATCACCTATTGATGAAATGTTCACTGGCTAAAATACTTTGAAATATTATTAAATGTGCTTTCAATTTGCTTGATCTTCCTGACAATACTAGTGCTTTGCTCAACACATGGTCAAAAAAGTTTAGAATTGATGACAAAATATTGATATTTACAGGAGTCTTTGTTGTCTTCCGGGCCATTTGGAAAATGAGAAACAATACTATTTTTGACAATGCAAAAATCACTGACCCTTGTGTCCCCATAAATATGATTGCTAGGTGGATAAATGATTGGATTCTTTTGCAGAAAAAGCAGGAAGATCAAATAAAATTGAAGTGGGTGGTAGGAAAGCTAGAGCAGACAACAAATGAGGCATTTCGTGTGTCTCAAGGCTGGCATTTTGGTGTTCTTTGACCGCTTTCGACCCATCCCCGGCCCAAGTTTGCGCCGCTTTTGCGGTGAAACAGGCAACACGCGGACGCTTGAGCCGTCTGCGCGTGTCCTCCCCTGGCCCGCCCGTCGGTGGCACAGGGACGCCTTTTTCTATCCACCCCTCCCTCCCTCCGGCCGCACGCCCTCCATTCTTCTCCACTCTTCCCCACTCTTCTCTCGCCACCGCCGCTGCCATTATAGCTGTGCAGCTCGGAGCGCGCTCGCCCAACCCCTTCTCCTCGGTGCCCCCGAGCTACCCAACCATGGCCACCTGTTTTACGCACCCACCGGTCGGATTTGGGGCGGATCCGGTCGGTCTTGAGCTCGCCCGGCTGTGGGAGGCCGCAGCACGCCATGGACTGGCCGGGCACCGGGCCGGAAGGCCATGGCAGAGCCACAAGGCCACATGCAGGCAGTGGCTCCTCCTCTAGCCGCTCGGATCTACACCGTCAGTGATCCACCGGCAGAAACACGAATGGCAGTCAGCCGGGCTCGGTGCTAGCCCAAAAGCTCGTCGGCGCACCGTTGCCGCTCATTAAGTGCGACCACTGCCTAAAGATGGTCGTGCGTCGCGTGTCTACAACGCCGGAACATCCCGGATGGGTGTTCATCAAGTGCTTAAACGATGGGGTATATGCTCTTTTTAGCTTTGGTTTGTGCTCTAAATTTGACTAGTTGTGCTAACTTCAAATTTTATTGTGTAGAATGGATGCAAGTTTTGGTATTGGGAAGAAGAGTACATCGATATATTGCATCGATATATTGATAGAGCACAATTTAGTAGATGTCCGTGCACTTTTAACTAGCATAGAGGCTGTAGATGAGACAAGTGCACTTATTGCTAGATTAGAGGCTAGACACGAGACTAGATGTGAGGAAGCAACCTCTACTTCTTTAGACTCGAAGAAGAAAGAAACACACAAGATGGAGGCGGCTGCTCCGCAGATCAACAATGAATGCATCGAGAAGGCACTAATCCAACTTACATGAGCAGTTATGGAAGTTGGATATATTCTAAAATGTATTCTTGTGGTTTTTGTTTTCTTTGGTCTTACTTTTCTAGTCAAAATTTGGTGATGTATTCCCATGTACCAAGAATGAATGATGAAAAAAAGTTTAAGGGCTTGCAAAGAAAAAAGTACGTGGACAGGATGTGACCGGGATGCGTCCGCGCGTTGGGCGCACGGCCACCGCATCCAAGGAGATGTTCGGACACGATGTCATTGCCCTACCCAAACGGATAAAATCCGGGGAAAACAGACGCCCGTTTGGGGTCGCGCGGTGGAGTTTGCCTAATTAAGCCAAAGCATGGACACACGAGCATGCCTTCTTTGCAGCTGGAGATCACTAGTTAGGCCAACTCCACCACGCGACCCCAAATAGACATCCGTTTTGTCCGGTTTCTGTCCGTTTGGATAGGGCAATGGGGTCGTGTCCGGGCTTGTCCTGGGATGCAGTAGCCGTGCGCCCAGCGCGCGGACGCATCCCGACCGCATCTTGTCCGCGTACTTTTTGTATGCAAGCCCTCAAACTTTTTTTCATCATTCATTCTTATGGGAATACATCACCAAATTTTGACTAGAAAAGTAAGACCAAAGAAAATAAGAACCACAATAGTACATTTTAGAAGATATCCAACTTCCATAACTGCTTCTGTAAGTTGGATTAGTGCTTTCTCAATGCATTTATTGTTGATCTGTGGAGGAGCCGCCTCCATCTTGCGTGTTTCTTTCTTCTTCTTCGAGCCTAAAGAAGTAGAGGTTGCTTCCTCGCATCTAGTCTCGTGTTTAGCCTCTGATCTAGCAACAAATGCACTTATCTCATCTACAGCCTCTATGTTAGCTAAAAGTGCACGAACATCTACTAAATTGCGCTCTATCAATATATCGATGTACTCTTCTTCCCAATACTAAAACTTGCATCCATTCTACACAACAAAATTTGAAGTTAGTACAACTAGTCAAATCTAGAACACAAACCGAAACTAAAAAAAGCGCATACCACATCGTTTAAGCACTTGATGAACACCCATCCAGGATGGTCCGGCGTTGTAGACACGCGGCACACGACCTTCTGCACGCAGTGGTCGCACTTAATGAGCGGCAACAGTGCGCTGACGAGCTTTTGGGCTAGCACCGAGTCCGGCCGACCGCCATTCGTGTATCTACTGGCGGACCACAGACGATGTAGATTCGAGCGGCTAGAGGAGGAGCTAATGCCTGCATGTGACCTTGCGGCCCTGCCATGGCCTTCTGGCCCAGTGTCCGGCCAGTCCATGGCGTGGCGCGGCCTCCCACAGCCGGACGAGTTCAAGACCGACCGGATCCGGTCCAAATTCGGCCGGCGGGTGCGCAAAACAGGTGGTCGTGGTTGGGTAGCTAGGGGGCACCGAGGGGGGGGGGGGCGAGCGCGCGTCCGAGCTGCACAGCTACAGCGGCAGCATCAGCGACGACGACGAGGGAAGAGTGGGGACGGGTGGAGAAAAATGAAGGGCGTGCGGCCAGGGGGAGGGAGGTGGGCGGATAGAAAAAGGCGCCCCAGTGCCATTGACGGGCAGGTCAGGGGAGGACACGCGCAGACGACCCACGCGTCCGCGTGCTGTCCGTTTCACCTCTAAAGCGGCACAAACTTGAGCCGGGATGGGTCGAAAGCGGACACAAAACGGACAAAAGTTCGTTTGCGCCCGCGCGCTGGGCCGTCTGATTCGTTTGTTTTACCTCAAACGAACGCGTGTGGATAGGACGAGGTCGCGCGGTGGAGTTGGCCTTACGGATGTAGCACTGTAGTCATTTGTAAATGGATAAATGCCCCGTCCGTCCTTTCCGCAAAGTTGCTTTGCTCCGCTCTGCCCGAAAGTCCGGACTGGCCGCCGTATGGTCCACCTCGCAAAAGGCCTTTTTTTGCGACCGAAAGGTGGCGCGTCGCAGTTGCCCGTGCTCGCGAAAAGACGCTTTTCCGACGGAGATGCCCTTTTTACGAGCTCCGCGCATCTGATCTGATGCCGTCAGTGTAATTTTCGGCCGGGGGGGCTCTCGGCCCAAATGCAGGCGTATCATTCGTAAACGCGAGTCGGATCCAAAAAAAGAACGCGAGTCGGATCCAATCGCGACGCCCACCCGCGCTTGCTGCAAGCAAAATTCCGGGCTGGGCCCTGCGTCGCCGCACGCGCGCACGCCGACGACGGGGACGGGACAAGAGAGAAGCTGCAGGAAGGATAGGAAGGAAGAGACGTTGGCAAAGGAGCTCCGGGACAGACAGACAGACACGAGCCGATCGACATGCCTGCCCCGTCCGTCCAGCCTATAGGACCTTGTGCCGTGCATCGCGCGTGATCCGAGGAGAGAGAACAAGCTGCCACGGGTGAATCCGGGCTTGATTTATTTTTAATCACTCCACTTTAGCTAGTAGTACTCCATTAAAAACAAATAATGACGCGGAAAACACACATTCCATTAACTAACTGGTGCAGCGAGAAAAACTACCGATCCGGAAAAAAGCGCATCTAGCGCCCCGCGTCGTCCCGTCGGGCGACTCAGGTGGCTTGCCTCCGCAGCCGCGCAGCGGCACATGCCCCTCCTCGCATCCTCTCTCCCTCGCCGCTGCCGGCAGGTTCCGTCCGGGCAAAGCTATGGTCGGTGACTTGGTGGTCGGCGGCGGCGGGACTCTTGCTCCTGGTGCGGATGTGAATGCGGACAAGAAGGTCGTGGACATGGCGATGAATCCCCGCATCGATTGCACCAACACGCTAGCTTCCTAGTGAACGACAGCTCACTAGTGGTGGAGCGCTCCTCCACATCTTGTCTTGGGCGCCTGCAGTCGTGCGGCTCATGCGGAGCAAGGCACGGGATGGTGGGTCTGACTCGGCTAGATCCAGCCACCATGCTGGCGGGGCTCGATCTCAGGTGTGGTGGTAATTGTTGACGTCGTCCGATGATACTTTTTTCATCTTGTGGTCAACTCATCACCCAGATTTGTCCAATAGGTGCTCGCCGCCTTTCCAGATCTGGGCATAGTGGAGGTTGTTGAGCCGTCTGGCCTTCCGGGCGGGCATGGTGTTCCCGTCGTCGGATGTTTCCCCTTGTTCGGTCTTGCTCGGTCCGGTTGCTCAGAAGCTCATGCAATTGAGAACCTAGGATCTGTAATCTGGCCATCGGTGAGTTCCGGACTTCTCCTTCGAAGGAAAACAAGGACTGGCGCACAAGACGCTCTTTGGACACCTGTGATTAGATAGGGGCCGGTCGTGCCCATCCGGAACATCGGCATAACCAGCTCCATCGGGGTTTCGCGAAACTCTGTTTTTGTTGACACCTTGGGACATGTCTGCACCAAGGTTTTTAAGAGATCAACACATGCGGAGAATGCCATGACGTGATTGAAGGACTTGCAAGTGGCGAAGGCGCAATTTTGGATGCGATGAAGACTTTGCTTCCGAGCAGTTGTTCAGACTTGGCTTGCGGGATATGT
The DNA here is from genome assembly GCF_056163025.1 of Triticum urartu. Lineage (NCBI taxonomy): Eukaryota > Viridiplantae > Streptophyta > Magnoliopsida > Poales > Poaceae > Triticum > Triticum urartu. Next base: position 646,235,054 of record NC_141877.1, on the reverse strand, counting down.
TTCCGTCCAGACATGACACGAGTTCCAGTAGGTCTGGTGGTACTTGACTTGCAGTAGTAGCCTCTGCAAGTGGGTGCAACAACATTGAAGGACTTATTTTTGTGGTCTGGTGGTGCTCCCCTGAGTACCGAGTCGGGATTTTCAGGGTGAGAACCCAAGGTCTGGCCTTTGCTGGTTGTGCTTGGCAGTGGCCTTGTTAAAGGCATTGTTTTGGCAACGCGGTCTTTCTTCAGGGTAAAAACCTAAGATCTTTGATCGGCCAACGACAACGCTTGTGCTTTTGTTTTCTTTCTGAAGGCGTTACTTTTGAAGAACCTCATTTGTAGTCCTGGTGCTGTCTTTGGTGGTGGTTCGAGTGCCGCTAATGTGGGTGATTGATCACCTTGGCGGGATCTTTTTTTTTCTTCACTTTTTTTTGACCATGTGCATCCTGGATATTTTTAAGTATCTTGTTGTTAGAGAAGCTGAGTGTAATTGGTATCTACTTGACATTAATATATTCTGCTTAAAAAAATGGTGCACCAGAGTCGCTCGGAACCAAATCAAGAACAAAGTCTGGCATGTACCCCATCCAAACAGTGGACGGCACTGCCGCACGATAACCAAATTGTACAAAAGTACGCGCTACAGAGTAACAGGCCCTCCAGCAAAAGATGAACTCGAAAGAATCAAAACGAAGAATGCAGCTGTTTCTTGCTTCCCGAAACAGGACGCCCTAGCTCCGCTCGATCTGATTCACCGGAGTTTTGAGTTTGAGCTAGGGCCAGGGAGTCAGATTCGAGCATGACTCTATGTACTCCCACATTGCCCACACCTCTGCCTTATCTTGAAGGGCGTTATTGACATGCCTAAGCTTGCCAGCTTCAGCTGCAGCGAACTCTCCTTGAGTCCGATTGCAGGCGCCATCGCTGGATCTTTGTCACCGAACTCGCCTTGAGTCCAATTGCAGGCACCATCGCCGGATCTTTGTTTAAAGGCTGCATTAAAATTCACTCTGACAAACTTCGGCTTAGGCCGTCCCCATTTCGATGTAGGAATGGCTGTCATAGACGTTGGATTACCATCTATCATGAACTCCATGATATCCTTCTGGATTGTGAAACAAACCTCATCAACAGTCCGCGCCTTTTCCCCTGCATATATTTTGTTACGAGTAGTCCTCCAGTCCCCAGGGATCACACTAGCTTGGTGCTAACCTTCACCATTGAGGAAGAGAATTGATTCGACGACCGTGGCAACATTGGTTGCTCGAGAAACATCACCCTTGTCTCCTCCATATTCATTTGACTCCAAACATGCTTTACAAACTTGCAGCAAAGAAATATGTGTCCTTCATCCTCGTCAAGCCGTACACACACCAGGAATCGGGTGTCAAGCTCAACATGCTTGCGTTTGATGTTCATGAGCGTTGGCCGACTGTCATGCGCGAGCAACCAAACAAAAAACGGCACTTTAGCAGCGATCTGCAAGGCTCAAAGTTTGTTCCATCTGGAAGAAACAACCGTAGTGAGTCGAGTCTCGGATCCTCAAACCAAGATGGTATACTGACTTCACGCTAAAGACCCCCTTGTTATCATAGTGCCATGCTAAGTGATTTTCCATGCCGTTGCAGAGGGGAATAGGCAGGGTATGCACAACATCTGCTCGCCCAAACAGATCATTTACAAGCCCAGCGTCCCATTGCTCTATGTCCGGATTGATCAACTCCGCCACTTCCGTTGACACGGCTTGGCCCCTGAGAAAAGATGGGTACCTTCATGATCCCCTCGGGATCCAGGGATCCCTCCACATATCAATGGCTTCACCATCCCTAAGATGTGTGTTCTTGTTCTATGTTATTCTTTATGGGTTTCACTGGTTTTTTTTTTCTTTTCATCCTTTTTCTGTGTGTGTGTGTGTGTTTTTTACGTTGATCGGTTTTATTTGGTTTTAATTGTTTGTTTCTCACCTCTTTTCTGTCCTTTTATTTACTGGATTCATTGTTTTTAATACACACTATGCATTTTCCGTATATGTACGTAACATTTTTGACACACGTAGAACACTTTTCAAATACATGTTGCATTTTTGTTTTCAAAATACGTGTTTTGCATATTTTTAAACACATGTTAAACATTTCTCAAATGCATGTTGAATATTTTGTTAATGGTACAAACATTTTTAAACTACGCATATTCATTTAAAAAATTCACATATGTTTTTCTCAACAGTAATTTTTTTATAATTTATAGAAACATTTTTTCAAATTGTATATTTTTTTTAAATGTCATGATCATATGATTTTGAAACACGGCAACTTTTTAAAATTCCAGTGCATTGCTTTTCACTAGTACAAAACATTTTTTTAAGATTGCACGAATATTTTTTTTACATTGCGTAATTTTTCTAAAAAATCACGTACAATCTTTTGAAAAGTGTGAACATTTTTCAAATGTCACAATTGTTGTTTAGAATCTATCAATGTTTTTTAAACTAAGCTAAACATTTCTTCTTACGGCGTTAACATTTTTCAAATTCACATTTTTACATATTGAAATAAATTTAAGTTTTTGGATATGTGTATTTAAATATTTTTGAAAATAAAAACAAAAGAAAGAGAAGAACGAATGGTAAAATGAGAAGAAAAACGAACTGACCTGCAGGATGTTATTTGGGCCAGCTAAATAATAGCGACAGTAAGGCAGCGCTTGAGGCAAGACTTCTTTTGGGGTTGCTATCTTTATCTTTACCTAATAATAAAGAGAACGTCATCGCGCGCGATTTTGCATAAAAGCCCTTGTGTTTTTTGGTAATTAGCCCGCAGTCCCCTTTTAAGTGGATCTGAGAAAACGATTCGTTCTTACAAAAAGGACCTTGCACTTTGTTGTATTCAACCCGTGATCCTTTGTTTCGTTTGTATCCAGCCGTTCCCTTTCCAGCCACGGCGGAGGAGGAGAAGTAGGGCGGCGGAGGAGGAGAAGTAGGATGGATGCTACATCGCCGACACGCGTGATCGGGTGAGGGGCGGCCCCTGTGTCATCCGCTCCTGTCACCCGCTTGGGGATTAGCACAAGAATACAAAAAATTGGCAGGGGAGGTCCTTGAAATAGCCTCTGCTTTGCCTCAATTGCAGTTTGGCTTGGCTGCATATCTTTGGTGAAGAAAGCAGACATGCAGATGTGGTAAAGAACGAACCCACAGAGAGGGACTGTCACCATCGCATGCGTCCCCCGTCACTGCACCCCCTGCCCGTTGAAGCAGCGTCTCGGCCGCATATCAGATGCTTTCGGCGAGGGGCCTCGCGGCACCGGTACTCCCGCCCGCAGTGCGTCCCACGCGAGCGAGGCGAGGGATGACGGGCTGGGACGGGACGTTCGATGGCGTCGTAGTTGTCCTCCCGCATGGAGGTGAGGCGGAGGGTGGTTGTGGTGAGGCGTGCGCGGGGGCGAGGAAGAAGGAGAAAGGAGAGGATCTGGGAGGCACTGGAGTTCCCGGTGATGCGGCATGCGCGGGGGCGCGCGAGAGAGGTGGTGGATCAGGCGCTGAGCGCTTGGAGGAAGGAGGATGCGCTCGGGAGGCTCGAAAGATTTGGGTTGCAGAGAGAGGCGTTGAAGCAGCGGCCGTTGAGGAGGGGGGAGTGCTGAGCATGGTCCCTTGCTGGACAGAGAGGGAGTGAGAAGAAGGCGTTGGGAAGAGAAGATAAGGTTGGACAGCGGTGCGTGCGGCCAAAGGATACGCGTCACGGGCGTGAGACGGGTGATGGAATCGCCGTCGTCTACAGCCGAATAAGGTAAAACAAATGCATACACACGTCCCTCCTGAGCTTCTTAATTTGTTTCTTGCCCTGCATGCATTTGTTTGCTTATGCAAATTTACATGCACACAATCGTCGGGTTTTTCGTGCATGCATCTGTTTGTGTTATAATTTTTCTGCTTTCTAAATTGCTTGAAGGAAAAACATGATACTCCCTTCGTCCCAAAATTCTTATTTTAAATTTATCTAGATACGGATGTATCTAACACTAAAACATAAATAAATACATCCGTATGTAGACAAATATAGGACAAGAAATTTTGGGACAGAGAGAGTACTTAGTATGAAAACAACACATATATTGTGATGCTTATCTCCAGCGTAATTAAATTTATTTATAGGTAGCTACATATGCTCTATTTATGATGCAAATTTATATCATCTTTTTAATCAACACATATTCATATTGTATAGAAAACTCTCATGCATGCAAGCAATTTGGATGGCAATCTTGAGTCATGGATGCCAAAGAACAAACAAGGAAAAAACATAAAGAGCGGTATGTACCGATGACCAATAAAGAAAACCTGAAAAAACGTCATGAAGCCTATCAACTTAACAAAGGAATAATAGGTTCGACCCAGTTGGAAAAAAACCACACAAGGAAAGAAGAAATATGCAAACATGAAGCCAACACAGAAGATAAAAAAGTGTGCATGAAAAAGGCAGAAATCACAAATATGCAACCAGGAAAAAAAACTAGAATAGAGCAAATTACAACTAGCCACGAATTGAGGCGCAACGCACTAAGCAAAGATCCAATTGTGATGAAGAATCCTGCATGTATCGCGACAGAACACGGAGTTAGTACATCTATACGAGAAGGACTAGGCGAAGTATACAACATTTTTATTGTGTGATATCAGTAACTTAACATAAGTGTTGTGTGTATGATTTTTTTAAGATATGCTTTGTCACTATATATTGACAGTCTAATCTACAATGGCAACTTGAAGTCGGACGAAAAACAACATATGTGCTCTTACTTCAAAACTATTTGAGTTAGTAATTGAACTATTGAAAAATGTGCTTCAAAGTCGAGAAAAATGCACTCCGTGGAAGTCCTCGGGGCACCTCTCTCTCTCCAACCACTCCCCTCCACCCCGTAGCAATGCACGAGTATGTTTCCTAGCAAGCCACATATAGCCGCACCCGGCTTTTGAATCTTCCAGCCGATTTTAGGAATTTTCTCTGTATCGTTTTTTACGCTTTCTCACCTATTTTTTCTGGTCTTTCCTTCTTTTTTGTTTTTTATCTTTATTTTTTCTTCACTTTTGATTTATCCTTTTGTAAGTTCATGAATATTTTTCAGATTTTTTTCCTTTTCTACAATATCTTTATTTAATTGTGAAACTTTATTAAATCTGTAAAGTTTGTGAAATTGATCTACATTTCTAAAATACATGTACATTTCTAAAATTCTAAACAGTTTACAAATACGTTACATTTATGGATATTTGTTCAACTGCGTGAACATTTCTTAAAAATCAAGAGGAAAAAAAGAGTCCACTCATAGGAAATCCCTCTCAGTTGTATAATAGTTCGGTTTCCTACTATGTTTTCCATTCCTCTGTGTGAATAGTCTGACGGGGTCATTTTCTATTTTTTGTTGCGGAAGATATGCCGTAGTTTCAAGAATTAGATCTTCCATACTTTGGGGTGTAGTGAGTCAATTATAATCTTTCACACCAGCTTGAAATCGTGAACACTTTTAGATTCATTAATATTTTTCAAGTCGTGAACATTTTTATATCCACCAATATTTTTATAAATTTACACACATTTTTTGAAATTTAATAATATTTTTAATCCAAAAATCAAATTTGTGAAAAAAAATCATGAATCTATTAGAATATCATATTCCCTGCGATCCGTATTAATTGACGTTGGTTTAGTACAAAGTTGCACTAACTTTGTTCTAATCCAACGTCAATTTATATTGATCGGTGTGAGTACTTGTCTTTTTTTTTTCCATACAAGCAGGTAGATTCTTTTTGCATGAACGAGATAGAAAAACAATAGCAAGCCACCGATGAATAGCTTAGCGACTGAGCGACCAGACGAGCGTCCAAGCGAGCGAGAAAAGAAAATACGAGTGACCATGCTGCTGAGAGGAGAGGGCGAGTGTAGCCAGCATAGAAATGGCGCCTGAAGCAGTGCAGTGAGCACAAAACGACAATCGGTCAAATGGGCTTATCAAAAGTCACGGCGTAGGAAGGCGCACACAGGGGACAATTAGCCTACGCAAATACATTTGGAATGCCACATTGTTGTAGAAACCAAAATTCTATTTAAAAACATTTTAAAAATTTTATATGACATGTACAAAACAATAAGAAACTCTTGTTTATGCGAATAAAAAATGTTCATGTATTTTTAAAACTGTGAATGTGATTTAAATGGTGTGTGTGTTTTAGGAAAAATTTGAAGAAATGTTCACACAATAAAAGAAAAAAATGAATTTGAAAAAAATTTGTGCCAGCTATTTAAATTAATATGGATCATGTATTTTCCAAAAAAAATTCATCACATATCATGTATAATAAATCTTCATTGCATTTCTAAAAATGTCCATGTGAATTTTAAAATATGTTAATGATTTCTTAAAATATGAAAAAATAAACAAAATTATTGAGAAAAATATGTCCACATTTTTTGAAGAGTTTTTTTTTATGTTTTGAAACGAATTTTTTTCGTGTAATTTTGATAAAATAGTCTAAGCTATTTTGAAAACTGTTCATGTTGCTTGTATAAAATGCTTAAGTACTTTAAGTAAACATTTCCAATAATTTAAAATGGTTCTTTCCTTCAGGCTTCGTCGGCGTGTCTATGGATTCACATCCCCTCTGTCGGCCGCTCGGGTGTCTGTGGTGGGGAAGGGAATCACGTGGCCTCCACTCCGGCTAGTAGTTTAGGTTGGCGTATTTTAGTCTTCACAGGTGCGACGCACGGATGAATGTCGAAGCTTCTTAATCAATTTTCTCTTTCTGGCTTCGATCCTCCTCGACTCCGACTGGACGTAATTGATGGAGTTCCTGCATAGATTCATGGTATCTCATTGGGGTGGCGAGGTTAGGATATCTCGTAGTGCGTGCGCCATGTCGAGATTTGGTGTTAGATGCTTCAAATAAATTCATGGATTCAACGTCACCGACTGTTGCGTCAGTGTAACATCCCAAATTTTTATTTTGGAATGTTATACATTAGATCATCATTGCATATCATATTTTATTTTTGCATTTTGGTTGATCCTAGAAATTCTACGCAACTCAAGGACCCACGGAGAGAGTTGGGGATTTCGTTATTTTCATATTTGAGTTTTCTCAAATTTTGAGAATAGGATCATTTGATTTTATTTATTTTATCATCAATTATTTCTATTACAAAAATATGAGAGAGGGAATAAAATGACTTTCCCAAAATAAAGAAATATTGAGGATTTAATAATAAAATCAAATAAGATTTTATTTTGGAGATTTTCGGTGTTTTATTTGAATTTAGAAAAATTGTGCGTTTTTCAAAATTGCATTTAGGGCCCAAATAAATGTTTACTTTGTCGGGCTTGACTTTAGAAGCCCGGGAAAATTTATTTCGGGATTTTTGGAGTCTGTTTAGTATTTCTTTTTATTTTTCTTCCGAGTGTAACTATTTTAAAAAAAGGGAACCGACCTACGGGCCGTGTCCGTCTAGGACTCCCGGCCCGTAGGGGCTTTATAAGCCGGCCCACCCCGGGGGGGGGGGGGGGGGTAACCCTAGCCAGCGCCCGCCCCAACCCCCGCACCCGCCACCGCCGCCCTAGCGCGCCGCTGCCGCCTGCGCCCCGCCCCCCCGCCGCCGCCGCCGCGCCGCCCGCCGGAGCCGCCGCACGTCCGCCGAGGTTCACCGACGCCTCGTAGTCCGCGCCGCCGGTTTTCTTTAGAAAACCGAACGGTTTTCCGTCGGTTTTTTTCGTTTTTTTTTTGTTTTCGTTTTTTTAGATCAGTTTTTTTCTGGTTTAGGTTAAATAGCGAGCATTCGCTCGTTTGTTCGTTTAAACGAACACGTTCATCGTTTAGATCTGGATAACGAACGTTCGGTCGTTAATCCGTTCATTGTTTTCTTTTCTCGGATTAAATCCGCGATTTTTCCGATCGCGATTCCTGATCTGATTTTCGTTTTAGTATAACTTTTCGCTCGTTTATCGGAATCAGGCGATTCAAGCGCCTAGAGTTTCGTCTCGAAACCCTCTATCCGTTTAACCAACTTAAACCAGATTTTGCTACTGTAAAACTTTCCCTAGATCCAGATTACTAGAACGAAGTTGTTTTCTTTCGCCGTTTGACTTTCGTTGCTTCGTTCGATTTGATTCTTTTTGCCAACCGGAGTTCTTAAGTTGAACCTTCTGGTTAGATCTCTTATTTGAGTTTTACCTGTGCATTAGATGAGTACTTATTGTATGCTTGTTTGTTTTTTTGTTTGCGATAGAGTACCCGGAGTGCGCTGCCTATTACTTTGAATCGTTAGGTTTTGCGGATCATCAGCAAGGCAAGTAACACTTTAATCAAACCTTTTCTACTACCCAGTTTTATTGCATTAGATCAATCCTCACACATTGCATGATTAGGATCTAATTAAATTGTGGGATGGGAATTAGATGAGGTAGTACCTATTACCTGTTTATTATCAAACCTTTGGGAGTTACTTCTACGTTACGTTTGCTTATTATGCCATGCTATGCTAGTAGACGTGGATTGGGTGAGTGAAATCCATTGACAGATGTGAGATTGATAATTAATGGTTTATCTAAGGTGGCAACTTAAACACACATCTGGGTGGATTGAGGCACCTGGGTATTCCAGGACTTGCCCGTTTTTCTTTTGGACCGCCACCCAGGTTCAAAGGGATCATAAGACTATTCATACTAGAAACTTCTGTGTGCAGCCACAAGCTAATATGGGCTCTAGCATAGTTGACTAAGTTGTGCGAACTCTTACAGTGGTAGACTAGCAGATGTAGGGGATGTAGGTGGTACGGTCTACCCGATCGTAAGGTGCTAGCGCTTCTGAAAGACTATGTCTCGGTCATCCGTCTTCTCAAATATCCTGTAGTGCGAGAAAACAAACGGAGGCGATCGAGTCTTGTGGGGAAAAGTGCGCAAACCTCTGCAGAGTGTAACAAACTAATCATGGTTAGCCGTGTCCCCGGTTATGGACATCTTGAGTATCTAGTACCTGGATTTTCATGTGAATCTCAACATGTTACTCTAAATTAATTTTGTTGGGTTATGTTTAATGATGTTGCTTAATTGGGATTGAGAATGCTGTCAACCATTCTCAATGTTTAACAACCACCATGATAGTAATTAAATTTTATTCCTTTGAAGTAGGGAAAAATTGGCTTTACGCAAAACTGTAACCATAGAGCTTTGCACCAGCCAAATATGCATATAGTATAGTTGTTCATTCCATTACTCTCTATGTGTTACCTTGCCAGCATATTTCATGTGCTGACCCGTTTCGGGCTGCAACGTTAATGTTGCAGACTTTTCAAACGACGATTAAGGAGTTTTAGGTCGTGGTTCTATACTCAGTGATGCCGTTGCACTAGTAGAAAACAGGGCTATGGTCCAGGCCGGCTCAGCCCATTAGTCCCGGTTCAGTGTAGAACCGGGACTAATGTGGGCATTGGTCCCGGTTCGTGAGCCTAGGGGGCCGGCCGGGCCACGTGGGCCATTGGTCCCGGTTCGTCTGGACCTTTTGGTCCCGGTTGGTGGGACGAACCGGGACCAATGGGCCTGGCTCCTGGCCCACCACCATTGGTCCCGGTTGGTGGCCTGAACCGGGACCAAAGGCTGCCCTTTAGTCCCGGTTCATGCCACAAACCGGGACCAATGAGGTGCCTATATATACCCTCGCCCGCGAGCAGAGCACTCCAGTACTCTGTTTTTCTCTGGCCGGCGAGGGGAGGGGTTTGTGGTGCTCTAGCTCACCTCCTATGCACATGAGGTGTTCGATGGAATGCCCGAGCCACACTACTTAAACTTTCTCCTCTCGAAGCTCGACCTCCAAGCTCCATATTCCTCGAGATTTGTCTAGATTTAGCGGTCCGTCACGCCCCGTCCCTGTCTTCACCGCCGTCGATCACCCGCGCTGATCTCATCACCGACACCACCGTGGTGAGCCTCTTGTTCTTATCTTCTTTCTGAAAGGAAAAATATTCTTACTTGTCTGTTTAGATAGATACTTGTATCATTTTCTTACATTTATTATTGCATCTTATATAGTGCGATGGTTTTGGTATCCGCCCCCGTCGGCCCTCGTCCTGTCTATGATTCGGATTTGTTATGTATATTATCTTCATAACTATTGGTTCATTTATTGTTTATGAAAATTATGCCGACCAACGTGACATAGATTTTATTTATCTAGGATGTATGTGAATCGGAAATGCCAACCGACCCTATTGTCGAGAGGTTAAATTTAGTTGAAGAAGAAAACAATTTGTTGAAGGAAAAAATAAAAAAAGTTGAGGAGGAGAAGATGATATTGGAGTTGCATGTTGCGGATGTCGTCGATGATCACAAGATCAAGATGGATGCAATGCGCTTGAAGATTAGAAAGATTAGAAAATATGCCATTCATACCGAGGCTTGGTATCATTATGCCGTTGGATCAATTGTTACCTTGGTTGCGATTATGATCGCATTTGTTTTCGCATTGAAATGTTTTACATAGTTTCAATGTATGGTTTAATTAATTAGATGCTCTGGAGAGCTATATATATGTTGTTAGATGAGAACTATGTATGCACTTTGGTTTTAATGTGATGATGAACTTCTATTAATTTGGACACTTAATTATATATAATGCACGCAGATGAACCGTCAATGGATGTACGGTGACAGACACACCCGCGAGTACATTAAGGGCGTGCATGAGTTTCTCGATGCGGCTGAGGCAAACAAGCAGAATGGTTTTATGTGTTGTCCATGCACTGAATGTGGGAATACGAGGTCTTACTCTAACCGGAAAATCCTTCACTCCCACCTGCTTTACAAGGGTTTCATGCCACACTATAATGTTTGGACGAGGCACGGAGAAATAGGGGTTATGATGGAAGACGGCGAAGAAGAAGAGTACGATGTCAACTATGTGCCCCCTGAATACGGTGATGCTGCAACTGGGGAGCTGGTGAAGATCAAGAGGAACCAGACGATGTGCCCAATGATGCTGCCACGGGTGAAGCTGCTGAAGATCAAGAGGAACCAGACGATGTGCCCGATGATGATGATCTCCGCCGGGTCATTGTCGATGCAAGGACGCAATGCATTAGTTAAAAGGAGAAGCTGAAGTTCGATCGCATGTTAGAGGATCACAAAAAAGGGTTATACCCCAATTGCGAAGATGGCAACACAAAGCTCGGTACCGTACTGGAATTGCTGCAGTGGAAGGCAGAGAATGCTGTGGCTGACAAAGGATTTGAGAAGCTACTGAAAATATTGAAGAAGAAGCTTCCAATGGATAACGAATTGCCCGACAGTACATACGCAGCAAAGAAGGTCGTATGCCCTCTAGGATTGGAGGTGGAGAAGATACATGCATGCCCTAATGACTGCATCCTCTACCGCGGTGCATACAAGGATCTGAACGCATGCCCGGTATGCGGTGCGTTGCGGTATAAGATCAGACGAGATGACCCTGGTGATGTTGACGGCGAGCCCCTCAGGAAGAGGGTTCTTGCGAAGGTGATGTGGTATGCTCCTATAATACCACGGTTGAAACGTCTGTTCAGAAACGAAGAGCATGCCAAGTTGATGCGATGGCACAGTGAGAACCGAAAGAAAGATGGGAAGTTGAGAGCACCCGCTGACGGGTCGCAGTGGAGAAAAATCGAGAGAAAGTACTGGGATGAGTTTGCAAAGGACCCAAGGAATGTATGGTTTGCTTTAAGCGCGGATGGCATTAATCCTTTCGGGGAGCAGAGCAGCAATCACAGCACCTGGCCCGTGACTCTATGTATGTATAACCTTCCTCCTTGGATGTGCATGAAGCGGAAGTTCATTATGATGCCAGTTCTCATCCAAGGCCCTAAGCAACCCGGCAACGAAATTGATGTGTACCTAAGGCCATTAGTTGAAGAACTTTTACAGCTGTGGAATGGAAACGGTGTACGTACGTGGGATGAGCACAGACAGGAGGAATTTAACCTTAAGGCGTTGCTGTTCGTGACCATCAACGATTGGCCCGCTCTCAGTAACCTTTCAGGACAGACAAACAAAGGATACCACGCATGCACGCACTGTTTAGATGACACTGAAAGTATATACCTGGACAAATGCAGGAAGAATGTGTACCTGGGCCATCGTCGATTTCTTCCGACCAACCATCAATGTCGAAAGAAAGGCAAGCATTTCAAAGGCGAGGCAGATCACCGGAAGAAGCCCGCCATGCGCACCGGTGATCACGTGCTTGCTATGGTCAATGATTTACACTACGTAATCTTTGGAAAGGGTCCCGGTGGACTAGCTATTCCGAATGACGCTGAGGGACATGCACCCATGTGGAAGAAGAAATCTATATTTTGGGACCTACCCTACTGGAAAGACCTAGAGGTCCGCTCCTCAATCGACGTGATGCACGTGACGAAGAACCTTTGCGTGAACCTGCTAGGCTTCTTGGGCGTGTATGGGAAGACAAAAGATACACCCGAGGCACGAGAGGACCTGCAACGTTTGCACGAAAAAGACGGCATGCCTCCGAAGCAGTATAAAGGTCCTGCCAGCTACGCTCTTACGAAAGAAGAGAAAGAAATCTTCTTTGAATGCCTGCTCAATATGAAGGTCACGACTGGCTTCTCGTCGAATATAAAGGGAATAATAAATATGCCGGAGAAAAAGTTTCAGAACCTAAAGTCTCATGACTGCCACGTGATTATGACATAACTGCTTCCGGTTGCATTGAGGGGGCTTCTACCGAAAAACGTTCGATTAGCCATTGTGAAGCTATGTGCATTCCTCAATGCAATCTCTCAGAAGGTGATCGATCCAGAAATCGTACCAAGGCTAAGGAGTGATGTGGCGCAATGTCTTGTCAGTTTCGAGCTGGTGTTCCCACCATCCTTCTTCAATATCATGACGCACGTCCTAGTTCATCTAGTCGAGGAGATTGTCATCCTGGGGCCCGTATTTCTACACAATATGTTCCCCTTTGAGAGGTTCATGGGAGTCCTAAAGAAATATGTCCGTAACCACGCTAGGCCAGAAGGAAGCATCTCCATGGGACATCAAACAGAGGATGTTATCGGGTTTTGTGTTGACTTCATTCCTGGCCTTAACAAGATAGGTCTCCCTAAATCGCGGTATGAGGGGAGACTGACTGGAAAAGACACTCTGGGAAGAGACTCAATAATATGCAGGGACGGATATTCTTGGTCTCAAGCACACTACACAGTTCTACAGAACTCTACCTTGGTGACCCCGTATGTCGATGAACACAAGAACAGTCTGCGCTCCAAACACCCGGAGCAGTGCAACGACTAGATTACATGTGAACACATCAGGACTTTCAGCAGTTGGTTGGAAACACGTCTCAGAGGTGACAACACTGTTTGTGATGAGTTGTACTTGTTGTCCAGGGGACCATCTTTGACTGTATTGACTTACAAAGGATACGAGATAAATGGAAATACATTTTACACGATCGCCCAAGATCAAAAGAGCACCAACCAAAACAGCGGTGTCCGCTTTGATGCAGCAACCGAGAGCGGAAAGGACACATATTATGGTTACATAGTGGACATATGGGAACTTGACTACGGACCTGATTTTATGGTCCCTTTGTTTAAGTGCAAATGGGTCAATCTGTTAGGCGGCGGGGTACAGGTAGACCCACAGTATGGAATGACAACAGTGGATCTGAAAAATCTTGGGTACACTGACGAACCGTTCGTCCTAGCCAATGATGTGGCACAGGTTATCTATGTGAAGGACATGTCTACCAAACCGAGAAAAAGAAAAGATAAGGAAGCGAATACATCATACGATGAGCCAAAGCGCCACATAGTTCTTTCAGGAAAAAGGGATATCCTGGGAGTGGACGGCAAGACAGACATGTCTGAAGATTATGAAAAGTTTCATGAAATTCCTCCCTTCAATGTCAAGGCTGACCCAAGCATCCTGATAAACAATGAAGATTATCCATGGTTACGGCGCAATAAGCAAATGACACAAGCGAAGAAAAAGTGAAGCCTTTCTCCCGCAATAAGCAAATGCTATGTGGGTGAAATTATGATACCATCCCAACTTTCAACTTTTTCAGAGTTCATTTGAAATGCTTTCATGTCTTATGGTTCGAAACTTTGATACTTCGAAAGTGATTGTCCATTTTGTACACGAAGTGCATCAAGTTTTTGTCATAACCCTCTCTACTTTTTGGAACATGCTATGTGGGTGAAATGATGATACCATGCCAACTTTCAACCTTTTCAGAGTTCATTTTGAAATGCTTTCCAATTTCAGAGTCATTTAGCTCAAAGAATGAATTAATAGCAAACAGAATGAACTACAAAAGTTTTATGAAAATAAAAACAATCAATTAAAATATTATGTTATGATCAACTAAAATAAAACTATAATATTCTTCAATAGCAAAAAGAATATAATTTGTGTGACCTAAAATCAAACTATAAGTATTTAATTGTAAGTATAAATAAAAAATAAATAGCAAAGAAGAAAAAAATTCTAATTTTATAGTAAAGTTATTCATAAACTAGTGATTCACACAAATTTTTAAAAATTCAAATTTAAACTATTTAAAATTTAAAACTAATGGCACTAACAGAAAGTTTATAATTTTTGTGACCTAAAAGCAAAAAGAAATCACTAAAAAACTGTAAGTATTTAGTTTTAAGTAGAAATAAAAAATAAATAGAAAAATAATTCTAATTTTATAGTAAAGTTATTCATAAACTAGTGATTCACACAAATTTTTTAAAATTCAAATTTAAACTGTTTAAAATTTAAAACTAATGGCACTAACAGAAAGTTTATAATTTTTGTGACCTAAAAGCAAAAAGAAATCACTAAAAAACTATAAGTATTTAGTTTTAAGTAGAAATAAAAAAATAAAAAACCAAAAAAATGTAGAAATAAAAAAGAAAAAACCAAAAAAAATGCCACCTACTGGGCCTCCACGGCCTGAATACGACTAGAAACCCTACATGGGCCAGGATTCAGGCCCGCAGAAGGCCCAATAGGCCCACAGGCAAAGCAGTGTCAAATTAGGCCCATAGGCCTGCAGTTCAGAGGAGTTCGAGAGGGAGGAGGCAGCAGAGCTTATAAACTGGTGTTGGGCGCTGTCAACTAGCGATGTGGGACTAAACTTATGGGCGCAGGGCAGCACAAGGGTATTGGTCCCGGTTGGTGGCACCAACCGGGACTAAAGGTGGCATTGGTCCCGGTTGGTGGCACCAGCCGTGACCATTGCCCCCCTTTAGTCCCGGTTGGTGCCACCAACCGGGACCAATGGGCTTCGCTTCCCGCCCTTTGGGCTGCCGAAAAGAGGCCATTGGTCTCGGTTCGTGGCACCAACCGGGACTAATGCCCACCTTTAGTCCCGGTTGCTGCCACGAACCGAGACTAAAGCCTCTTCTATATAAGGCCACACTTTGGAATTTTTCATTCTCATCTTGCAGTTGCCGCCCCTAACGCCGCCAGGCTGCCTCGACGCCGCCCGCCCCCATCGTCGCCGTCGCCCGCGCCCATCGTCGCCGTCGCCCACGACGCGCGCCGCCCCGGCCCGTCCCCGTCGCCGTCGCCCTCGTCCCTGTCCCGACGCGCACCGCCCCGTCCCGCCCTCGCCGTCGCCCGCGCCGGCCCCTTGCCCGACGCCCGCCGCCCCGGCTACCGTCCCCGTCACTGCGTCCCCGAGCCCGCCGTCCTCGTCGCCGGACTCCAGCCGTCGCCACCCCCCTCAAAGTGAGCCCCCCTCTCAAGTGCCACTCTTGCGCCCGAGCGCCCATGCTCCGCCCCTGCTCCATGGTCGCCGCCGCCCGAGCGCCCCGGCTCCGCCCCTGCGCCCTTGCTCCGCCCCTGCTCCGCCGGCCCCGAGCGCCCGAGGAGAAGTAGAGGAGAGGAGAAGTGGAGCAGCAGCAACGCGCTGTCCACTTTTCTGAATTTTTTGGAACAGGAGGAATTTTTTTGTCCATATAGAAGGTGATTGATGAAATGCTAGATGGCTTTGGGCATTTTTGGAATTTTTTAAAAAAAATTGTGGTGAGGTACTGATGCAAGACAAAGGCGATGGCAAAATTTCAGAATTTTTGGAGAGGTTTAGAATAGGTTTTCAACAAGTTATTTGAATCCGATTCAAATTTCATTTGAATGAAATTTGAAAATTTTGAACTATGGATCAGAATATGCTAAATATGTCAAAAATGTTTTTTATATGATGTTTTTTTTTCATATATGTATTCATTTTTTTATTTAGGTTGTTAATTAGTAGATATCGATTTTAGGTTAGTGTAGAGGAAAAAGTAAAATAAGGAAAAGGAAGAAAAGAGGAAGAAGGAAGAAGAAGAAGAAGAAAAGGAAGGAGTGGAAAAAGGAAAATAAGAAGAGGAAGGCTTCTTTTTTTTCTTCGATCTTCTCCTCTATTTTGTTCATGGATATATGCTAAAGAAAATGAGGGGGGTGATAGATGATGATGAGGGGTCGAGAGTGGGACGAGAGGTCGAGAGGTGTCGAGGGGAGAAAAAAATATGTTATCAAGGATGAGGGTCATCGAGGGGTCGAGAGAGGGATGAGGGGTCGAGAGAACTAAATAAGAAGAAGAAGAGGAGAGGAAGAAGAGGAGAAATAAATAAGAAGAAGAAAAAAGAAGGGGAAGAAGAGGGAGAAGAAGAGGAGAGGAAGAAGAGGAAGTCTTCTCCTCTATTCTTCCTTTTCTTCTTTCTTCTTCTTCTTCTTCCTCTTTATTTTATCGGGAACGAGGGTCGTCGAGAGGTCGAGGAGCGGTAGAGGAGAAACCCTAAATAGAAAGTATCGTCGGTGTGAGATACATGTACCGTCAGTGTCGGACACTACACCCACATCCCACAAGTGGCGCGGGCTTCGACGCCCACGTCACTTGTGGGACGTGGATGTAGTGTCCGACACCGAAGGCCACATGTATCTCACACCCACGATACTTGCTAGCTATTTAGGGTTTCCTCTACCGAAAAGAAGAGGAGAAATAAATAAGAAGAAGAAAAAAGAATAAAAAGAAGAGGAGAAGAAGAAAGGAATAGTGGAGAAGAAGAGAAAATAGAATATAATCTATTTTCTATTTTCTCCACTATTCCTTTCTTCTTTTCCTCTTTTTTTTCTTCTTTTCTTCTTCTTATTCTTCTTCTTCTTCTTCTTCTTATTCTTATTAGCCGGAAGTAGAGAGAGGTTTCCTAGTGTCAAAGTATTGAAGAAATCCATGCCTTCATCATTAGCCGGAAGTAACCAGGGCATGTTGGTACGAAGTTCTGCAAAGTTGTTTTGGAATGGAGTCCCGGATAGAATAATCCGCCTTTTGGTACCAATTCAGCAAAGGCCTTCCAAATAGCGATATTCGGAAGGCTCTTGCTGAACTTTGTACCAAAAGGCGGATTATCCTATCTGGGAGTCCATTCCAGAACAACTTTGAAGAGCTTCGTACCATCATGCACATGTTACTTTCTCCTAATGATGAAGACATGGTTTTGTTGAATCCTGAGACACTATGCAACCTCCCGACCCCTCGGCGATCCTCTCGAACATTAGAGGAAGAAGAGGATCGTCGAGGGGTCGAGGGTTCCAGGGTCGTCGAGGGGTCGAGGATCGCCGAGGGGTCGAGAGAGGTTTCCTAGTGTCAAAGTATTGAAGAAATCCATGCCTTCATCATTAGCCGGAAGTAACCAGGGCATGTTGGTACGAAGTTCTGCAAAGTTGTTTTGGAATGGAGTCCCGGATAGAATAATCCGCCTTTTGGTACCAATTCAGCAAAGGCCTTCCAAATAGCGATATTCGGAAGGCTCTTGCTGAACTTTGTACCAAAAGGCGGATTATCCTATCTGGGAGTCCGTTCCAGAACAACTTTGAAGAGCTTCATACCATCATGCACATGTTACTTTCGCCTAATGATGAAGACATGGTTTTGTTGAATCCTGAGACACTACGCAACCTCCCGACCCCTCGGCGATCCTATCGAACATGAGAGGAAGAAGAGGATAAAAAAAGAAGAGGAAGAAGAAAAAAAAGAGGAGAAGAAAGAATAGAGGAGATCTTCTCCTCTATTCTTTCTTCTCCTCTTATTTTTCTTCTTCTTCCTCTTTTTTTTATCGAGAACGAGGGTCGTCGAGGGACATAGATGTAGTGTCGTCGTTGTCGATATATACCCCCTCCCGATAGCTTACTATGATTAGGTAGCTAGTTCTACGTTTGGCACTAATATATCCATCTATCATGTTTGAATAATAATTGCCATGTTGTAAATATTTGTAGAAACTATGGACACCGCCCTAGACGAAGCAACAAAAGAAGCGTTGTTGAGGGACATAATCGCAGAAGGAAGTGATGCCATATCGTTGTTTCTCAACGAAACCGATGGTCTGGAAGGAGAGGGTGAACAAGCTGGCTACGGTGACCTAATGCCGGTGCAAGAAGAAGAACATGAGGACGGCTCCGGTGACCCAATGCCGGTGCAAGAAGGAGACCGTGATGACGGCTCCGGTGACCGAACCGAGTCCGTCCAGGTATATATATTAGTTAAGCCTATGCTGACTAGCTGATTGATGCATTCATTGTTTTGGTATGTACACATATTAATTAAGTCTTTGTTCTTTTTTCTAGCCCTCCGGATCGAGCACAACTGAGGTAAAGAGACGAGGCCCGAAGAAAAAGTTGAGCTCGGATGAAAAGTTTGAGATCATAGCAATCGCGCCCGACGGCCAACCTATTGAACCCCTCCGGACAAAGAGCGCATTTGTTGCTCAGTGCGGGGTTCTGGTTAGGGACAAGATCCCGATAAGCATCCAGCAATGGTTTAAGCCGGCTACAGAAGACCCTGAGGTGTCTTATGTCAATGATATGCAGAAAAATGATCTTTGGACTGAGCTGAAGTCAAATTTCACCCTACCGCCTGAGGATAATCCAGAGAACCCAGTTAAAGAGAAATTAATCAAGTCTTTTGCTCTGAAGAGGATGGCAGAACTATTCAGGAGGTGGAAGTAAGAGCTGAATAAGTTTGTCGAAAATAACGAGACACCTGAATTCAAGGGCAGATATGAGAAGATCAGAGATCACTGGCCCGCATTTGTGGCCTACAAGACATCGGAAAAGAGTCAGAAGATGTCAGCGACAAACAAGCAAAATGCTGCGAAGAAGAAGCTTCACCATCGCGCGGGGTCAGGTGGCTACCTCGTAGCCCGGCCTAAGTGGTCCAAGACTGAGAATGATCTGGTTCATAAAGGGATCGAACCAGAGACAATTAACTGGCCAGACCGTTGCCGGACTTGGTTCTTCAGGGCTGGCGGAACACTGGACCCTGTAACAGGGAAGTGCATTTGGACGAACGATCAAATGGACATACCAGTCAGTAAGCTTAAGCAGTATATCGAAGCAACGCAGGAAGGGACGTTCTTTCCAGACAGAGAGAACGACGAGCTCACAATGGCCCTCGGGAATCCTGAGCACCCTGGACGGACACGAGGCACGCCAGGCTCCATTCCGTGGAAGGTTGGGTTTCCGGACGCAGGCGGTTACAAATCCCATGAGAGGAGGAAAAAAGTGCAGCAGACCCAAATGCAGGCGCTGCAAGCAAGGGTAGACGCGATAGAGGAACGAGAAGCAAATCGCAGCAAACGTACTGCCGAAGCCTCCCCCGAAGCTCAGCGCAGAAGCAGCGTGGATTCCACCGAGCTACTTCAGCCGGAGCATGCCTTGACGGCTCCTGCCAGCTATCCCGTGGATGTTATAACGGAGTCTCAAAATTGCCACCTTATGACGCAATGGATGAATTTGAAGGTCAAGGCGGCTGTTGGCTCTGTTTTTCCTACTGAACCCGGCGCAACTTTTCACTGCCGGCCGATTCCAGAAGGATATGCTAGGGTGATGGTGGATGAGATAACGGAGGGATTTGAGGACCTCCAGCTTGACCACCCTACCGGTGAAGGGGAGACTCGGCTGGGGTCTGCTCTGAAGACTCCATGCCTATGGCGGAAGGAGCTCATCAACCTTCCGAACTGGACGCCACCACCTCCTCCTCCTCCTCCGGCGAGTCAGGGCACTCCGCCTCCACCGCCTCCTCCTCCGGCGAGTGACGATCAGGGCCCTCGGCCGGCTCCTTCTCCGACGCGTGGCGGCACTCCGCCTCCTTCTCCGCCTGCGCCGCCGCGCCCTAGCAGCCAGCCTCCTCCTTCTCCGCCTCGTCAGCAAGGGCGGAAGAGACCTGCCGCCGCTCCAGCTGCTCCGGCGGGTCGTAGTCCTTCTCCTCCGCCTCTTAAGCAAGTAAAGAAGACAACCGCTACGTCTGCTCGGTCGGCGTCTAGCAGTACAACCAGAGGCGGGAGAACATACAGATTCGGTCCTTCTCTGAAGACTCCAGAGAAGTTACCATACGAGAGGACCCAGGAGGAGAACGCCGAGATCGCGCGAGAAGAAGTGAAGAAATTCTTTGAAGGGGTGAAAGCAAAGAAACATCCACCTCCGGAGGAGAAGGTAGATCGGGTGAAAGTGAAGCGCACTCTGGCTGCCCTGACAAAACCACCGAAGTCTGATTCGCCGAAAGGAAACTATGACCGCATTATTGGAAAGGAATTTGCCGAAGCGGAGCGGTCGGGAAGTACTGTCAGTGATCAAAGGCTGAAAGAACGACGAGCTGGGAAACAAATTGCCCAGCTCGGCGAACAAGCGAAGCAATCGTGCCCCCCGCTCAAGGTGCCTAGCCACAACGTCGATAATGATCCGAGGATGGTGCCCGGTTATAGCAATCTTGCAGATTACCTTCCCGACGAAGTACATTATGAACCCATGGAGGTGCAGATACAAAGATACGAGTACGGGAAGCCTCTCGTCAAAGATGAAAGATCTCTATCAATGATGATGCGAAGATTGCATGATTGGTACTTGAAAATCTGCAGAGACTCTGGGGGGAGGAGTAGCTTGTATGTGAAAGTTAAAAAGGAGAATGACCTCGTTGGAATTGATCTGTTGCCTGTTCCATTTGAGGAGTTCTATCAGTTTTTCAATCAATTGGCCCTCGATAAAACAACGGTCGCCTGCTACTGTCTGTAAGTAGTACTACTTCTGTCATTAAGTTTCTCTATATAGCTTAGCTCTTTCATTGCATGTATTTATAATCATCCTCGCTATATTATGCAGATTGAAGATCGCGGAATTGAAGAAAAGACAAGTCGGTGATATTGGGTTCATTAACACACATCTCATAGATGCAACTCAAGTTAAACTTCATGCCGCAGCTACCGAGGCCAGCTTGCTATGATCGTTCGTAATAAATCAAACAAAGATATAATACTCTTTCCTTACAACTTCAGGTGAGTGTTACTGTCTTGTGCGTATTCGGTTTCCCTTATATATTAGTCAAGGTTATAGTAATGTAATTCATGAGTTATGCATGTGTGTGCAGTTACCACTATATTCTCCTAGAGATTAAGCTTGAGCAGGGAGTAGTAACCGTCTTGGACTCTAAACGAAAAGATCCCAAGGAGTATGCGGACATGACTGAAATCCTCAAGAAGTAAGTTAAATCGATCATTATCCACCATATCAGCAACTTTGTTCATTTCCTGATATCAAGTAATTGTTTTCTTTGTCCAGCAGGGTTTGGAGAAAATTCACCAAAACAGTTCCGGGACTGCCGAAGGAGCTGGAATTTAGACACCCGAAAGTAAGTACTATAGTAGCATGTTCCGCGCATCTCCTAGTGATTCAAGCGCTAGTTTCATCAATACCATTTAGCATTCTTGCTTATCAGTTTGATTGACCTCTATTTCTTGTAAAGTGGTTGTGGCAGGAACAAGGGAATGATTTCTGTGGATACTACATCTGCGAGTCCATCCGCCACACGACCTGTGAGCGGGGCGGGTACTCTAACGAACAATATGAAGTACGTAAATAACAACATTCACAATTTTATTTTATTACCATCATTTGTGTTGAGTTTCATTCATTTATATATATATGTATTGACCCCCTTCTTCAAATTAGATGTTTCGGAAGCGGGATGAACTCCTAGCACCAGCTCGCATGCGAGCAATTCAAGAGGAATTGGCGGCATTCTTTCTTGACCACGTGATCCCTGAAGACGGAGAATTCTATGTGGACCCTGAGTCCGTATGATTATATTTGTAAGAGATAATTATTGTATATATGTAGCCGGTAGTGTCAGATAGATATACGAGAACTTGTTGTTCGACCAATCTCTCGGAGAAGGAGAGGTGGTCGATATCACTTCTCTTTGTATATATGCATATATGTTCATGACGATCTTCTGTTTCCTTCGTTTGCTTACTAGCTAGCTAGCGTGTCTAGTCCTCTCTATATATGTATGTATAGTACGTAGCGTCGACCAAGCATGGACATAACAGAGGACACTTCTCTCTATTAATTATAACTAGCTAACACAATATATGAAACACCTAAATTAACCCCCCAAAACCCCCAACCCCCCCCTTTAAAAAAAACAAAAACCCCAGCCACAGAAGTGCTGACGTGTGGACGCCTATTGGTCCCGGTTGGTGCCACCAACCGGGACCAAAGGGTCTCCTGACTGGGCTCTGCGCACTGCCCACGTGGAGGGCCTTTAGTCCCGGTTCAGGATTGAACCGGGACTAAAGGGGGGAGGTATTAGTACCGACACTTTAGTCCCGGTTCCTGAACCGGGACTAAAGGCCCTTACGAACCGGGACTATAGGCCCTTTTTCTACCAGTGTTGGAGTTGATGGACTCACTTATCTTCCAAGCCTTCCGCTGTTATCGTTATTAGATGGCCTTAAGCCATATTTATTGTAATAAGTTCTCTTTTGAGACACTCGATGTAATAAGTGTGTGATTTCTACTCTGCTATAAATCCTCCGAGTACTGTGTGGTGTCAGCATTACTGATCCAGGGATGACACCGAAGCACAGAGATCAGACTGTTTGAGGTCTGGTCGCTACAGAGATGGTATCAGAGCACACGCTGACTGTAGGACACGACCACTAAGCTACAGACCTAGATCACTCTCTTCTCTTCTGACTTCTCATCTTTTCTACTCTTTAGGATGGCGGATGCAAGGAACAAGTTCACACAACCGGATGAAGATACACCCTTTGGACGTCACTTGAAGGAAGTCACTAGATACCTGAACATAGGAGTACCAAGCTTCACGGGAACCTACAACGCCACTTTACCTGAAGAAGAGCGCTGGATGATTCAAGTTCAAGTTACAGGAAGAACGTTCATGCCAGTCACTGAGCCCATAGAGTTTTCTTTTGATGCACTAACTTGGAGTCTAGGAAAGAGCATGGCAGCTCAAATCGCCATGGGACGCATTGGAGAAGTCTACCGCAAGGATCTCAAGGATACTATCTACCAGATTTGTGGGCACCGAGATGAACACTGGGAGATGATCAGCACCAGGAAGGATAGATCAATTGCAGCTTTTATCTAGGAGCTAAACCAGCACATTCGACGATAGGAGAACCAGATGTGCGCCGACATAATAGATCTAAAGAAGGCTAAGACTAGAATCAAGGAACTGGAGGAAGAACTCAAGGCTACACGTGAAGATTATGAAGAGGAAACTGAAGTATTGGTGGAGAAGAATGACGACCTGATCAAGAAGATTGGAATATTTATGGGAGGCCCGACACCCGTAGATGAAGACGAAGAACCCAAGGAGATCAGCCCGGAAGACTACATCATCATCGACGGCACCGACTCGGAAGCAGATAGTAGCGATGATGACTATGTTGATGAAGCTGGAGTAGATATTATGGAGTCAACGACCGAAGAATATTTCTAGTAGACCACCTCATCAATAGTAGTAGTCCACCATGTAAATATAGTAGCCCGAGAACTTTTGCGATAGTTAGATCGATTGTATGATCTTGTTTGATTGAATGAAGTGAATTGTTTGCTTTTGCCTCATGTGCATATGGGTAGTGTTTTCTCTTTAGACCCCCTCTATTCTTACATCTCATCTTTTCTAAACCCTCAGATGCCTCCGGGACGTGACCCCGGTTTTGCTTTCCCACCGGAGCTCACCCAGTTGATCCAGCAGCAGAACACATTGATGCAATTGCTAGTCCAGAATCAGAATCAGGGGAACAACAACAACAACCCACCACCACCACCACCACCTGTTGACCACTTAGCCCGTTTTCTTAGGCTAAATCCGCCGGTGTTTTCCAGTAGCACTGAGCCGATAGTAGCAGATGATTGGCTCCGCAAGACAGCTAGGGAGTTGACCACAGCGGGATGCACAGATGCGGAGAAGGTGAAGTTTGCCACACATCAGTTAGAAGGACCCGCAGCATCATGGTGGGAGAATTTTACATCCACTTTCCCAGTTGACACTATCACATGGGACCAGTTTCAGCAGGCTTTCCGTACTGCCCATGTTTCAGCAGGAGCTATGGCCATGAAGAAGCGTGAGTTTCGCAACTTGCGCCAAGGAGGAAGGACAGTTGGCCAGTACGTGGAGGAATTTAGTAAGTTAGCACGTTATGCCCCAGATGACGTCGCTACGGATGCAGCTAAACAAGAGAAGTTTTTGGAAGGACTGAATGATGAGTTGAGCATGCAGTTGATGGTAGCCACCTTCAATAACTACCAGGAGTTGGTAGATCGTGCTCTTACGATTGAAGGGAAGCAACAACAGATTGAGAACCGCAAGAGGAAGTATGGACAAGGAAAGTACAATTCAGGAGCTCAACAGAAGCCACGTTTTACCCTTAGACCAGGAGGGCATTTTCAGCATACCCATGGAGGAGGTAGCTCTCATAATCATAATGGCACCAAGAATGGTAATGGCAATGGAGGAAGCAACGGCCAGAACCGCACCAACCCCTCGACCCCAGCCAAGAAGGACTTGAGCCAAGTCACTTGTTTTAAGTGCCAGAAGACCGGACATTATGCCAATGAATGTCCTGAAGGCCAAAATGGCAATGGAAGTTATGGGAAGAAACCGAACCCTTTCAACAGGGGACAGGTGAACCACGTTAGCATGGAGGAGGTTGAAGCCCAGCCCGATGCAGTAATAGGTAAGTTTTTGGTTAAGTCATTTACTGCACTCGTTCTTTTTGATACTGGTGCATCGCATTCATACATCTCAAGGGGATTTGTGGATAAGTATAACCTACCAACCCAAGCCCTTAGGTCACCCATGTTAGTAACCTCGCCCGGAGCAGAGTTTGTGGCTAGTCTATGGTGTGATCGGTTACCATTAAGGATTGGTAACTATGTTTTTCCCTCAGACCTAATAGTATTGGAATCTCAAGGATTGGATGTGATATTAGGCATGGATTGGTTATCAAAGTATGAAGGGAGTATTGAATGTGCTAGTAAGTCAATTTTGCTTACCACACCAGAAGGGAGAAGGATCAAGTATGTATCCCGGCATGTGCCAAAGAGGACCCAAGTAAATTGCCTAACAAGAGTTGTGCAGGAGGAAGTACCAGTGGTAAGGGATTTCCCTGATGTATTTCCAGAAGAGTTGCCAGGCATGCCACTGGATAGAGATATTGAGTTCTTGATTGAGCTATTGCCCGACACTGGGCCAATATCAAAGAGACCTTACAGGATGCCAGCAAAGGATTTGGTGGAAATTAAGAAGCAGATTAAGGAGTTACTGGATAAGGGATATATTCGCCCAAGTTCTTCACCTTGGGGATCACCAGTACTTCTAGTGGAGAAGAAGGATGGATCATTAAGGATGGTTGTTGATTATCGAGGATTGAATGAAGTAACGATCAAGAACAAGTACCCACTACCAATGATCAACGATCTGTTTGATTGATTGCAAGGAGCTAAGGTATTTTCCAAGATCGATCTGCGATCAGGATACCACCAGTTGAAGATTCGGGAACAGGATATTCCGAAGACAG
This sequence comes from Triticum urartu, assembly GCF_056163025.1. Classification (NCBI taxonomy): domain Eukaryota; kingdom Viridiplantae; phylum Streptophyta; class Magnoliopsida; order Poales; family Poaceae; genus Triticum; species Triticum urartu. The sequence goes on along the minus strand of NC_141877.1, from coordinate 646,209,172 downwards.
CTTTTACCACCAGGTATGGGCTGTATGAGTATACTGTTATGTCATTTGGTCTGACTAACGCGCCTGCCTACTTTATGAACATGATGAACAAAGTGTTTATGGAGTTTTTGGATAAGTTCGTCGTAGTGTTCATTGATGATATCCTGGTTTATTCGAAGAATGAAGAGGAACATAAGGAGCATTTGCGTTTGGTACTTGGAAAGCTAAGAGAACACCAATTATATGCCAAGTTCAGCAAATGTGAGTTTTGGTTGAAAGAAGTAGGATTCCTCGGACACGTTATATCCGGAGAAGGTATAGCAGTAGATCCCGCTAAAGTTGAAACCGTGACCAAGTGGGAAGCCCCAACAACAGTTGGAGAGATCTGGAGTTTTCTTGGACTCGCAGGATACTACCGGAGATTTATTGAGAATTTCTCAAAGATTGCGAACCCAATGACTGAGTTGTTGAAGAAAGATACCAAGTTCATATGGACAGAGGAGTGTGAGGCTAGTTTTCAGGAGTTGAAGAAACGCTTGGTTACCTCACCAGTGTTGATTTTGCCACACCAGACCAAAGATTATGAGGTGTACTGCGACGCTTCACGTCGAGGACTTGGAGCAGTACTTATGCAGGAAGGGAGAGTTGTTTCATATGCCTCAAGACAACTGAAGCCCCATGAGTTGAATTATGCTACGCATGATTTGGAGTTAGTAGCCGTAGTGCATGCTTTGAAAACATGGAGACATTTCCTCATTGGAAACCATTGTGAGGTGTACACGGATCATAAGAGCTTGAAGTACATTTTCACACAGAAGGAGTTGAATCTCAGACAAAGGAGATGTCGGGACCCCGATTCTAAGTCACACCGATCTAGCATGTAACACCTCATATCACTTTGCGGCCTCATGCACGGTATCCCCACGGGTGTCGCCTTACCATGGCCCGGAACCGTTTGCGCCTTTTGGCTCACGTATATGATAGTGTCGCTAGCATCCATATGACAGAGAACCCGGGCCGACATGGCTAGTCGTGAACCCAAAGCGGCACAGACCTATGGAGACAGGCATACATGAATCACATCGAGCATGTCGGTCAACAGCGTATGAATCCGGGCTATAGCACTGGGCTAACAGGACTCTGGAAGTCACCGCGTGACATTTCCCCGAAGGGACAGACATAGGAACGAAGTGGAACACATGCCGACCAGTCAAGTGTTCTGAGCAGTAGTGCTGGGCTAGCAGGACTCCGGTGAACCGGGCTGTAGCGGACTACTATGGCTCAAGGAAGCACTAGACTACATTTCCCCATAAGAGAGGCTGCCAAGGACAAACAACTAGATTGTTGGATCCCACACATAGCAATACACGTCACACGTACGCATAACATGCAACTATGTGATGTACAACATGGCATCACAACATAACGCAACTCATATAGATAAAGGCTCAGAAGAGCCACATAGCAAAAATACAAACAGGGGTCACATGACCCATCATTTAGAGCATACAAGCAACGGAAGCATTACATGTCTGAGTACAGACAACTACAAAAGAAAAAGGCCGAGAAGCCTGACTATCTACAAGTCCCTCTAAGGTACAAGATCGTAGCTGAGGTAACTAGCTATTCATCAAAGTCCAAGCGGTACTACTAGTGAGACAGATGTCTCATCTGTAAAACATAAATAAAGCAAACGTGAGTACAAAGGTACTCAAAAAGACTTACGTCAGATCCTATCATACATGCATTTGTATCAAGAAGGTAATGTTGGGTTTAGCTTCAGCAAGCCAGCTTTGACTCAGTGGCTATCCTGTTCTACGACAATGAGAAACTTCTTCGAGGTGAGGCAGCGCACACAAGTCCACTAATCACCACATCAATACACTAGTATGGATTCATCCTCGTCTCTCCTACGAGAAGGCCATCCATAGCATTCACACTTGTCTTGAGCATTTTAGAGTATCCACTTTAAGTTGTCTATGTACCACGTAAGCATCCAAGAAGTCCATAACCGAGGACACGGCTATTCGAATAGATCATGATAACCCTGCAGGGGTGTACTTCTTCACACACGCTCTCACCACTTATCACCATATACACGTCATGTATCTCGGCAACCTTCAAGCGGAAGCCTGGCGAGGGTGTCGGCCACGACCTGACTAACCACGCAAGACTCTAGTCCAGGTTTATCACCTATGTGGGTTCCATCCGCAAGGAGATCCGGCCGGGGTGTCGCTCACGGCCCCAAACGATGTGAGCAGGGTTCCCAAGCCCACCATCCGGGTGCCACTTGGTACACCGTGCCACCTGTGCCTAGTCTGTCCCGAGCCCACCCTGCCGGGTGCCACTCGGTAGAAAAATAGCACTACCTACAAACACCAGAAACTATTTGCAACTCCTGGACAGAGATCATGGCGGTTAATAAGCCGAGAGAGCTTGGAGCGCCCGGAGCCCAATGTGTGGTAGTAGCTAGTCATTGGACAACTTACACAGAACTCAGTTCTTAAGGACGGTCCCAATGAGACAACCCACCATGTACTCCTACATGGCCTCTCACCGCTACCTTTACCAAATCGTGTTCACACGCTTAACTCTCAACACCAGAACATATCATAACACTCCAATTCATTCCCGATGAATCAGACCTGACACAACTCTAAGCAATAGCAGGCATGGCATGGTAGGAACACAACATGGCTCAAACAACTCCTACACATGCTAGTGGGTTTCAACTATTTACTGTGGCAATGACAGGTCATGCAGAGGAATGGGTTCAACTACCGTAGCATAAAGTAGCAGTTGAATCGTTGTTGTCCTAATGCAATAAATGAGAGCAGGATCGAGAGAGTAGGATTTTATCAGAATGAACAAGGGGGGTTGCTTGCCTGGTAGATCAACAGGGGGGGCACTGCTCCTCCGACAGATACTCTCGAACACTCTCCGGAGCAGGACCTATCGAGAAGGAACGATGACGGAAATCAAACACAAGCATATGCAACAATATGATGCATGAACATGGCATGAGTATGTGATGTTGTTTGAGTTAATGCATCTAGCATTTATTTAGTTGAGGTCCATTTGAACCAAGGGTTCAAATGCAACTCCAAAATAAGCTCTTAAATATGCCATCAGTGTGTTTTCATATATACAGCATGTATAGGTTGGTTTGTCATGCATGAAAATGGTACAGATGGATAGATTGAATTTTTCTGATAATTTTTCATATATAAATTATTTTATTTTATTCTGTAAATTTTAGTAGGGACTAGTTGGACCACTCCAAAGCCCCTCACAAAAATTCAGAATTATTGGACAATATTTTATATATAATAAAATATTTATCCAACGCAAATAATTACTGGATTAATTCCAAATGCCCAAAATAAATACTTATGAGCTCCTAAAGATATTGGTTTGATTTTTATCTCTGTCCAATATTTTCAGAGAGCAACATGAACATTTTCTTAGACCTTTTTGGAGAAATTTTTATCTAGGTCATTTCCAGAAATGATTTCTGAGGGTTTCACAATCCCCATTTCAAAGTTAAATGAAATTTAAACATGATGCACACATGACTAGCTAGCCTAGGTCATACCAGAACTAGGGATGTGACAACTCGCCCCCACTCGAAGAAATCTCGTCCCGAGATTCAGGAGTCGGCGGGAAGAAAGCTGGGTACTCAAGTCGAAGACGATCTTCATGCTCCCAAGTAGCTTCTCTCTCAGAATGATGAGACCACTGAACCTTGAGAAACTTGATGTTATGACGTCGAGTGACACGCTCTGCTTGTTCAAGGATGCGAACAGGGTACTCTCGATATGTGAGGTTATCTTGGAGATCAAGCGTTTCGTGGTCCACTCTGCGAATGGGATCCGAGAAGCAACGCCTGAGTTGAGAGACGTGGAAGACATCATGAACTCGAGAAAGATGTGGTGGTAGTTCCAACTGGTAGGCAACCTCTCCTCGTTTAGCGAGAATGAGAAAGGGACCAATGTAACGAGGAGCCAACTTGCCCTTGATACCGAATCGATGGGTACCCTTCAAAGAGGTAACCCGAAGGTAAGCTTTGTCGCCAATTTCATAAGCCACTTCCTTATGACTACGGTCATACTAGCCCTTTTGACGAGATTGGGCTGTTTTCAAATTCTCACGAATGATGCGAACTTGTTCTTCTGCCTCCTGGATCATATCCGGTCCAAAGAATTGTCTTTCACCGGTTTCTGACCAGTTCAAAGGTGTTTGACATCTTCGTCCATACAGAACCTCAAAAGGAGCTTTCTTGAGGCTGGATTGGTAGCTGTTGTTATAAGCAAACTCGACGAAGGGAAGACACTTCTCCCAATCCATACCGAATGAGATAACACAAGCTCTAAGCATGTCTTCAAGAATTTGGTTGACCCTTTCCACCTGACCACTTGATTGAGGGTGGAAAGCGGTACTGAAGGAAAGATGGGTGCCCATGGCAGTTTGGAAGCTCTCCCAGAAATGAGAAGTGAAAAGACTACCACGGTCTGAATTGATCTCTAGTGGAACACCATGAAGTGACACTATTCGAGAAATATATAAGTCAGCGAGCTGACTAGTAGTGATACTCTCTCGAACAGGTAGGAAGTGAGCCACTTTGGAAAGACGATCAATGACTACGAAGATAGCATTATTCCCTCTCTTGGTCCTAGGAAAGCCGGTGATGAAGTCCATACCAACTTTATCCCATTTCCACTCAAGAATAGCTAAAGGTTGAAGGGTGCCAGCAGGTCTCTGATGCTCTGCCTTCACGCAACGACAAACGTCACAGTTAGCAATAAATTGAGCAATTTCTCTCTTCATCCTAGTCCACCAGAACCTCTGGCGTAGGTCCTGATATATCTTAGTACTACCGGGATGAATCGTGAGAGGAGATTCATGCACCTCCTTAAGGATTAATTGTCGAAGATGTTGATTCTTGGGAACCACCAAGTGACTCTCAAAGAAAACAACACCACGATCATCTATAGAGAAACTACCACCAACTCCTTTGTTAATGTTTCTCTTGATCCGGGAAATTCCCGTATCCTGCTTCTGAGCAGAGATGATTTGATCCACAAGAGTAGGTTTCGCCACCAAGGTAGAAAGGAATCCGTGAGGAGCAAGGTGGAGGTTAAGCTTACATAATTCCTCATGGAGAAGTGGTTGGCCCTGCTGCAACATGAGATTGTTGCAATAGGACTTATGACTTAGTGCATCAGCCATGACATTCCCCTTGCCTGGGGTGTAGGTAATCCCTAAGTCGTAATCTGAGATCAACTCCAGCCAACGTCTTTGCCTAAGGTTCAAATCTGGTTGGGTGAAGATATATTTGAGACTCTGGTGATCGGTGTAAATCTCGCAACGTTTACCAAGAAGGTAATGTCGCCAGGTCTTAAGTGCATAGACTACGGCTGCAAGCTCTAGATCATGTGTAGGATAATTCTCCTCATGTGGATGCAACTGTCGAGATGCATAGGCAATCACATGGAGATCTTGCATAAGAATGCAACCTAGTCCCTGTCGTGAGGCATCACAATAGATAACAAAGTCCTTAGTGAAATCCGGTGGCACAAGTATGGGAGCAGAAGTCAAGCGTCTTTTCAGTTCCTGAAAACTGTGCTCACACTATGGGGACCACTCAAACTTTTTATCTTTCTTGAGAAGTTCCGTGAGAGGTTTGGCCACTTTGGAGAAGTTCTCAACGAATCGGCGACAATAACTGGCTAGACCAAGGAAACTCCTAACTTGCTTAACTGTTTCAGGCGGAGTCCAATCAAGAACGACATGAACTCTTTCGGGATTGACAGCAATGCCCTTACCAGAGATTACGTGGCCGAGATAGGTCACTTCTGGCAACCAAAATTCGCACTTGGAGAACTTGGCATAAAGGCGGTGCTCTCTGAGTTTTCCTAGCACAAGTCTAAGATGTTCGGCATGCTCTTCCTCGTTCTTCGAGTAAATAAGGATATCATCGAGGTAAACCACGACGAACTTATCTAAGTACTCCATGCAGATCGAGTTCATCAAGCGAGAGAAAGTAGCTGGAGCGTTGGTTAGACCAAAGGACATGACGGTGTACTCGTACTGACCATAACGAGTGACAAAAGCCGTCTTAGGAATGTCCCCATTTCTGATCTTGATTTGGTGGTAGCCTAACCTCAAATCCATCTTGGAAAAGACCGAGGATCCAGCGAGCTGATCATACAGGTTGTTGATCCTGGGGAGCGGATACTTGTTCTTTATCGTGACCAAATTAACGGGACGATAATCTACAACCATCCGGTCCGTACCATCCTTCTTCTTGACGAAGAGAATGGGGCAAGCCCAGGGAGAAGAACTAGGATGGATGAAACCCTTTTGCAAGGATTCATCGAGTTGTTTCTTAAGCTCAGCTAGTTCTAAGGGTGCCATCTTATAAGGTCTCCTAGAGATTGGAGCGGTTCCTGGGATAAGATCTATGACAAATTCTACATCTCTGTCAGGTGGAATACCTGGCAGTTCCTCTGGAAAAACATCCGGAAAGTCACGGACTACCGGGATATCTTCAAGGTCAGGAAGAGGGTTGGCATTAAGAGAATAGAGCTGACGCTTTGCAACCCTAGTGGAGACGGTGACTATCTTGCCAGATGGGTGTGTAAGCTGAATAGACCTAGTGTAACAATCAATCTTGGCATAATGAGCTTTCATCCAGTCCATACCCAAGATGATGTTAATATCCGTAGACTTGAGGGCTATAAGTGACGCAAGGAATACAAGTCTGTCAACAAGGATTTCATTACCATGGCTTACACTAGAAGTTTGCCATTTGGATCCAGGAGTTTGAATTACTAGTGGAGAGGGCATATCACAAAAGGATATGTTGTGCAAGCTGGCATAACTTTCGGAAATGAAGGAATGAGATGCTCCGGTATCAAACAGAACCGAAGCTGGATGACAGTTGACAAGGAGTGTACTAAGAACGACACCCGTATCATCATGAGTGTCTTTAGCTGAGACGTGATGCACACATCCACGTTCAGTGGGAGCTGACTTGACACTAATCATCTTGCGTGATGGCTTACCACGGCCAACAGGCTTCTCAGGCTGGGGTGGAGCATAGTTGGTTTGAGAGCAGTCACGTGCATAGTGTCCTGGCTCTCCGCATGTGAAACAAGTCCCTGAAGTAGGACGTGGACCCGCATTGACAAGCGGTCTACCAATAGGCCTGGGTGGAGCATGTAACTGAACTGGGTGAGGTGCCACACAAGATGGCCTCGGTGAATATCTGGGTGGAAGAGCGGAGTTCGGAACCCAAATCCGGCGCTTCTGCGAACTAGAACCGGAGAAAGAAACCAAATCACGGGTGTGCTTACGAGACTCCTCGTAAGTGAGCTGAGCTGTCTCCGCATTAATGGCCTTGTTCACAAGAGCCTGGAATGTATTGCAATGATGCAAGTGGAGATCATGACGCAACTTGGGGTTGAGACCCTTCCGGAACCTAGCCTGCTTCTTGGCGTCCGTGGACACCTCTTCTGTAGCATAGCGAGCAAGGTTCTCAAACTCTCTGCTGTAAACATCAACAACCATCTTACTCTGGGTGAAACTACAAAACTCTTCTCTCTTGCGATCAATGAGAGCCTGAGGAATGTGATGCTCGCGAAAAGCCTCAGTGAAATCTCTCCAGGTGGTTTTCTGGCCAGCTGGAAGCATAGCCTCATAGTTCTGCCACCAAATACTAGCAGGACCTTCCAGATGATAAGCAGCGTAGGTGACCTTGTTACTTTCAGCTACGTTCGCTGAACGCAGCTTGTGTGTGATACTACGTAGCCAGTCATCTGCATCGAGTGGTTCAATGGAATGATGGAAGGTAGGTGGTTTCAGACCGATGAAGTCATAGATGGACGCTGACTCTTTGTGCTGATGGGAGGTGTTCTCCTCAATACGTGCTAACAAGCGGTTAGACTCTCGCTTGTTCTTCTCCATCTCTAACATGAACTCTGCCAATGAAGACTGGTCGGGAGGATCCTCATCCCTACCATCTCCGTGGTTCCGGCTACGAGCAACAGAACTTCGGTTAACTGACGACATCCTGAAGAACCAACCAAGGAAACAAAGGATGGATTCAGCATCAACTATAGGATGCAGAAGGTAGCACAAGAATTTAGTATCTCTCAAACTCCTAGGACAAATTCTGGCAGCATAACGGCAGTAAAATGCTCAAAATGAGACATCCTGCAAATGATGGGGTAGCATCAAACTCAACATCATCACCCAAGGTTCTGAGATATTACTAAACAGACTACACCGGAGGTACTCAAACTGGGATATGACTCAGATCAACAAAACCTTAGAGACTACGGAGTAGTAACACGTGATCCTGATAGATGGAAGAGAAAGCCTAGTTCCTTAACCCGGAAAGATAGGATGACTCAGATCAGAAGGCATGAGGCATAAGGAGTAAAAAGAGCCTTACGTTCCCTTCCACAATCAATTCCCCTATATACCTAAAGAATTTCTAGACTCAACTTCGACCAGGTTGGCTTGGAAATCCTACAGGCAGTCAGGCTCTGATACCAAAGCTGTCGGGACCCCGATTCTAAGTCACACCGATCTAGCATGTAACACCTCATATCACTTTGTGGCCTCACGCACGGTATCCCCACGGGTGTCGCCTTACCATGGCCCGGAACCGTTTGCGCCTTTTGGCTCACGTATATGATAGTGTCGCTAGCATCCATATGACAGAGAACCCGGGCCGACATGGCTAGTCGTGAACCCAAAGCGGCACAGACCTATGGAGACAGGCATACATGAATCACAACGAGCATGTCGGTCAACAACGTATGAATCCGGGCTGTAGCACTGGGCTAACAAGACTCTGGAAGTCACCGCATGACATTTCCCCGAAGGGACAGACATAGGAACGAAGTGGAACACATGCCGGCCAGTCAAGTGTTCTGAGCAGTAGTGCTGGGCTAGCAGGACTCCGGTGAACCGGGCTGTAGCAGACTACTATGGCTCAAGGAAGCACTAGACTACATTTCCCCATAAGAGAGGCTGCCAAGGACAAACAACTAGATTGTCGGATCCCACACATAGCAATACACGTCACACGTACGCATAACATGCAAGTATGTGATGTACAACATGGCATCACAACATAACGCAACTCATATAGATAAAGGCTTAGAAGAGCCACATAGCAAAAATACAAACAGGGGTCACATGACCCATCATTTAGAGCATACAAGAAACGGAAGCATTACATGTCTGAGTACAGACAACTACAAAAGACAAAGGCCGAGAAGCCTGACTATCTACAAGTCCCTCTAAGGTACAAGATCGTAGCTGAGGTAACAAGCTATTCGTCGAAGTCCAAGCGGTACTACTAGTGAGACAGATGTCTCATCTGCAAAACATAAATAAAGCAAACGTGAGTACAAAGGTACTCAGCAAGACTTACGTCAGATCCTATCATACATGCATTTGTATCAAGAAGGTAATGTGGGGTTTAGCTGCAGCAAGCCAGCTTTGACTCAGTGGCTATCCTATTCTACGACAATGAGAAACTTCTTCGAGGTGAGGCAGCGCACACGAGTCCACTAATCACCACATCAATACACTACTATGGATTCATCCCCGTCTCTCCTACGAGAAGGCCATCCATAGCACTCACACTTGTCTTGAGCATTTTAGAGTATCCACTTTAAGTTGTCTATGTACCACGTAAGCATCCAAGAAGTCCATAACCGAGGACACGGCTATTCGAATAGATCATGATAACCCTGCAGGGGTGTACTTCTTCACACACGCTCTCACCACTTATCACCATATACACGTCATGTATTTCGGCAACCTTCAAGCGGAAGCCTGGCGAGGGTGTCGGCCATGACCTGACTAACCACGCAAGACTCTAGTCTAGGTTTATCACCTATTTGGGTTCCATCCGCAAGGAGATCCGGTCGGGGTGTCGCTCACGGCTCCAAACGATGTGAGCAGGGTTCCCAAGCCCACCATCCGGGTGCCACTTGGTACACCGTGCCACCTGTGCCTAGTCTGTCCCGAGCCCACCCTGCCGGGTGCCACTCGGTAGAAAAATAGCACTACCTACAAACACAAGAAACTATTTGCAACTCCTGGACAGAGATCAAGGCGGTTAATAAGCCGAGAGAGCTTGGAGCGCCCGGAGCCCAATGTGTGGTAGTAGCTAGTCATTGGACAACTTACACAGAACTCAGTTCTTAAGGACGGTCCCAATGAGACAACCCACCATGTACTCCTACATGGCCTCTCACCGCTACCTTTACCAAATCGTGTTCACACGCTTAACTCTCAGCACCAAAACATATCATAACACTCCAATTCATTCCCGATGAATCAGACCTGACACAACTCTAAGCAATAGCAGGCATGGCATGGTAGGAACACAACATGGCTCAAACAACTCCTGCACATGCTAGTGGGTTTCAACTATTTACTGTGGCAATGATAGGTCATGCAGAGGAATGGGTTCAACTACCGTAGCATAAAGTAGCAGTTGAATCGTTGTTGTCCTAATGCAATAAATGAGAGCAGGAGCGAGAGAGTAGGATTTTATCGGAATGAACAAGGGGGGGTTGCTTGCCTGGTAGATCAACAGGGGGGCACTGCTCCTCCGACAGATACTCTCGAACACTCTCCGGAGCAGGACCTATCGAGAAGGAACGGTGACGGAAATCAAACACAAGCATATGCAACAATATGATGCATGAACATGGCATGAGTATGTGATGTTGTTTGAGTTAATGCATCTAGCATTTATTTAGTTGAGGTCCATTTGAACCAAGGGTTCAAATGCAACTCCAAAATAAGCTCTTAAATATGCCATAAGTGTATTTTCATATATACAGCATGTATAGGTTGGGTTGTCATGCATGAAAATGGTAAAGATGGATAGATTGAATTTTTCTGATCATTTTTCATATATAAATTATTTTATTTTATTCTGTAAATTTTAGTAGGGACTAGTTGGACCACTCCAAAGCCCCTCACCAAAATTCAGAATTATTGGACAATATTTTATATATAATAAAATATTTATCCAACGCAAATAATTACTGGATTAATTCCAAATGCCCAAAATAAATACTTATGAGCTCCTAAAGATATTGGTTTGATTTTTATCTCTGTCCAATATTTTCAGAGAGCAACATGAACATTTTCTTGGACCTTTTTGGAGAAATTTTTATCTGGGTCATTTCCAGAAATGATTTCTGAGGGTTTCACAATCCCCATTTCAAAGTTAAATGAAATTTAAACATGATGCACACATGACTAGCTAGCCTAGGTCATACCAGAACTAGGGATGTGACAGGAGATGGTTGGAGCTTATCAAAGATTATGATTTGAAATTACATTATCATCCCGGAAAGGCTAATGTAGTAGCTGACGCATTAAACCGTAAGAGCCATGTCAATACGTTAATGACGGGAGAAATACCCAAGGAGTTAGCAGAAAATATTCGTGAACTATGTTTGGAAATAGTTCCGAGAGGCTATGTAGCAGCATTGGAGATTCAGTCAACTTTGATGGATAGTATCAGGGAAGCTCAGAAGACTAACAAAGAGGTTGCCGCTATAAAGGAGAAACTGAGCAAAGGAAAAGCTAAAGGATTTCGTGAGGATGAGCACGATACCCTATGGTTTGAAGACCGTGTTTATGTGCCCAATAACCCAGAGATCAGGAAGTTGATTTTGCAAGAGGCACACGATTCACCGTATTCGATTCACCCGGGAAATACCAAGATGTATTTGGATTTGAAGGATATTTTCTGGTGGACCGGAATGAAGAAGGATATAGCGGAGTATGTAGCAGTTTGTGATGTATGCCAGAGAGTAAAGGCAGAGCATCAGAAGCCAGCAGGATTGTTACAACCATTGCCGATAGCCGAATGGAAGTGGGATAAGTTAGGCATGGATTTTATCACGGGTTTGCCCAGGACTCGTTCAGGCTATGACTCAATTTGGGTTGTAGTTGATCGATTGACGAAAGTAGCTCATTTCATCCCAGTAAAGACCACTTACACTAGTGCTAAGTTGGCAAAGATATACATGACCAGAATAGTATGTCTGCATGGAGTTCCGAGGAGTATCGTATCAGATAGAGGAACCCAGTTTACCTCAAAGTTCTGGAAGCAGTTGCACGAAACTTTGGGTACCAGGCTAGAATTCAGTACAACTTTTCATCCATAGACAGATGGAGAGACCGAGAGAGTCAATCAGATTTTGGAGGATATGCTGAGAGCTTGTGCACTAGATTATGGATCTAGTTGGGACGACAATCTGCCATATGCCGAGTTCTCTTACAACAACAGTTACCAAACTAGTTTGAAGATGGCCCCTTTCGAAGCTTTGTATGAAAGTAGGTGCAGGACACCGCTGTCGTGGGACGAAGTTGGAGACCGCCAGTTGTTTGGATCTGACTTGATTAAAGAGTCTGAACAGAAGGTGAAATTGATTCGCGATAGGCTCAAGGTAGCCCAGTCCAGACAGAAAAGTTATGCAGATTCTAAACACAAGGAGACAGTTTACGAAGTCGGAGATAGAGCTTACCTTCGAGTATCTCCACTTCGGGGAACAAAGCGTTTTGGAGTTAAAGGGAAGTTAGCGCCACGATTTGTAGGACCATATCGAGTTTTGGAGCGTATGGGAGAAGTGGCCTACAAGTTGGAATTGCCCGAAGGATTGTCAGGAGTGCATGATGTGTTCCATGTTTCTCAGTTGAAGAAGTGTCACGCGGAGATGGCTGACATACCGTTGAGAGATACAGTGCCTTTGGAAACTATTCAGTTGGATAACGATTTGACCTACGAGGAGAAACCAGTTAAGATCCTCGAGGTTGCCAGCCGAGTTACCCGCAGCAAAGTTATCAAGTTTTGCAAAGTTCAGTGGAGCCACCACTCAGATGATGAAGCCACCTGGGAACGAGAGGAAGATTTGCTCAAAGACCACCCTCACCTATTTTCTAGCCAACCCGAATCTCGAGGGCGAGATTCATCTTAAGGGGGGTAGGTTTGTAACATCCCAAATTTTCAATTTGGAATGTTATACATTAGATCATCATTGCATATCATATTTTATTTTTGCATTTTGGTTGATCCTAGAAATTCTACGCAACTCAAGGACCCACAGAGAGAGTTGGGGATTTCGTTATTTTCATATTTGAGTTTTCTCAAATTTTGAGAATAGGATCATTTGATTTTATTTATTTTATCATCAACTATTCCTATTACAAAAATATGAGAGAGGGAATAAAATGACTTTCCCAAAATAAAGAAATATTGAGGATTTAATAATAAAATCAAATAAGATTTTATTTTGGAGTTTTTCGGTGTTTTATTTGAATTTAGGAAAAATGTGCATTTTTCAAAATTGCATTTAGGGCCAAAATAAATGTTTACTTTGTCGGGCTTGACTTTAGAAGCCCGGCAAAATTTATTTCGGAATTTTTGGAGTCCGTTTAGTATTTATTTTTATTTTTCTTCCGAGCGTAACTATTTAAAAAAAAGGGAACCGACCTACGGGCCGTGTCCGTCTAGGACTCCCGGCCCGTAGGGGCTTTATAAGCCGGCCCACCCCGGGGGGGGGGGGGGAACCCTAGCCAGCGCCCGCCCCAGCCCCCGCACCCGCCGCCACCGCCCTAGCGCGCCGCCGCCGCCTGCGCCCCGCCACGCCGCCGCCGCCGCCCCGCCGCGCCGTTGCCGCCCCGCCGCATCGCCCGCCGGAGCCGCCTCCCCACCGCACGTCCGCCGAGGTTCGCCGTCGCCTCGTAGTCCGCGCTGCCGGTTTTCTTTAGAAAACGGAACGGTTTTCTGTCGGTTTTTTTTTGGTTTTTTTTAGTTTTCGTTTTTTTAGATCTTTTTTTTTCGGTTTAGGTTAAATAGCGAGTGTTTGCTCGTTTGTTTGTTTAAATGAACACGTTCATCGTTTAGATCTGGATAACGAACGTTTGTTCGTTAATCCGTTCGTCATTTTCTTTTCTCGGATTAAATCCGCGATTTTTCCGATCGCGATTCCTGATCTGATTTTCGTTTTAGTATAACTTTTCGCTCGTTTATCGGAATCAGGCGATTCAAGCGCCTAGAGTTTCGTCTCGAAACCCTCTATCCGTTTAACCAACTTAAACCAGATTTTGCTACTGTAAAACTTTCCCTAGATCCAGATTACTAGAACGAAGTTGTTTTCTTTCGCCGTTTGACTTTCGTTGCTTCGTTCGATTTGATTCTTTTTGCCAACCGGAGTTCTTAAGTTGAACCTTCTAGTTAGATCTCTTATTTGAGTTTTACCTGTGCATTAGATGAGTACTTATTGTATGCTTGTTTGTTTTTTTGTTTGCGATAGAGTACCCGGAGTGCGCTGCCTATTACTTTGAATCGTTAGGTTTTGCGGATCATCAGCAAGGCAAGTAACACTTTAATCAAACCTTTTCTACTACCCAGTTTTATTGCATTAGATCAATCCTCACACATTGCATGATTAGGATCTAATTAAATTGTGGGATGGGAATTAGATGAGGTAGTACCTATTACCTGTTTATTATCAAACCTTTGGGAGTTACTTCTACGTTTGCTTATTATGCCATGCTATGCTAGTAGACGTGGATTGGGTGAGTGAAATCCATTGACAGATGTGAGATTGATAATTAATGGTTTATCTAAGGTGGCAACTTAAACACACATCTGGGTGGATTGAGGCACCTGGGTATTCCAGGACTTGCCTGTTTTTCTTTTGGACCGCCACCCAGGCTCAAAGGGATCATAAGACTATTCATACTAGAAACTTCCGTGTGCAGCCACAAGCTATTATGGGCTCTAGAATAGTTGACTAAGTTGTGCGAACTCTTACAGTGGTAGACTAGCAGATGTAGGGGATGTAGGTGGTACGGTCTACCCGATCGTAAGGTGCTAGCGCTTCTGAAAGACTATGTCTCGGTCATCCGTCTTCTCAAACATCCTGTAGTGCGAGAAAACAAACGGAGGCGATCGAGTCTTGTGGGGAAAAGTGCACAAACCTCAGCAGAGTGTAACAAACTAATCATGGTTAGCCGTGTCCCCGGTTATGGACATCTTGAGTATCTAGTACCTGGATTTTCATGTGAATCTCAACATGTTACTCTAAATTAATTTTGTTGGGTTATGTTTAATGATGTTGCTTAATGGGGATTGAGAATTCTGTCAACCATTCTCAATGTTTAACAACCACCATGATAGTAATTAAATTTTATTCCTTTGACGTAGGGAAAAATTGGCTTTACGCAAAACTGTAGCCATAGAGCTTTCCACCAGCCAAATATGCGTATAGTATAGTTGTTCATTCCATTACTCTCTATGTGTTACCTTGCCAGCATATTCCATGTGCTGACCCATTTCGGGCTGCAACGTTAATGTTGCAGACTTTTCAGACGACGATTAAGGAGTTTTAGGTCATGGTTCTATACTCAGTGATGCCGTTGGAGTTGATGGACTCACTTATCTTCCAAGCCTTCCGCTGTTATCGTTATTAGATGGCCTTAAGCCATATTTATTGTAATAAGTTCTCTTTTGAGACACTCGATGTAATAAGTGTGTGATTGCTACTCTGCTATAAATCCTCCAAGTACTGTGTGGTGTCAGCATTACTGATCCAGGGATGACATCGGAGCACAGAGATCAGACTGTTTGAGGTCTGGTCGCTACATCCAGGGTGTTGGTCTTTAGGGGTACATGCACTAAGAGTTCCCGGCTATAATGTATCTTGAAGGTCAAGCCGTCTCTCGTAGGGGAGAGGTGACAACATTGGTCGGCGCTTGTTCTGACTGCAATAGTAGTCATTGGGTGGTCTAGAGACCTCATGTAACTTTATCAAGTTTGAGGTGGTTTGTGAAGGAAATATGTCCTAGATGCAATAATAAAGTTATTATTTATATTTTCTTATATCATGATAGATGTTTATTATTCATGCTAGAATTGTATTAATCGGAAACTTAGTACATGTGTGAATACATAGACAAACAGAGTGTCCCTAGTATGCCTCTATTTGACTAGCTCGTTAATCAAAGATGGTTAAGTTTCCTAACCATAGACATGTGTTGTCATTTGATGAACGGGGTCACATCATTAGAGAATGATGTGATGGACAAGTCCCATAGCTTAGCATAATGATCGTTAAGATTTATTGCTATTGCTTTCTTCATGACTTATACATATTCCTCCGACTATGAGATTATGCAACTTCCGAATACCAGAGGAACACATTGTGTGCTATCAAACGTCACAACGTAACTGGGTGATTATAAAGATGCTCTAGAGGTGTCTTCAAAGGTGTTTGTTGGGTTGACGTAGATCGAGATTAGGATTTGTCACTCTGAGTATCGGAGAGGTATCTCTAGGCCCTCTCGGTAATGCACATCACTATAAGCCTTGCAAGCAATGTGACTAATGAGTTAGTTACGGGATGATGCATTGCGGAACGAGTAAAGATACTTGCTGGTAATGAGATTGAACTAGGTATGATGATACCGACGATCGAATCTCGGGCAAGTAACATACCGACGACAAACGGAATAACGTATGCTGTTATTCCGGTTTGACCGATAAAGATCTTCATAGAATATGTAGGAACCAATATGAGCATCTAGGTTCCTCTATTGGTTATTGACCAAAGATGTGTCTCGGTCATGTCTACATAGTTCTCGAACCCGTAGGGTCCGCACGCTTAACGTTCGATGACGATTTGTATTATGAGTTATGTGTTTTGGTGACCGAATTTTGTTCGGAGTCCGGGATGAGATCACGGACATGACGAGGAGTCTCGAAATGGCCGAGAGATAAAGATTCATATATTGGAAGGTAGTATCCGGACATCAGAATGGTTCCGAATGATTCGGGTATTTTTTCGAAGTACCGAGGGGTTACCGGAACCCCACGGGGAAGTGTTGGGCCTACATTGGCCTAAGGGAGAGAGAGGGAAGCCCGCAGGGGGGGAGGGGTGGCACGCGACCCCCTCCTAGGGAGTCCGAATAGGACAAGGAGGAGGGTGCGCGACCCCCCTTTCCCTTTCCCTCATCCACAGTTCTCTTAGCCGTGTGCGGTGCCCCCCCTCCACAGTTTACTCCTCCGGTCATAGCGTCGTAGTGCTTAGGTGAAGCCCTGCGCAGATCACATCACCATCACCGTCACCACGCCGTCATGCTGACGGAACTCTCCCTCGACCCTCTGCTGGATCAAGAGTTCGAGGGACATCATCGAGCTAAACCTGTGCTGAACACGGAGGTGTCGTACGTTTGGTACTAAGATCGGTTGGATCGTGAAGACGTTCGATTACATCAACCGCGTTAACCTAACGCTTACACTTTCGGTCTACGAGGGTACGTGGACACACTCTCCCCTCTCATTGCTATGCATCTCCTAGATAGATCTGCGTGATCGTAGGAATTTTTTTGAAATTGCATGTTATGTTCCCCAACAGTGGTATCAGAGCCAGGTCTATGCGTAAATGATATGCACGAGTAGAATACAAAGAGTTGTGGGCGATAATAGTCATATTGCTTACCACCAACATCTTATTTTCATTCAGCGGTATTGTTGGATGAAGCGGCCTGGACCAACATTACATGACCACGTTCATGAGACCGGTTCTACCGATGTGTTTTGCACATAGGTGGCTGGCGGGTGTCTGTTTCTCTAACTTTAGTTGAATCGAATTTGACTACGGCTGGTCCTTGTTGAAGGTTAAAACAACACACTTGACGAAAAATCGTTGTGGTTTCGATGCGTAGGTGAGAACGGTTTTGCTAGAAGCCTGTAGCAGCCACGTAAAACTTGCAACAACAAAGTAGAGGAGGTCTAACTTGTTTTGCAGGGCACGTTGTGATGTGATATGGTCAAGACGTGATGTGATATAAATTGTTGTATGAGATGATCATATTTTGTAGAAGTTATCAGCAACTGGCAGGAGCCTTATGGTTGTTGCTTTATTGTATGAAATGCAATCGCCATGTAATTGCTTTACTTTATCACTAAGCGGTAGCGATGGTCGTAGAAGAAATAGTTGGCGAGATGACAATGACGCTACGATGGAGATCAAGGTGTCAAGCCGGTGAGAATGGAGATCATAACAATGCTTTGGAGATGGAGATCAAAGGCACAAGATGATGATGGCCATATCATGTCACATATTTTGATTGCATGTGATGTTTATCTTTTATGCATCTTATTTTGCTTAGTATGGCGGTAGCATTATAATATGATCCCTCACTAAATTTAAAGGTATGAGTGTTCTCCCTGAGTTTGCACCTTTGCTACAGTTCGTCGTGCCGAGACACCACGTGATGATCGGGTGTGATAAGCTCTACGTTCACATACAACGGGTACAAACCAGTTTTGCACATGCAGAATACTCGGGCTAAACTTGACGAGCCTAGCATATGTAGATAAGGCCTCAAAACACTGAGACCAAAAGGTCGAACGTGAATCATATAGTAGATATGATCAACATAGAGATGTTCACCATTGAAAACTACTCCATCTCACATGATGATTGGACAAGGTTTAGTTGATATGGATCACGTGATCATTTAGATGACTAGAGGGATGTCTATCTAAGTGGGAGTCTTTAGTAATATGATTAATTGAACTTTAATTTATCATGAACTTAGTACTGATAGTTTTTCTTGCATATCTATGTTGTTGTAGATTAATGGCTCGTGCTACCGTTCCCTTGAATTTTAATGCGTTCCTAGAGAAAGCTAAGTTGAAAGATGATGGTAGCAACTACATGGACTGGGTCCATAAATTGAGGACTATCCTCAATTCTGCACATAAGAATTATGTCCTGGAAGCACCGCTAGGTGCAAGACCCGCTACAGGAGCAACTCCGGACGTTATGAACGTCTAGCAGACTAAAGTTGATGACTAGTCGATAGTTCAGTGTGCATGCTTTACGGCTTAGAATCGGGACTTCAAAGACATTTTGAACGTCATGGAGCATATGAGATGTTCCAGGAGTTGAAGTTAATATTTCAAGCAAATGCCCGAGTTGAGAGATATGAAGTCTCCAACAAGTTCTATAGCTGCAAAATGGAGGAGAACAGTTCTGTCAGTGAACACATACTCAGAATGTCTGGGTACCGTAACCACTTGACTCAGCTGGGAGTTAATCTACCTGATGATAGTGTCATTGACAGAGTTCTTCAATCACTGCCACCAAGCTATGAAGGCTTCGTGATGAACTATAATATGCAAGGGATGGAAAAGACAATTCCCGAGCTCTTCGCGATGCTAAAGGCTGTGGAGGTAGAAATCAAGAATTAGCATCAAGTGTTGATGGTTAACAAGACGACTAGTTTCAAGAAAAAGGGCGAAGGGAAGAAGGGGAACTGCAAGAAGAATAGTGATATGTCCATTTTGCATCATCTTTTCTTACTGTTATTTATAATGTTTTTATCCATAATAATGCTTTTTGGAGTAATTCTAATGCCTTTTCTCTCATAATTTGCAAGGTAGACACCAAGAGGGAGAATTCTGGCAGCTGTAAATCTAGACCTGGAAAAGCTACGTCAGGCCACCTATTCTGCACAACTCCAAACAAGCTGAAACTTCACAGAGATTTTTTTATGGATTATTTAAGAATTATTGGATAAAATAACCACCAGAGGGGCCCACCAGGTGAGCACAACCCACCTGGGTGCGCCAGGGAGCCCAGGCGCGCCCTGGTGGGTTGTGCCCTCCTCGACCGACCTCCGGTGCCCATCTTTTGGTATATAATTCATTTTGACCTAGACAAAATAAGGATGGGAGTTTCGTGATGAAGCGCCACAACCTCAAGGCGGAACTTGGGCAGGAGCACTTTTGCCCTCCGGCGGAGCGATTCCGCCGGGGGAACTTCCCTCCCGGAGGGGGAAATCATTGTCATCATCATAACCAACAACTCTCCCATCTTGGGGAGGGCAATGTCCATCAGCATCTTCAACAACACCATCTCCTCTCAAACCCTAGTTCATCTCTTTTGTTCAATCTTGTTACCGGAACTATAGATTGGTACTTGTTGGTGACTAGTAGTGTTGATTACATCTTATAGTTGATTACTATATGGTTTATTTGGTGGAAGATTATATGTTCAGATCCATTATGCTATTTAATACTCCTCTGATCATGAGCATGTTTATCATTTGTGAGTAGTTAACTTCGTTCTTGAGGTCACGGGAGAAATCATGTTGCAAGTAATCATGTGAATTTGATATGTGTTCGGTATTTTGATAGTATGTATGTTGTGATTCCCTTAGTGGTGTCATGTGAACATCGACTACATGACACTTCACCATATTTGGGCCTAAGGGAATGCATTGTGGAGTAGCAATTAGATGATGGGTTGCAAGAGTGAGAGAAGCTTAAACCCTAGTTTATGCGCTATTCCATAAGGGACCGATTGGATCCAAAAGTTTAATGCTAAGGTTAGAATTTATTATTAATACTTTTCTTGTAGTTGCGGATGCTTGCGAGAGGGTTAATCATCAGTAGGAGGTTTGTTCAACTAATAACAACACCTAAGCATCGGTCCACCCACATATCAAATTATCAAAGTAGTGAACACAAATTAAACCAACATGATGAAAGTGACTAGATGAAATTGCCATGTACCCTCAAGAACGCTTTGCTTATCATAAGAGACCGTTTTGGCCTGTCATTTGCCTCGAAAGGATTGGGTTACCTTTCTGCACTTTTGTTACTACCATCGTTACTTGCTCGTTACAAATTATCTTGCTATCAAACTACTCTGCTACTTACAATTTCAGCACTTGCAGACATTACCTTACTGAAAACTAGTTGTCATTTCCTTCTGCTCCCCGTTGGGTTCGACACTCTTACTTATCAAAAAGAGCCACAATTGATCCCCTATAATTGTGGGTCATCAAGGCTATTTTCTGGAGGCTTGCCGGGGGGTGAAGCGCCTTTGGTAAGTGGAATTTGGTAAGGAAACATTTATATAGTGTACTGAAATTTATTGTCACTTATTACTATGGAAAACAATCCTTTGCGGGGTTTCTTCGGGGTATCTTCACCTCGTCCGGAATCACAATTATCTACCCCTCAACCTACTGCACCTACTAAACATATTGAATATCAAATTCCTTCGGGTATGATAGAACGACTGCTAGCTAATACTTATGCAGGAGATGGAATCGAACATCCTGATATGCACTTGATATATGTAGAACAAATTTGTGGATTGTTTAAGGTTACAGGTTTACCCGGAGATATATTTACGAAGAAGGTGTTCCCTTTATCTTTGAAGGGAAAAGCATTGGCATGGTATAGGCTATGTGATGATATTGGATCTTGGAATTGGAATCGTCTGAAATTGGAGTTCCACCAAAAAATTTATCCTATGCATCTAGTTCATCGTGATCGGAATTATATATATAATTTTTGGCCTCGTGAAAGAGAAAGTATCGCTCTAGCTTGGAGGAGGCTTAAGTCAATGTTATATTCATGCCCCAATCATGAGCTCTGAAGAGAAATTATTATCCAGAATTTTTATGCTCGGCTTTCTCGTAATGATCAAACCATGCTTGATACTTCTTGTGCTGGTTCTTTTATGAAGAAGACTATTGAATTCCGGTGGGATCTTTTGGAAAAAATTAAACGCAACTCTGAAGATTGGGAACTCGACAAAGGTAAAGAGTCAGGTATTTAACTTAAGTATGATTGTGTTAAATCTTTTATGGATACCGATGCTTTTCAAAAGTTTAGCACTAAATGTGGACTTGACTCTGAGATAGTAGCCTCTTTTTGTGAATCATTTGCTACTCATGTTGATCTCCCTAAAGAGAAGTGGGTTAAATATCATCCACCTATTAAAGAAGAAATTAAAGAACCGGTACCGGTTAAAAAAGAAACTATACTTTATAATGTTGATCCAGTTGTTCCTTCTGCCTATATTGAGAAACCACCTTTCCCTCTTAGGATAAACACTACAAAAAAATACACTTCCGTGATGATACATGTTTGTCACAGCAGGTCGCTTTTTTTTCATGCATGTACATCCATGACAAATTTATGACAGAATCAAGATAGTCATACCTGTGTTGTCATAGAAGTGTTCCATGATATTACCAAAATTATCATCACGGAAGTGTCCACTTCCATGATGATAAATCGCGTCACAGAAGTGCTTTCGTCAAGGGTGACCGACACGTGGCATCCACCGTGACGGAACACCGTTAAGCTATCGGGTCGGGTTTTGGATCCGATAACCCGTTAACAGCCCCAACTAATGGGGATTTTCCATGTGTAAAATCATCATTGGCTAGAGGAAACACTTGTCGGCTCATCGTCGGGACAGATGTCATCCACTCACTGGACAGAAGGCGCCGATGATACGTCGACACGTGGCACGGCCCAACAAGTTTAAATGGGCCGGCCAAACTAAAGGCCCACAAGATTTTGCGGACCATAATGGGCCGGCCCAGCTAAAGGCCCACGAGATTTTGCGGACCAAAATGGGCTGGCCCAGCTAAAGGCCCACAGGATTTCGCGGGCCATAATGGGCCGGCCCAGGTACATGCCCACAAGATTTTTGTGTGCCATAATAGGCCGGCCCAGGTAAAGGCCCACAAAATTCTTGCGGATCATAATGGGCCGGCCCAGCTAAAGGCCCACGAGATTTCACCGACATTAGTGGGCCGGCCCAGCTGTAGGCCCACAAGATTTTGAGGACCCTAGTAGGCTGGCCCGTTAACTGGCTGCCATGTTTTGGGCCAAATGCCAGCCCATATTTGATACGGTCTATTAATGGTGTGCCACGCTCCGGGCCTAATAGTGGCCCATATGAGTTCCGGCCCGTTAAAAGCCTACCACGTTCTGGGCCAAATTACGGCCCAGATCAGGTCCGACCCTTTAAGAGGTTTTGGCCTAATTATGGCCCATATCAGATTCGGCCCGTCAACTGGACACTATGCTTTTGGGCCCACTTGCTAAAGGCCCACTTAGTAATTCATCCTGATATTAGTTTTGTCCTGTTAAGGGCCCGTTTAACATTTCGGCCCTATATTAATTTCAGCCTGTTAAAAGCCCGTCATATAGTTGGGCCTAACTACGGCCCAGTTTGCATCCGGCCTGCTCGCAGCCGATATCTGATTGGGCCAAACAAGGACCAAGACAATTTTTTGCCCTGTTAAAAGCCCGTGATTTGATTCGCACAATCATGGGCCGGGGTTCATTTCGGGCTGCTGCCGGCCCGTGAGCTGATCGACACGTTTCAGGCCCAACCTACATCGTGATTGCATGACGGCCCGATTATGTATCGTAATTTTACGGTTTGGCCGGTTTACTGCGAAGACAGGATATATATATATATATAGTAAAATAACTGCAGCATCGTGAATAAGAAAAAGCCTATACTATACAATAAAGAAATTACGGCATATTACATCCACTGGGCATCAAAGTTCGCCACTATCATAATAAAGCACAAGCAGACAGCAGATTACATACACTGGGCATCAAAGATCGCCACCAGTGCAAATAAACACGCTGACAAAATAATATACAAAACCGACAACACTTCAATAGAGTTCAAGAAAGGTTAGCCCTGCTGGGGAGCTGCAGCGCAAGCAGCTGAGCAAGATGATGAGGCTGCGCTTGTTCAACACTTATATCTTCCTCACTCTGAAAGATAAACAAGCAGACAGATGACATGTTTTGTACATAAAAGTATCAGTGCTGACAATTCATCACATTTCTTACTGACGAATAAAGTGACACAGTTTAAATTTGCATTAACACAATATGGTATTGTTCAGGTCAAGACATGGTAGGAAATGACATTGTGAAGGAGTTGGCAGCTTCACGACACCACTGGATTACAGATCAAGAACTCATAAGTATCAATGGTTAGTGTGCTGTCAATTTATACCATGTCATATTGGCAAGTAAAGAGACAGTTTAAATAATAGTAGAATGATATGACATTTTTCATAGTTAAGACATTGCAGAATATGACATTGTGCTGTAGTGGGTAGGTTCACCACACCACTATATTACAGATGAAGAACAGAAGCATACATACAGTGCAAAAGAAGATCACTTGCTCTGTATAGTTTAATTTACATGGTATGAAGAAGGAACTTGGTTGTACAACTGAAAACTTAAATTGAGAAAGGACGAACTTTTGTTTATGAACTACATATAATAAACTTTAAACAAGCAATTTGATGCAAACACCAAAAATAAACAGCTGTTGCAGTCATGCCTAACCAAATATATACAACAAAGTTTGAAGGCTTGAGATGGACAAACTTACATTATTGGTGAAGACAGGCTCTATAAAGGCCTTGTCCATGCTGATGGGGGGGGGGCAATTCAAGAAGTTTACCACATAATCTTCTTCAAAAGCATTGCCTTTATTCTACATTTTGTTAAGAGTAAATATAGATGTGATAATATACGAAAAAATGGAGAATATTTAAGATAAGATGAAGAGTGATGCTACATAACCAAGTAGCTATAAATGTAAGTGCAGTGATACAGGCAAAAGGTACAACCAAGAGCAATGCACAGGTAAACTTCTTCAGTACCAACCTTATGGTAAGAGTAAATATAGATCTGATGTGTAGAAAATGGAGGGCAAAGGAAAATAAGCTGCAGAGTGATGGTACATGAACAACTACCTGTCATTATAAGTACACTGATAAAGGACACCATGTACTTACAAGAACAATGCAGAGCTAAAAAAACATTGGCATTGGATATATTCTACACTAATGTAACCATTCATACAGATCAGATAATTTGGAGCGAACAATTGATAAGAAAGCTATCATGCATACTGCTGTCACATAATGAACCAGGTATGTATGCAAGTACGGTGATACAGGACAACATGTACTAACAAGAGCAAAGCAGCGGGCAGCATATTTGAGATATCCTGTCGTTCTTGTCAAACCGGAATTCTTCTTCGAGCAGATTTCTTGCAAAAAAGATCGATAAGGCACATGCGGAAAAATAGAAGTTCAAATTGTCATGTGATTTCATAGACAGTACCTCATCCTGGGAACGAGACCAGTGCATAACAAGGTTTTTCCATTCAATGTCTTCTAAATTTAGCACAGGAGACTTCACCAGGAATTCGTTTATAGACTTGCCATCAAAGTGTGATTTCCTCAGGTAACACCGATACTGCTGCAATGCTTCCTTGAAAAGCACAAGCAAGCTTTGCTCGTCATGACTATCCAGATTGACCCTCGCCTAGTTACAACAATGTAATGTAAATCATTCATGTGTTCAATCAGCAGAAAATAGGAAAATAATAACCATGAATAATAGCACTTACACGTAAGTTGGACAGGAAGATGTGAAAATGGTGTTTGTCTTCACAATAATCTTCCCATTATGGGAATATATGCACGTAGTCCCTAACAACATTGAAAGCATTGTCTTTTAAACTGGGAATAAATGGAATGGGGTTCCAATCTACAGGAATTGGCCGTCTCTGCAGTTGGGATAGGTCTTCGGCCAGTGGACTTGCTGTACTTTTTGCAGGATTGGGATTTTTCTATGGTACAAGTAGTGCTATGGCAAATGAAATCGGTATACCTTTTGCTGGAGTGCAGGTCCTGTGTGGTGGGGCTAGTGGTGTGGCCAGTGAACTATGGGTACAGTCTGCTGGAGTCGGTCCTACGTTTTGTGTCACTGGTTGTATAGCCAATCTAAGTGGGGTGCTGTCTGATTTCTTCGGCACCACCATGTTTTTCAAGGAATTTGCTGGTGCTCCTTCAGGTTCGGCAATCGCCCTCTTCATTTTTTATGTCTGATGCACAAGAGCAACATTTGTGTGGAAAAACATGGTATGATGACAGATGGAATATGTATTGATAATGGATGGACATGACATCTCGACATATATGATGAGTAAACTAAGAAGATGGCGGTGCAACAAAGTAGAAGAAATGCAAGATACCCGCAATCAATAAAACATTGCCAAATTAGAACAGGCACCTTGATGGGTGAACAGGACATGCCATCTGCCTTTGACTCCTCGAGGTTAGAATAGTCATTAGGATGATATTCTGAACAAGAATCAACAGGTGGGGAGCGTATGAGTTTCATTGCATCCAGAAGGGCACTCAATGCCTTGGTGCCAATTTTGTAAGTCATTGCAGTGTTTAGCTTCAAGAGTGGACTGCTGCTAGTGCGACACAAAGCAGCTACACAAATCATAGTGTAGATATAACAGGAAAACCTTAAGCATCAGAGTAAAATCAGCAAAGTGGAACTTGCTGGAATATATGTGCTAGTATTGCCGGTACGGCTAGAAAGGCTTCGGATACCAGCTCTCTTCAAGTGAAGGTGCGGTACTGTTAATATCAATGTAACTCTCAAAGGCGACACAGCTCCCCGCATTTCCTTGCTATTCTTATAGGATTCAAGTGGGCAGGCCACTACAAATCCTATTCCTATGTTTACAAGATCCTACGAATCAAAGAGGCTCAAAGTGTCCATCACAACCGACTGTATAGACCTCTACACTGCAAATGTCCCTGCTCATCTTCAGTACAAGGAACATACTGTACTACTATCATACTCCCTCCGTTCCAAAATATAAGTCTTGGTAGATATTTCCACTATGGATCACATACAGATGCATCTAGGTACATTTTAGAGTGTAGATTCACTCATTTTGCTCCATATGTAGTCCATGGTGGAATCTATACACAAACTTGTATTTAGGAACGGAGAGAGTACATATTAAAGAAGAACAAAAGAGGAACATGGTAAAGAAGAGCAAGCAGATTTTGGATAATAAAATGTTGGTTGCGCAGTGCCCACACATGATGAGCCAGAGCGCATTAAGAATGCAACTTCTAGCTGTCTCTCGACCATTTCAGGCGGTTGGATGAAGATCCTACGTCTCCTAACCCTTCTTCTTCCTCGTCTCTGATTCTTTCCATACAGAACACCGCACGGGCCGCCGGCCGGACCACCGGCCCCCACCGCCTGTGTTCCTCCGCCACCCCCACCCCCACCCCCACCCGCGTCGAGTTTTCTTCGTTCGGCGAGGCTCCACAACCACCCGAGCCCCTTCGATCGCACCGGCGAACTCCGGCGAGCTCTGAAAAATCGACTGACCCAATTTTGAAATTTAGCCTACTGTGATTTAACTAGTGTGGAATATAAAAGGGGAAAACCATAAGCATTGCGAGTATGGTGTTGAGCGTGCTATGGCGGATCTGAAGGTGCAAACCGAACAAAGGCAACTTCGCAACTAAGACAAGAAATCAGAGTAAAGCAGTGGCGATCTATTTTCTTGCTGCGATAAATAAGTTGAGTAGATACGAAAGAGTACCGCCTCTGGTGCGGCGCCGTGTAGGCATCTGCTGAGAATTTGATGGTGCTGCAGTAGCGATGGCTGTCATCGGCATGGAAGCAGATCTAGGAGGGTAGACGGCGGCGGCGGGGCGCGGTGGACAAGACAGTCCTAGGAGCGGCGCCGGCAAGGTGGACGACGGCGGGGATGAAGCGAGAGGACGGGATGCAAGGATCCCGGTCCGAAGCCGTGGATGAGAGAGGTCGATCTCTTGTAATGGACGGCGGCGTCGGGGTATCAGCTCCGACATGGTGGAGGAGGACGGCGGTGGATGGGGTGGTGGACGGCGGCAGACGGAGGAGGGTGGGGTGGAGAGGGTGTTTTGGCGCCCACGGAGTACGAATGGGGAAAAGGGAGGTAGAGAGGAAGGGGGAACCATGTATTCAGGGTGCGCTTTGCTCAAATGCGAGGAAATTTACAAACTTAGCCCCTGTTTCAAATTTCTACTACATCACAACAACACTAGTCGGTCGGGGATAGGACGGTAATCTCGCATACACCGAATATTTGCCGACGAGAGTTTGTTTTTGGCGCCCACAGTGTATGAATATGAATCGGGGAGGGAGTCGATTTCGGCCGAGGACACACTGTGTTTTTGCGCCCACCGTGTATGAATCCGGGTGAGAGGCGGTTATGTCACGTTTGGGTGAAATTACAAACCTACCCCTATGGAAACCTATAGAAATCCAGCATATAGGCTTTGCGTGGAAGGGATTGGCAACAGTGATTTCCATCTCACAGATTTTGGTTCCGGGCGGTTACTGCGACTTTCCCCGCTTCGTTCAAATTTTACAGAGTGCATGTTTACCGTGCCAACTCAATTCGAATCCCGTTTGTATTCTATTTTTTTTCGGGCGGGATCCATTTTCAATTGGAATTACATTCTATATACATCATTTTTTATATATACTTTCAAAATCACAACACCATTTATACATAAATATGGTTTACAAATGGCATGATCTCAGATTCATAAGGTTGTATCCATCAGTTTGGATTTTCAAATATTTGAAACCACTTTATGTTGAAATCCAATGTATGCATTCCTCGCTAACTGTCTCCAATTAATGTGTGTTTCATGCGGGTTTTTTTACTTCTCAAACATGTATAATGTGTTTCACACATGCAACATATAGTGTAATCCCGTTTAGATATTAATTGCATATAAACCATGCATTGTTTGTAATTGAAGAATCTATGGATGACCAATATTGATAAACTATATAACATTACACGTGTGCCCAAATTCAAATGAATATGCATGTTTGATACACCAATTTGCATTATGATATTATCGATGTCGTGATCTCCAGTTTAAAAATTTGAATCCCCTTTAATCCAGATATTCGTCTCATATAGCTATCACTCATGCTTATATAGGACTATCTGTCTGGACCTATACGCGTTCATCGTCTCTCACGTATCTCTCATGCTACCTATATGTCGACAATGATCTTTTATCTTCGTAACACACTGACGGTACTCTCTCCCTCGACCTTCATCACTCTATCTCTCTCTAAGTATATCTCACTCCCTGCTATGTGTCTCTAACTATGATTCTCCATGCGGAATCTCTTTCTCTCACACAAACACAAAACTTTGTCTCCCGGGGTCTCATTTCTCTCTACTTTTCCCATGTGTGCCACTCGCACACCCCTCATACAGAGATGTCTTTCGCTCCTTAGATATGAGAACCTACGACTCTTCCTCATCAGTATCTCTTTCTCACACACAAACACAAACTCTGTCTCCCAGGGTCTCATATTTCTCCATTGTTCTCTTGTATGTCGCTCACACACACCCTCTCTCCCTAGAGATATCTTGCGTTCCCTCGTATGTCTCTCTAGCTATCACTCTCGTTGTGAAATATCTTTCTCTCTCGCAGACACAAAACTCTGTCTCTCTGGATCTCATTTCTCTCTGATATCTGTTTGTATGTGACTCACACGCACCCTCTCTCTATCTCTCTCACACCCACACACATAACCCAGCCTTCTGATCCACTCGACTCCTATCTCTAACGCACACTAGCTAGCATCTTTATCTTTCTATTTATCTGTTTCTCCATCAACCTTCTTTCTCGCCCTTACTCTTGATTCCTATCACGCACACTACATATGTTTCTCTCTACATGCAGTCAAGTGCCCTCTCACACACATATATAACTTCACCCTTTGAACCACCCGACAGTCATCTCCAACACCCAAACTAGCGGATGTCCCTCTAGATAGCATCTCCATCTCTGTATCTATCTGTAGTTTCTCCGTCAACATTTCTCTCTCGCACGGAGTTTCCCACACTATATATGTCTCTCCATACATATGCATTTATAGGTTGGTCTCTTTTGCACAATCGTTGCGCCTCACTCCCTCTGCTCGCCATAGATGCATGCTCCAGCCCACGCCACTATCTCTTAAAGACAAAAACACATGCTCAATTGTCAGGACTTCTTCCATGCATTCTCACATGCATGCATATTGTCATACCGATCCGTCTCTCCCATGTCGTTGATCTTATGACTTATGTCTTCTTTCTTTTATCTCGATCATGCGCGCGCGCACACACACACATACCACGTATACATGTATACCTCTCACACATGCACGTTCAAGGTCTCTATGTCTCCATACGTAGTTAATTACCCTCAATCCTAACGCCACATCGAATCGTTCTCCTCTTTTGTATACATAACTTCCGCCTAGGTGGGTAAAACACACACTCACACTTAACAATCTCCTTCTAGCTAGCTAACCCCGCCTCTCACTCTTCCCCTATATCCCCGAAACCAATAAGACCATCCCTTAGTTTAATTCCCTCCTACATGCACCATCGATATGTAGTAGTCTTCCTCGGTGTCTCTCGAACAAACACGTTCTCTCGAAGTCGACTCCTCTCATGCATATAGGCCCTAATGTGTTTTTCGAGGCTAACTTTGACCAAATGTTAGAGCAATAATATATGACATGCAACTTACACAAAGCATACCTTCAATTTTGTATGTCAAAGGAGCTTCCAATAATATAATTTGCATAGTATACATCTCATGTGCTATAAATCTTGTCAATAGTCAAAGGCTGTCTTGAAAAACACATTAGGCCCTATATAGATGAAAGGAGGGAGTAGGTCCCATGCAAAAAGTGAGAATAAAATTCAAACATCTGGGCATCGTGGCTCGGTCGATAACATTGAGAAACTTGGTTTTAAAATCATGAAACTTGGCATGGTGTCATGTCATGGTAGTACCATGCCGTGGTAAAAAAATTGGCCGAATAGGAACAAATTTTGGTATAAGCTTCTTGCAAATCAGAGCTTCTCTCAAGAAGGCTCGTGGTTCTTGGAGGGAACGTGTCACCTTTGTGTGCATAATTCAAATTTGAAATACAAGCACATGTTCTAGTGCACCAAAGTTGGTTGAAAAATCACATGTGTGTCCTCGGGTAAAATTCTAGGTTCCATGCAAGAAATGGGAATGAAATTCAAAATTCTGGGCGTCGTGGCTGGGTTGGAAACATTGAGAAACTTAGTTTTTTAATTCCTGTAAATCCAAAACACGCATGAAAATAATGAACTTGGCTTGGTGCCATGACATGGCACCAACATGCTGTGGTAAATTTGCAGTCCGATTTGCGAAGGCGCACACATTAACAGTCAACAAAATCATTTTGGAAGAAGTGCTATCATGTTACAATCGGAAACACAAGTATTATTGAAACCGTGGGCGTTCTACTTACTAGTACCATTTACGTGCCGCCACGCGTCCCCTTTTTTTATTAGCTAGGAGGCGACATGCACGGTAGCTATTTGAGTACGAGAGGCGTGCGATCAGACCCCTGCGCGTGCTTATCGGGAGGAGAGCCCTTTGACCTCCATCTGCCGTCCACCTCTCTCCCAAGGTCTCCATTAATGGCGCCCGAGCCTCTGTTTAATGGCGTGGCTATGTCTCACTCGACTGAGATTTAAGAGAGAAAAAAGAAAATTTGAAAGCACGGATCTTGTTGTAAGATCCGACGGACCTATATAGCATCTACTGCGACTTATAGCAAGACTGATGAATATATAAGGATGATTAATTTTTTTGATCAAAGAAGGGCTTGCCACTTCCGATTTTCATTATTGAAAACCACCACAATTCACAACAAGTTCAGCACAACTCCAGCCTAACACGAAGGATTAAAAGCTACCAGATTGAAATCTCAACATCCCAAGAGGCCAACAAAGGCCAAACATCCGCGCTAGAACCCAACATTTCACAACCGACGACACAATCCACATCCTAAACCGATTATTACATCAAAAGAAACCAGGAAACTAGTCTCTGCGGCGAGCGGCAATGAGCTCTTTCGCGTCCTCAAGACGCTGCTTGAGAACATCCACAGATTCCTCCACCAGCCTTTGGCGCTTGTTGCGGAGCATGTCATTCTCGTCCATAAGTTTCTTCAACAAGGCACTAGTCTCCTCCTGCAGGTCTGCACTTCGGACGATCTTCTCCCTCAGCAGGTCACGCTCGGCCCGGAGCCTCTCATTGCCCTCCCTTAGTTGCCGAATGATGCCGGTAGCCTGTTCAAACGAGGCTACCATGTCGTCCTGCAACCTCGCCGAGCGGGAGATCTGATCCGTCTGGCTATGGACGATCGCATGCATCCGCGAGAAATTTTCCCAGGCCGCCGCGGCGCGGCGGGACATCCCTACTGCATTCGTGGCGCGGCGGGACATCTCTGCTGCTTCCGCGGCGCGGCCGGACCAGTCTGCTGCATCGACGGCGCGGCGGGACCTCCGTGCTGCTTCAGCTGCACGGCGGGACCTCTGTGCTGCTAATTCCACGTGGAGGGACATGTCGGCTGCTCTCGCAGCGAGGCGGGACATCTCTCGTACTTCCGCTTCCATGCTCGCCTCTCCCTGGTGGCAATCTCCCGACCCAGAACTCACGCTGGCCATGGCAGATGATACGTCTCCGTCGTATCTACTTTTCCAAACACTTTTGCCCTTGTTTTGGACTCTAACTTGTACGATTTGAATGGAACTAACCCGGACTGACGCTGTTTTCAGCAGAATTGCCATGGTGTTGTTTTATGTGCAGAAAACAAATATTCTCGGAATGACCTGAAACTCCACGAAACATCTTAGAAAAAAAAATAAAAAATCCTCGCCAAAGATGAAGACCAGGGGGCCCACACCATTCTCACGAGGGTGGGGGGCGCGCCCCCCTACCTCGTGGCCCCCCTGGAAACCCTCCGACGCCAACTCCAACTCTATATATTCGCTTTCGGAGAGAAAAAAATAGGAGAGAAGAAATCATCGTGTTTTACGATACGGAGCCGCCGCCAAGCCCTAAAACCTCTCGGGAGGGCTGATCTGGAGTCCGTTCGGGGCTCCGGAGAGGGGGATTCATCGCCGTCATCATCATCAACCATCCTCCATCACCAATTTCATGATGCTCACCGCCGTGCGTGAGTAATTCCATCGTAGGCTTGCTGGACGGTGATGGGTTGGATGAGATTTATCATGTAATCGAGTTAGTTTTGTTAGGGTTTGATCCCTAGTATCCACTATGTTCTAAGATTGATGTTGCTATGACTTTGCTATGCTTAATGCTTGTCACTAGGGCCCGAGTGCCATGATTTCAGATTTGAACCTATTATGTTTTCATTAATATATGTGAGTTCTTGATCCTATCTTGCAAGTCTATAGTCACCTACTATGTGTTATGATCCGGCAACCCCGAAGTGACAATAATCGGGACCACTCCCGATGATGACCGTAGTTTGAGGAGTTCATGTATTCACTATGTGCTAATGCTTTGTTCCGGTTCTCTATTAAAAGGAGGCCTTAATATCCCTAAGTTTCCAATAGGACCCCGCTGCCACGGGAGGGTAGGACAAAAGATGTCATGCAAGTTCTTTTCCATAAGCACGTATGACTATATACGGAATACATGCCTACATTACATTGATGAATTGGAGCTAGTTCTGTGTCACCCTATGTTATGATTGATACATGATGAACCGCATCCGGCATAATTATCCATCGCCAATCCGGTGCCTACGAGTTTTCCATATACTGGTTTACGCTTATTTTACTTTCCCGCTGCTACTGTTATAATCACTACAAAATACCAAAAACATTACTTTTACTGTCTTTACTTTTTGTTGCCGTTACCACTACTATCATATTACTTTGCTACTAAACACTTTGCTACAGATACTAAGTTTCCAGGTGTGGTTGAATTGACAACTCAGCTGCTAATACTTGAGAATATTCTTTGGCTCCCCTTGTGTCGAATCAATAAATTTGGGTTGAATACTCTACCGTCGAAAGCTGTTGCGATCCCCTATACTTGTGGGTTATCAAGACTAATTTCTGGCGCCGTTGCCGGGGAGCATAGCTCTATTCTTTGAGTCACTTGGGATTTATATATGCTTATCATTATGAAGAACTTGAGAGATCCAAAAACCAAGATCTATCCCTAAACTACGAGGGGAGGTAAGGAACTGCCATCTAGCTCTGCACTTGATTCACATTCTGTTATGAGTAAGTTAGCGACACCTACACCTGCTTCTGGTATTCGTTCTGATATGTCGCATGTTATTGATGATGCCACTTCTGCTATGCATGATACTTATGATGAAACTGCTTCTATGCTTGATACTACTCTGCCCCTTGGTGAATTTCTTGATGAACAAATTGCTAGGGCTAGAGAAAAAGAAATTATTGAATCTGAATACGATGATGAAAATATGCCTGTTATCCCTGAGGGCTATCTTTTTGATATGGAATCTTCTGCCGCTATTTTTGCTTGCAGGGATAGATATGATATTAAGAGGTTATTAATTAAATGGAACAAAGAATCACTTAGAGATAAAATGGTACCTAACCCTTCTTTTTCTACTTCACCTATATGTGTTCCTGATAAAGATTATGAATTCTCTGTTGATCCTGATATAATTACTTTGGTTGAATCTGATCCGTTTTATGGCTACGAATCTGAAACTGTTGTGGCACATCTTAGTAAGTTAAATGATATAGCTGCCCTTTTTACTAATGATGAGAGATCGCGTTACTTTTATATACTCAAAATATTTTCGTTCTCATTAAAGGGTGATGCTAAGATATGGTTTAACTCTCTTGATCCTGGTTGTGTGCGTAGTCCCCAGGATATGATTTATTACTTCTCTGCTAAATATTTCCCTGCTCATAAGAAACAAGCTGCTTTGAGGGAAATATACAACTTTGTGCAAATTAAAGAAGTGAGTCTCCCACAAGCTTGGGGGAGGCTTCTCAAGTTACTTAATGCTTTGCCTGATCATCCTCTTAAGAAACCCGAAATACTTGATATCTTTTATAATGGACTAACCGATGCTTCCAGAGATTACCTGGATAGTTGTGCTGGTTCTCTTTTCAGGGAAAGAACACCGGATGAAGCTGAAATTCTATTGAACAATATGTTGACAAATGAAAATAATTGGGCACCTCCTGAGCCAGCTCCTGCTCCAATTACTGAGCCTATCCCCAAACCAACTCCGAAGAAGAGAGGTGTTCTATTTCTCAGTCCCGAAGATATGCAAGAGGCAAAGAAGTCTATGAAAGAGAAAGGCATTAAAGCTGAAGACGTTAAGAATTTACCTCCTATTGAATAAATACATGGTCTTAATATACCGCCTGTTTAAGAAACTTATGATCTCAATTCTTTATTTATTGAAGAACCTCCTGACCCCGATATCCCAACACAGGTAGTAAAGGTAAATTCTCTCTATAGATATGATAAAGCTGAAGTCCCTCCTACTAAAATTGCTAGTCAGTGCTTGGATGAGTTTGATAACTTTATGTATAAGCAAGATGACTTCAATGCTTATTTTGGTAGACAATTAAAAGAAAATGCTTATATGATTAGACGCTTGGGTGATTACATGGCTGATATTAAAGATGAACTTAAACTTGTTAGCAAACATGCTTCTATGGTTACCACTCAAGTAGAACAAGTGCTTAAAGCTCAAAAAGAAGTGCTCGATGAAATGAATAGTAAGAAACATGATTATGCTGTTAGAGTGGCTACTAGAACTGGTAGAATGACTCGGGAACCTTTGTATCCTGAAGGCCACCCTAAGAGAATCGAGCAAGATTCTCAGAGAAATAATATTGATGTTCCTAGTTCTTCTAAAAGGAAGAAAAAGAAAAATGATAGAAGTGTGCAAACTTCTAGTGAACCTATTGCTGAACCACCTGATAATCCAAATGATATATCTATGTCTGATGCTGAAACACAATCTGGTAATGAACATGAACCAAGTGAAAATGTTAATAATGATGTTCACGATGATGCTCAACCTAGTAAGGACAATGATGTAGAAATTGAACCTGCTGTTGATCTTGATAACCCACAATCAAAGAATCAACGTTATGATAAAAGAGACTTTGTTGCTAGGAAACATGGTAAAGAAACAGAGCCTTGGGTTCAAAAACCCATGCCTTTTCCTCCAAAACCATCCAAGGAAAAGGATGATGAGGATTTTGAGCGCTTTGCGAAATGATTAGGCCTATCTTTTTGCGTATGCGATTAACTGATGTGCTCAAAACAAATCCTTATGCTAAATATATGAAGGATATCATTACTAATAAAAGAAAGATACCAGAAGCTGAGATTTCCACCATGCTTGCTAATTATACTTTTAAGGGTGGAATACCAAAGAAACTTGGAGATCCCGGAGTACCTACTATACCTTGCTCCATTAAAATAAATTATATTAAAACTGCTTTATGTGATCTTGGAGCTGGTGTTAGTGTTATGCCTCTCTCTTTATATCGTAGACTTGACTTGAATACGCTAACACCTACTGAAATATCTTTGCAAAAGGCTGATAAATCAATCGCTATACCTGTCGGTATTTGTGAGGATGTGCCTGTTGTGGTTGCAAACGTTACTATTTTAACGAACTTTGTTATTCTTGATATTCCCGAGGATGATAATATGTCTACTATTCTTGGAAGACCTTTTCTTAATACTGCAGGGGCTGTTATTGATTGCAACAAAGGCAATGTCACTTTTCATGTTAATGGTAATGAGCATACGGTACACTTTCCGAGGAAACAACCTCAAGTTCATAGTATCAATTCCATTGGAAAAATTCCATCGATTATATTTGGAGGTTTTGAATTTCCTCTTCCTACTGTCAAGAAGAAATATGATATACTTATTATAGGGGATGTGCATATCCCCGTTGAGGTAACTTAGTGTTATTTGAAATTTCTCTGGTTCCATGATTATCGGAATGAGTTTGTTAACAAGACTTGATCAACCTTGTTAGTGGATTCTTTTTGATGAGCATGAGATGGATGAAACTAGAAGCACAAACTTATGTACCCTCTCTATACTTTCTGTTAATGAGTAGAAAAAAAGTGAAAATAGTATTTTTCTGTCTGTTTCCTGGCTTATCCATGCAATATAAAAATATCCTGAAAATAAAAGTCCTCAGAATGACATGCCAATTTAATATGATTTTTCGGGAATATTTGAGGATTTACTGTGCAAAAATTACCGCGGGAGGAGCTTCCACCTTGCCACGAGGGTGGTGGGCGCCCCCCCTCTAGGGCGCGCCCCCTGCCTCGTGGGCCCATAGTGGCCCTCCTCCACTTATCCCAGCACCCATCTTCTTCCCCTGTCTCTCACAAACCCGAAAAACCAACTCAAGCACGAGTTCCAGCCACTTTTGCTGTGATTTTCGATCTCCTTGCTCAAAGCACCTCTCGCAAAACTGCTTGGGGAGATTTTTCCTTGGTATGTGACTCCTCCATTGGTCCAATTAGTTTTTGTTCTAGTGCTTTATTCATTGCAAATTTATACTGCATAGGTGACCACGTTCTTGAGCTTGCATGTCAAATTTATATGGTTCTAAGTAGTTCTAATGCTTGATATAGGCTCTAGGCAC
Organism: Triticum urartu; assembly: GCF_056163025.1. Taxonomy (NCBI): domain Eukaryota; kingdom Viridiplantae; phylum Streptophyta; class Magnoliopsida; order Poales; family Poaceae; genus Triticum; species Triticum urartu. Next base: position 646,171,908 of record NC_141877.1, on the reverse strand, counting down.
TTGAAGGAGTAGTTCCTATCAGTTTTATTGAAGTTGGTTCACTTTTGTTTGAAGTTACTAAAAATTTCAGAATTTTTCAGAATATAATGAGGAGATTCTTAAGGGGCTCATCGAGCCAAAGCTCGAAGGAAAAGGCACCGAAGCCTAAGTATAATTTGCCATGCACCATGGAGGTTCGGGCATGTGAATGGCCTTCCGAAGATTTCTTGAGAGCAGCCGGGATTTATGAAGATTTTCATGAATTGGCTCACAATGCAGGCCTCACAGCTTTCCTCCACGACCAATGCGATCAGTATCTCTTACTCACAAATACCTTTGTGCAAAACTTTCATTTTCATTCTAGGAACTCACCACCCACGGTGGAGTTTCATTTATATGATGAGCATAAGGAGATGTCACTTTATGATTTTTGTCGGATTTGTTTAGTCCCTTTTGAGGGCAAGATAGAAGAACGACATCATGATGATGTGGAGGGATTTATTAATAATATCACTGTAGGAGAAACCAAGAAGGTTTCCGATGCACGAATCACTAGCATACATTTTCCTGTTTTACGTTACTTTGCATTATTTGCTAGTCGTTGTTTAATTGGACGCGAAAACTGTGGAAACCTTAGTATCCCTGACATAATTATTCTACTCCAAGGTTTATACAGTGATAACACTTTTAGTATGGGCGGTATTATTGCTAGACGGTTAAATATGAACCGTACTAAGGGCCCCATCTTTGGAGGCATCTATGCTACACGCCTAGCCCCACATTTTAACGTACCTATTAGGCATGCTAAGAAGGAAGAAAAGGTGCTGCCCCGTGTTTATGTAGATCATAAAAGCATGGTGGCACATGATTTTATTGTTAAGAATAGGGCAGGAGAGCTTAAATATCAATTGTTCTTTAATAAACATCATCCCGAGACTATTACCTTGCCTGCTCCTTCTTTGTTTGATTTAACTGTAGGCACGTACCTTGTTCCATTGACGGCTATTCACGCCTACCGGAACCCTGCACCAGTCGAGGAGCCAGAACCGGAACCACAATTTGATCCTTCACGACAGTCTAACTATCAGTGGGATCCGGAGATGATTGCCAGCCAGTGGCAATCGGAACCTTCTTCTTCCTCATCGCAGTACGACCCCAACTATTATTATGGATATCAGCCAGGCCAGCCGTGGCCATAGACCAACTTAGGCTAAAAGCCTAAGCTTGGGGGAGTACATATTTCTGACCGACATTACATTTATGTTCACACACACTCATTGCTAGATGTCGGTGCTCATACTTTTTCATTGTATTATCCATGCTAGTTTATTTCCTTTTATATTTTCTTCTTGTATGTTTGTTAAACCTTAAGAAAAAACCAAAAAATTAGTAGTAGTTTATTTTCCATGCATGTAGTAGTAATTAAAAAGAAAACCCAAAAACATTTCCCGTTCTTCTTTTGCTTGTTGGGAGCTTTCCCGTGTAAATAGTTTTATTCCTTCTCTTTTCTTTGGGGGTCAGTAGGAGAAGACCATAATTAAATTGTTGAAGTGGCTCTTATATGCATTATTGTTGATTTAACCCAGAGCCCACATTGCCTTGTCTTCTCCTGTTTATTGAATGCTCGCAGATTCCAGCTTAGTCCAATGCACGTACACTCTTATTATTCACACCATTCGGCCGTGCAAGTGAAAGGAAATTATGATGATATATGATGGACTGACTGAGATGAGAAAAGCTGGTATGAACTCGACCTCTTTTGTTTTTGTAAATATGATGAGTCTCTCGTTCTTGATTCAGCTTATTATGAATAAACATGTTTGCAATGACAATTAGAGATCGTAGTTGCTTGTGCCATGCTTGATTAGCTATGAGTTATAATGATTTACCTTGTGTGCCAACATGCTATTGAGATGGTTATGATGTGGTATGATGGGGTGGTATCCTCCTTTGAATGATTTAAGTGACTTGACTTGGCACATGGTCACGCATGTAGTTGAAACAAATCAACATAGCCTTCACGATATTTATGTTCATGGTGGATTATATCCTACTCATGCTTGCATCCAATGTTTATTAATTTTAATGCATGTACATGGCTGTTGTCGCTCTCTAGTTGGTCGCTTCCCAGTCTTTTGCTAGCCTTCACCTGTACTAAGCAAGAATACTGCTTGTGCATCCAATCCTTTAAACCCCAAAGTTATTCCAGATGAGTCCACTATACCTTCCTAAATGTGGTATCTACCTGCCGTTCCAAGTAAATTTGTATGTGCCAAACTCTAAACCTTCAAATAAAAATTTTGTTTTGTATGCTCGAATAGCTCACGTATCAACCAAGGCTGTCCTTATCTTCCGTGTTAGGCGGGTTATTCTCAAGAGGAGTGGACTCCGCTCCTCACTCACGAGAAAATGGCTGGTCACCGGGATGCCCAGTCCCATGCTTTATGCAAACTAAATCAAAATTAATTGCAAACAAAACTCCCCCTGGGACCTGATGTATGTTGGAGGCACTCGTTGTTTCGAGCAAGCCATGGATTGATATTTGTTGGTGGAGGGGGAGTATAAACTTTACCATTCTGTTTGGGAACCGCCTATAATGTGTTTAGCATGGAAGATATCGCCATCTCTTAGTTGTTATGTTGACAATGAAAGTATACCGCTCAAAATAGAATTTATCTCTATTGCAAAACCGAGCTCTGGCACCTCTACAAATCCCTGCTTCCCTCTGCGAAGGGCCTATCCATTTACTTTTATGTTGAGTCATCACCCTCTTATTAAAAAGCACTAGCTAGAGAGCACAACTGTCATTTGCATTCATCACTATTAATTTATGTTGGGTGTGACTATGATTGGATCTCTTTTACCATGAATTACAATTTCTAGTCAGTCCTTGATCTTTAAAGGTGCTCTGCATTTATGTTTTGCGGTCTCAGAAAGGGCTAGCGAGATACCATCTTGTTATATCATATTATGATTGTTTTGAGAAAGTGTTGTCATCTGAGATTTATTATTATGACTTGCTAGTTGATTATGCTATTGATATGAGTAATTATGAGACCTGAGAATTATTGTAAATGTGGTTAGTTATGATCTATGCTGAAAACTTGAATGCTGGCTTGACATAGTTACAACAACAAGAGCAAACAGAGTTTGTAAAAGTTTTTTTTTCTTTCTTTCAGTTTGCCAACTGAATTTCTTGAGGACAAGCAAGGGTTTAATCTTGGGGGAGTTGATACGTCTCCGTCGTATCTACTTTTCCAAACACTTTTGCCCTTGTTTTGGACTCTAACTTGTATGATTTGAATGGAACTAACCCGGACTGATGCTGTTTTCAGCAGAATTGCCATGGTGTTGTTTTATGTGCAGAAAACAAATATTCTCGGAATGACCTAAAACTCCACAGAACGTCTTAGAAAAAATAATAAAAAATCCTCGCCAAAGATGAAGACCAGGGGGCCCACACCCTTTTCACGAGGGTTACCTCGTGGGCCCCCTAGAAACCCTCCAACGCCAACTCCAACTCTATATATTCGCTTTTGGAGAGAAAAAATAGGAGAGAAGAAATCATCGCATTTTACGATACGGAGCCGCCGCCAAGCCCTAAAACCTCTCGGGAGGGCTGATCTAGAGTCTGTTCGGGGCTCCGGAGAGGGGGATTCGTTGCCGTCATCATCATCAACCATCCTCCATCACCAATTTCATGATGCTCACCGCCGTGCGTGAGTAATTCCATCATAGGCTTGCTGGACGGTGATGGGTTGGATGAGATTTATCATGTAATCAAGTTAGTTTTGTTAGGGTTTGATCCCTAGTATCCACTATGTTCTGAGATTGATGTTGCTATGAATTTGCTATGCTTAATGCTTGTTACTAGGGCTCGAGTGCCATGATTTCAGATTTGAACCTATTATGTTTTCATGAATATATGTGAGTTCTTGATCCTATCTTGCAAGTCTATAGTCACCTACTATGTGTTATGATCCGGCAACCCCGAAGTGACAATAATCGGGACTACTCCCGGTGATGACCGTAGTTTGACGAGTTCATGTATTCACTATGTGCTAATGCTTTGTTCCGGTTCTCTATTAAAAGGAGGCCTTAATATCCCTAAGTTTCCAATAGGACCCCGCTGCCACGGGAGGGTAGGACAAAAGATGTCATGCAAGTTCTTTTCCATAAGCACGTATGACTATATACAGAATACATGCCTACATTACATTGATGAATTGGAGCTAGTTTTGTGTCACCCTATGTTATGACTGATACATGATGAACCGCATCTGGCATAATTATCCATCGCTGATCCGGTGCCTACGAGTTTTCCATATACTGGTTTACGCTTATTTTACTTTCCCGCTGCTACTGTTACAATCACTACAAAATACCAAAAACATTACTTTTACTGTCTTTACTTTTTGTTGCCGTTACCACTACTATCATATTACTTTGCTACTAAACACTTTGCTGCAGATACTAAGTTTCCAGGTGTGGTTGAATTGACAACTCAGCTGCTAATACTTGAGAATATTCTTTGGCTCCCCTTGTGTCGAATCAATAAATTTGGGTTGAATACTCTACCCTCGAAAGCTGTTGCGATCCCCTATACTTGTGGGTTATCAGCAGATGCAAGGGAAGGATTCTGAATGACTTGTTTGTTTTTGTGGATGAGGAGTTGAGGAGGAATGTGCAGTTATTTTGGCATACTAGTATTTATAACCGAGTACTAATACGCTCCTAAGTGGGAAACCGTTTAGGTTGTGATCGGTGTGAACAGGTTTGCAATTCAATATAGCGTGGAGTAATTTGGAATGTGACGAGACGCAAGCTCAAAATTTATTAACGGTTCTAGTTTTGAAGTGCGGTACTATTCCCGAATGGAGTAATTCTTTTTCTACTCCCTCCTTTCCGGTTTTATAGGGCTTATCTCAAAATTTTAGTTTTTCCATTTTATAAGGCTCAATTTGGTTGTCCCCAACACATGTTCAGATTCCAAGGTGCATTAAATCATTGCACGCAAGTATTAAGAGAAAATTGACCAATGCATGTACTTTATGCATGCATGCATTGCAATTAATGCATTAAACCTATCTCTCGGGACTTCTCACACGCACCATCGTGCCACCCACAAAAACTTGTACTCTGAGTTTAGTAGTACGTTATACAGGAAGAGAAGAGGTGCACGCACACACTCGTCCTCTCACAAACGCGTCTATTTTTTCTCGAAAAGGAGGACGATGACCCCCGGCCTCTGCATATGGGAGTCACACATGCAAATTATTGAAATATATCGAGTGCAGTGCTTTGATGTGTCGCGTCAACTCGTACATCAATGAGAAGTTTGATTATCATCTCCCTCACGGACTTAACTGCACATGCCTTTGGCTGTATGACAGGTTGGCCACACACCTGTAGGGCCCACCTGTCATACACGCAAAGGCAGGAGCGTCCCTCCCTCGCCCATGAGCGTGGTGGCTGGCAAGACTAGGAGAAGCTTTCGCTACACGCTCTCCCTCCCGCACGCAGTGGACATGCAGCAGGTCAATTGGTGTCAGATGGCCAGAAGCGTATTGTAGTACTCCACCATTAAAGTATCTAGAACTAAAATACGTCTACATACATCTCCTTTTATCCATTTTGATGACAAGTAGTACTTCTTACCCAAAGGAACTTTATATCCAACGGACACAAAATATCCATTCGATTGTTGGAAATTACCGATCTGATGTTGAAGTAATTGCTGCATCGCCACCAAAACCCACCATTTCTTAAGCTAAAGTAGACCAAGGTAATCCCTATATTAGCATATTACTAAGATAAACAGAAGGCAATGTAGAAACATTTAGGACGTGAGCTTGTCAATCAGAACGTGGAGGGACACAAGCTTAGCCCCGGCCAGTAGCTTGGGCGGAACTGTCAAGAAGGTCAGCTCCTGCACGTCGACGTCGCCGGGATCCTTGCTGCTTGTCACCTCCATTTCCACCTTGACGGCGTTGGTCGTGCCTTTGGGCTCCCCCGGCGGGCCGTTCGCCCACAGCTTGGCCATGTAGTGCGGTAGTGGGGACGCCCCTGCTCTGATGCATTTGGGACTAAATGAAGAAGACTCTCAAGGAGAGTATTTTTGGGACTTTTCCAACAATGTCCCTTCATGCACCCATTGGCCCGCCACCCCATGGTGTTGTTTGATTGTTATTTTCTATATACTAGGGGCAACATGGTCATTTAATAACCTCTAGGAAGGGATTAGGGACTTTTTAGTCTCTGGAAACAAACAGGGAAGGACTTTTTAGGGACTAGGAACTTTTTAGTTGGGACTAGAAAAAGTCCTAGGACTAGAGAACCAAACACCACCTTAGAGAGCTCCATCGTCGGGTCCTGTTCGGTCTGCATGATCTCGCCCTCCTCATGCACAACCATCTCTCGACTTGGGCCGGGGTATTACAAAGCTTTACCGTCACATATTTTATACTACTTCAAGGTGCATTAAATCAACACATGCAAGTATCAAAAGGAGAGTCACGACATGCATGCATGCGTTGTACTTAATGCATCGGTAAACGCAAATTATTGAAATATATCGAGTGTAGTGCTTTGATTTGTCGCGTCAACTCATACATCAACGAGAAGTTTGATTATCCTGTCCCTTGCGGACTTAAGTGCACCTGCCTTTGGCTGTATGACAGGTTGGCCACACACCTGTCGGGCCCACCTGTCATACACGCAAAGGCAGGAGCATCCCTCCCTTGCCCATGAGCGTGGTGGCTGGCAAGACTAGGAGAACCTTTCGCTACACGCTCTCCCTCCCGCACGCGGTGGACATGCAGCAGTTCAATCGATGTCAGATGGCTAGAAGCATACTGTAGTACTCCTCCACTGCAGTAGTACTCCATCATTGTTCGACTTCCCGAAGAGGCGAAGAACCAAGCGCAACCCGGATGCTCGTGTGGCAGTTTCATGTGTTGAGTAGTCTAGGATAGCGTGTACCGTGCCTGTAAGCTTAAAATCATTGGGATCGACTCCATGCTATGTGGCCGTCTCGAAGTTTAAAAAACAATAGTCTTCTGGACCTACCTGACACCCTGGTGATTGTAGTTTGCACACTCATCTAGTCAAGACAGGAATATATATTTTAATTTGTTTTTTTCGAAAAGGGGGGACTCCCCGGCCTCTGCATCAGAACGATGCATACGACCACATATATTTTAATTTGTGGTGGGTAAATGTTAGAGGTTGTAGCAAATATATTGTACACTGCGGGTCTTTCAGCCAAGTTTAGAGGCAAGCATGTGGGGCCAGTACTATGATGTGTCGCGTCAACTCGTACAACGAGGAGAAGCTTGATTTTACTACATGCCTTCTCCCTCACCCATGCGCGTGGTTGCTCGCAAACAAGGACATGCTTTTGCTTAGTAGTACTTCTACAACAAGCTATCCGTCCCGCTCGCGGTGGACGGACATGCAGCAGTGGATTCAACACTGTAGAAGCAGTAGTAGTAACATCATTGTTCGTCTTCTCGAAGAGGCGAAGAGCCAAGCGCAAACCGAACGTTGCAGTTGCGAACATTGGAGCACGCATATAGCCAGGCTCTTGCATGAGACAAAATTGCTATGTGAGCCCACTATTGTACTAGTACGTACAACTACTTGCTAGTATAGCCCCACCACTCCAATCCATCTACTCCCAAGTCTCTGCGCAACACTGCTCACTCCAATCCAAGACCAATTGACCAGAAGCCACAAGCACCTATGGAGGCGATGGACGCGAGCGGCCGTCGGCTGTGCTAAATCATCAAAGGCGCCGGCCTGCGGCCCCGCACCGCACAGCGTTTCCAGACGGTGCTGGCGACCGCAGGCATTGTTCAAACGGTCATCGCCGCCGAGGGAGGAAACCCACAGCTGTCGGAGGGGCCCGATCCTTTGCCCCGTGCCATTCTCTTCGACACAGCGCCGTCTCGGGAGGTCCTCCGACCCTTCTTCCTCCCTGTCGTATTGTCCGCAGATCCGACATGCCGCCGCTGACATCCCGGCGACCCTCAGGTATAAGTTCTTCGAAAGCGGCCTTGCTCTACTACCCCAGCTCCCCACGTGTCTGTATGTGCATCTTTTTCTACTCCCACCAGCTCTTCCAAAGCCACCTAAATTTTTAGTATTATTAGAGGTAAAGCTACTTCATGCATTCGTATCTAGGGCTTTGTTCAAACAACGAAGAAAGGGGGGGGAGTTGTAGCATGAATCTAGGACTTGATTCAAAGAGGAAATAATATGGTGAAAGTAGTAGAGACCGGATACCCAACCAGTCTCTTGGTTGAAAAGGGAAATAATGGGAAAACGCAGTACAAACTGGATAAGGAACAAATCTATTATTGGTTGAAAAAAGGATAGAAAGTGGCGGCTGGTGGACAAGTCAATAGAGTATGTCCTGGATTAGATTTGCTGCCATCACATAGTAAAAGGTCTCCAGGATTAGATTTACTGCCCTCACATAGTAAAAGCTCTCAGGATTAGATTTGCTGCCCTCACATAGTAAAAGGTCTCAGGATTAGATTTGCTGCCCTCACATAGTAAAAGGTCTCCAGGATTAGATTTGCTGCCCTCACATAGTAAAAGGTCTCCGGGATTAGATTTGCTGCCCTCACATAGTAAAAGTTCTCCAGGATTAGATTTGCTGCCCTCACATAGTACAAGGTCTCCAGGATTAGGTTTGCTGCCCTCACATAGCATGAACAAACTTGGCATCACCACTTTATGCCTCCTTGTAGGTACATTGTGCTGATGCGTCCACTGTCGCATGTCCTTATACCAACCTTTTGCTGTTGTTAATGTAAGGGCGCATGTAAAATGAAGCGATCACACTGTTACCTTAGGGTCATGTCTAACCAGTGTTATTATTAATCTAATGCCTCCAATGATAAGATGCAATTAAACTGTGTTACAAATGGCACTCCTGCTGTTTTCCCAGTATGATAAGTAAGTTGCTCCTTTACACTGCTGAGTGTCCTGGTGTGCCCATGGTCCCATGCCCTTAAACCAACTCTTTAGCTGCTGTTGATTTACTGTGTCTGGTAAACAAGCAATGCCACCATTAATGTAATCCCATATTTGAGGAATCTCATTGTTGATCATAATGCTTCTGGTAACATGAAGCATTGCTGACGTTTTAAAATTTCTACTGTCCTTGCATGATTGCCATGAACATAATTAAGATGCTTCTTTTCATTTTGTATATGTTTCATATATTCTTATTGACCAGCAACTGTTTACTTTCTATCTTTTTGTGCAGATAGGGATATCCATTTCACCTTGTTGCTATTGTGACCTTTTGGTGAACGGCACAAAACACTTTTTTTAGAATGAGTGTCTTGTGCAGTTCACCTAAAATGTCACGTGGGCAACATCTCTCAATTTTGGTGGAACTGCACAAAATGGTGATTGGAGTTTCCAAAATCTCCGTCAAGTTCTGCTGGTAATCTCATGCAACATTTTATTAGCCTTTGCAAGATGGAGCCGTCACTGTCACCACAATGGCACTTTATTTTAGTGGAACTACACAAAAGGATAAGAAAATTATAGTTGCACCTTACATGAGCCGGACAGCCAACCTTAATGTTCCTCAATTTTAGTGCAACTACTAAAGAAGAACCTGCTAGCTCACAAGAGCAAGTACTTCTTGCTAGCCGAATGATGCAATCTTTGCTTCATTTTAGGTGAACTACAGAAAAAGGCGCATGAATTGAATCATGGAACTCCAGGCAGACCTCATCCAAGTAGAGCTGGAGGTTGAGTTCAAGGAGGCCACTATTAAAGCGAAATCATGCTCTCCTGTCTCCTTGTTTGAGCTGTGCAAACATGCTGTGCAAACATGAATACTCAACTACAGATGTTGTGACGGTCAAGAGCATTCGCCAAGTTCTTTGATTGTATGACATGGCTAGCCAAGATGGATTTAATCCTGATATTCACTTTATCAAAAGGCTCTAATGGGTTGGTTCTGAATCTTGCAAGCTGGGAATCAGTGAGATGTGTAGGAATCTTTGTTGTACTTATTATTTGGATCTTATTTGTTGGTTCTGAATCTTGCAAGCTAGGAATCAATGAGATGTGTAGGCATCTTTGTTGTACTTATTATTTGGATCTTATTTGTTGGTTCTGAATCTTGCAAGCTGGTAAACACGGCATGATGATGCAGAGGACAACAACCATAACAAACAGTTCAAACTCGGTAGTATTATCTTTTGTAAAAGTGCGACAAATGTGATGATCGTGTGCGTCCTGAGAATAATAATTCTAATTGTTGTGCATGTTGATCCTGTGGCACTGATAGAACGAGCGAATGCATTGCTTGTTTTAAGTACAAATTTCTATTAAAGCTAATTAAATTTAAGTAAAGTGACCACTAACTCCTGTTATTACAATACCAATACAGACCCGCTCGTGAACCGACGTGTGGCCGAGGGTGCATCTTCTGCCGGGCGTGCAGCGGATGAGGGAGGGGTAGTAACTGTTGTCGCCTGTACACACCCAGCTTACTATTGAATCCAGTTCCCCAGGAGCTGAAAAACGAACTGCTGCCGCCGCCTACACACTCGTTTTCTCGAAGAGACTCCAATGGCGATCCGAGGGGTGAGCCTGCTGGATATGGACTTGAGCAAGGAGTTCCCCTTTGAGTTCGCCGTTCAGTCCTATGGCTGCACCAAGTTGAATGTGATGTACACCAACGATATGGACTTGGTGAAGCTCTGCCTCGCCTCAGTCCTATGGCTGCACCAGGTTCTGGAGCATTCGCCCGTTTCATCGGCAGCGCCGACTGCACCTTCGCTACAGTGGAGAGAAGGAAGAATGCGACGATTCGGCCATCTGGTGCAATAAGCTTGTCAACATCCAGAAGCAATACAACATCATCAGCAACGGGCAGGAGAAGGACTCCGTGGTTGACCTCGCTGAGACCATCATCGACCCCTGATACGCCAACATGAAAGAAGACGACCTAAACACGTGGGCGGTACCTCTGAATCTAGCCTACATAACCTACGCGGCCAAGGGCGCATACGCATGCTACGACATGTACATGCAGATCTTGGACATGAGGGCGTGTCTGCTTCCCGTAACTGACGAGTACAGGGACAGCCGCAGCGTCATGATCAAGCGTGCCAGGAAGGTCTAGATGTTGTACTTTATCTGTTTATAAGCACCTTTATCATGTGAGTGTTTCTTGCATTAGCCTATGTGTCGTAATTAATTATCTGTTTTGTCAGAAATATTTCTTTTAAGAACCCATTAACCTGATTGCTTTTTTAGTGGCAATTTGCTTATTTATGTAAACTAGTTCACTTGTCCGTAAAAAAAAACTAGTTCACTCGGCTGCCGTGCTTTGAATCTCCTTCCTCCCAACATATTCCCCTCCTCAGGTGGACCCAGCAGGTCTGTGAATTTTCTCCCACTTTCTTTTTCGATGTAAACTGAGTTTTCTCCCAGTAATTCCCCTAGAACCAACTCAACTGTCCCACGTCTAGCCTAAAAAATAATAATACCCCACGTACTATTAACTCATCAAATTAAAATGATATTTTATTTTGTAAGTTGAAAGTTCTTACAAAATAATAATAATAATTGTTTATACATAACTTGGCAAGTTAACTCCTAGTGATTGCGTACATAAGCTTGCAAAGATTTAACTCACGTGCAATCATGTGTTTATGTTTTTATAACATTTCTCCGTCTAGCCCAACATGATATTTTCACCCAGCCCAGCAAGTCCGCGGATTTCGAGAAAAATGCAAATGAGATTTAAATGGGCTGCATAGATGCTACATCATTGTTTCACCCAGCCCACCAAATGGACTAAAAAAACAAATGGACTGACAGCTGGGTCCACGGCCACAGCCCAGTTTTTTTGTGATTTGCCAAGTAAGTCGCTTTGTCAGGCCTGTTGGGCTGCAAATCTTTCAAGACGAGGAGAGCTTTCATTCGGCTGGCCGAGACAATGGCCCATCACTAAGGAGAAATGGGCTGTACATTTTTAAAACACATCAAACCGGAAATTAGTTTCAAATATCTTTTTTTTTCATTTCGAGATTTTAAATTACATTAATTTTTATGCGTGGAGAATTTGTTGGATTTTATATTGATATACAGTTATTTTTAAAATCAGTTTGAATGTGAGTCGAAATTTCGGGATTAAAACAGTTCGGACCGCACTGAAATATGCAAAATTTTGTATAATTTTTTAACTGTGTCCACAATATGGGCTTAATGCTAACAGAAAGAATATGAGCTCCAAAAAAAACCTTAAGAATTAGCAAATGGGTTGTATGCTATTTTCCACAGATTTGAGGCTTTCCTAAAAAAAAGGTTGACGCACAAGCAGTGACTGTTGGATGGCCATCCAACGGCCGTCGTGCTTCTTCAATCTCCGCTCTTCCTGCTCCAGCCGCTCAAACAGGCGCCGGCGGGACTGCCTGCTCGCTCCTCCCCGCGGCCGGCTCTGCTGCCGCGCAGGCCTCACCGCCCCACCGTACTCCCATCGCTGGCCTAGCCATCCCTCTACTCACCAACACCTGCTGTTATTCTCCGGCGACGGTAGACGAACCAGTAAACCCTCATACAGTCGTACTCCCCTCCGCGTGGGAAACAACTGCCGAGTCTTCCCTGCCTCCGTGTCGTTCCCTTCCTAGGCCTCGCCGTCGTCCACCACCCTGGTGCTCTCGGCGCGGCCTGGTCAACGTGGTCAACGACCGACATGCATCTGAAGTGGACTTTACGTGGAGAGGCCGACAACTGGGTCCACGGCCGTACGCAAGGGAATGCCTCCTTATTACGCGCAAAATAATGATTCCTCCACCTGACATCAGGGACCCACCAAAAGGGCCTCTGTATTTCTCGAAAAAAACGTTACCATCGCTGCCTGCTCGGACCCACCAGCTATATCTTCGCACGCAAGGAAGTGCCTCCTTATTACGCACAAAAAAATGAATACTCCCCCTGTTAGCTGGGACCCAGTATAGTGGCAGTCTGACTTGTGGGCCTACTAAGTTGACGGGGATGCAGGGCTTTGTCAACTTAGTCAATATGCACGATTCTAGCTCCAGTGACCGTATGATGTCCATCCAACGGCCGTAGTGCTTCTTCAACCTCTGGTCTTCTTGCTCTAGCTGCCCAAACCAGTGCCGGTCGTGCCTCATGCTCCTGCCTCCCGTGGCCGGCTGTGATGCGGCGGAGGCCTCACCGTCCCCTACTACTCCCACCGCTGGCCAGGCCATCCGTCTACTCACCCACACCCCCTGTTATTCTGTGGCGACGGCAACCTCACACCGCAGCAGACCAGTGAACCCTCATACTCCTCTACGCGTGGGCATCCACTGCCGCGTCTTTCCCAACTCCGCGTCGTCCCGTTCCTAGGCCTCGCCGTCATCCACCGCCCTGGTGCTCTCGGCGTGGCGTGGTCAACGTGGTTAAGGAACGACTTCCATCGGACGTGGACTGTACGTGGAGAGGCTGATAGCTGGGTCCACGGCCGCAGTAAGGAAGTGCCTCCTTATTACGTGCAAAATAATTATTCCTCCACCTGACAGCGGGACCCACTGGACGGGCCACCGTATTTCGTGAAAAAATGTTTCCCCATGACTGCTGGGACCCACCAGCTACATCTTCGCACGCAAGGAAGTGCCTGACAGTCGGGACCCACCTGGTCGAAGTGTACGTAGCGTTGTCATTCTGGTCACGAACGTGTACGTACATATTGGTCGATGTAGAGGCGCGCACGTGTCGTAGTAGAGGCGCGCACGTAGCATTTACACGTACGTACAACAACCAGGGTGAAAGAAAGAAAATACGGTCACGGCTACTCGTGCATACGTATGGCTAGGGCTCGTGTACATGGCTAGGTCAGAACGGAGAAACATCGTCGTCGTCGTGTTCATGGGGAGGCAACGGAATGCGTCGTGTTCATGGGGAGGCAACGGAATGCGTCGTGTTCATCGGGAGGGCTTGGACGGAACAGGCGATGGAAACGAGGCCCGACGTACCGCAGAGCGGAGGAAACGGCCTTGTGTTCCATCGGCCACGTTCGAAATGGGATCCTGTTGATCGGGAGGGGTCTGGCGTACCGCAAAACGGAGGAAACAGACCTCCAACGGTCGAAACGGGGGTCCTGTTGATCGGGAGGGGTGTGGCGTACCGCAAAACGGAGGATACAGACTTGTGTTGGAGCGCTACGGTCGAAACGGGGGTCTTGTTCATCGGGAGGGGTGTGGCGTACCGCAAAACGGGACTCCACGGGATACTGTTTATCTCAACCGTCGACCCCCTCTAGCCTCCACGAGCTACTGTTCATCCACCGTCGACCTCCTCCAGCCTCCACCTGCGACTGTTCAACCACGGGCTCCTGTTCTTCTAGCCTCCACCGCACGCTACTCCACCGGCTAGTGTTCAACCACCCCTCCACCGTCTACTTTTCATCCAGCCCTCCACACCACGGGGTCCTGTTCAACCACCCCTCCATGGGCACCCCTCCACCGTCTACTGTTCATCCATCCCTCCACACCACGGGGTCCTGTTCAACCACCCCTCCACCATCTACTGTTCATCCAGCCCTCCACACCACGGGGTCCTGTTCATCCACCCCTCCACGGGCACCCCTCCAGCGTCTACTATTCATCCAGCCCTCCACCGTCTACTATTCATCCAGCCCTCCACCACACCACGGGGTCCTGTTCATCCAGAGGCAACGCCACCGCTCACTGTTCATCCACCCCCTGCAACGCTCACTGTTCATCCCATCAATCGGCTTCAGTTAGCAGCAGTAGCGAAGGAATCGCTCGATCGGGTTTAGTTAACAGCATTTGATCGATCGCTCGGGTTCAGTAACGCATAGCCTGCAGTGCAATCGCTCGGGTTCAGTTAGAGCCCAACGCGTCGCTCGGGTTCAGTTAGAGCCAGTGCCTTGCACACACGCGCGTACGTGTATGAGAGAAACGTGCATCGCTCGGCCCCCGACCTCCCATCGTAACCGGGAACTCCCCGAAATTTTCCTCCCCCTCACTTCTACCACGATTTTTTCCGTCATGGATGGCCCAAAGAATGTCATGCAACTACGTCTCCGGCCCACCCAGGACGAAAAGCCCATTTTCTGTCATGATTTTTTGTCATAGAAGTAGGAGCCCACCACATCTATGATGATACTGGGTTTTGTCACAATTATCATCATAGAAGTGTCATATGTATGACAGAAAAAAAATTCGTTCGGCCCAAACTGCCACGGATGTGTCTTTTTTTTGTAGTGAAAGGAACATGCTAAAGTTTTAACTGTGGTTATCAAAAGCTATATTAGAACACCTAAACCTAATGAACAAATTAAAGTAGAACCTAGTATTGCTATGGTTAAAGATCTCTTGGAAGAAGATATGGATGGGCATGTTATTTACTTCTGTGAAGAAGCTGCTAGAATTGCCAAACCTGATAAGAAAGATAAACATAGACCTGTTGTTGGCATGCGTGTCATCTCAGTTAGAATAGGAGATCACTGTTATCATGGTCTATGTGATATAGGTGCTAGTGTGAGTGCTATTCCTTACACCTTATATAAAGAAATCATGAATGACATAGCACCCGCAGAAATACAAGAAATAGATGTTACTATTAAACTTCCTAATAGAGGCACAATATCACCAATTGGGATTGTTAGAGATGTTGAAGTCTTGTGTAGGAAAATAAAATAGCTTACTGATTTTCTTGTTCTTGGTTCCCCACAAGATGAATTTTGTCCCATTATATTTGGTAGACTTTTCTTGAACACTGTTAATGCTAAGATAGATTGTGAGAAACAAACTGTCGGTGTTAGTTTTGGCAATGAGTCTCATGAGTTTAATATTTCCATGTTTAGTAGAAATCTTCATGAAAAAGAATTGCCTAGTAAAGATGAATTAATTGGTCTTGCTTCTATTGATGTACCACCTACTGATCCTTTTGAACAATATTTGCAAGACCATGAGAATGATTTTCATATGCATGAAAGAAATGAAATAGATCAAATTTTCTTTGAACAACGTCCTCTACTTAAACACAATTTGCCTATTGAAACTCTAGGAGGTCCTCCTCCACCTAAAGGTGATCCTGTGTTTGAATTAAAATAATTGCCAGACACTTTGAAATATGCTTATCTTGATGAAAAGAAGATATATCATGTTATTATTAGTGCTAACCTTTCAGAACATGAAGAAGAAAGATTATTGAAAGTTCTAAGGAAGCACCGAGCTGCTATTGGATATACTGTTGATGATTTAAAGGGCATTAGTCCCACTCTATGTCAGCACAAAATTAATATGGAACCTGATGCTAAACCCATTGTTGATCACCAACGTCGGTTAAATCCGAAGACGAAAGAAGTGGTAAGAATGGAAATATTAAAACTTCTGGAAGCAGGTATAATCTACCCCATAGCTGATAGTAGATGGGTAAGTCCTATTCATTTTGTTCCTAAGAAAGGAGGTATAACTGTTGTTCCTAATGATAAGAATGACCTTATTCCACAAGGAATTGTTATAGGCTATAGAATGGTAATTGATTTTACAAAATTAAACAAAGCAACTAGAAAAGATCATTTGTAGCGACCCGACCCGAATGGATCAAGTCTCTGTGCTTATGTGTCATCCCTGGATCAGTATGCTGACACACCCAGTACTCGAAGGATTTATAACAGAGGTAAATCACATGTATAAAGTAACGTAAATACTATTACCTCAATCCATATAGCGGAAGCAACAAGGTAGTGGTTTCCCATCAACACCAACGGCAAAGTTGAGTGTAGAAATCGTAACCCTAACGTATCACTTACTCGTCGTAAGAGACCTGCAACATAAGACGTTGCAGCCCGAAACGGGTCAGTACATTGAATGTACTGGCAAATTCACACCATAGAGAATGATGAACAATGGCTATCACTACATGCATATTTGGCTGGTGGAAAAGCTCTATGGTTATAAGGTTTTTGCGTAAAGCCAATTTTTCCCTACTGCAAAGGAATAAATTTATTTAACCATCATGGTGGTTGTTGAACATTGAGAATGGTTGACAGCATTCTCAATCCCAATTAAAAATAATTAAAACCCAACAACATTAATTAGAAGTAACATGTTGAGATTCACAATGATATTCAAGTACTAGATACTCAAGTTGTCCATAACCGGGGACATGGCTAATCATGATTAGTTTGTTACTCTGCAGAGTTTGCGCACTTTTCCCCACATGACTCGATCGCCTCCGTTTGTTTTCTCGCACTACACGGTGTTTGAGAAACGGATGACCGAGACATAGTCTTTCAGAAGCGCTAGCACCTTACATGTGGGGTAGACCGTACCACCTACAACCCCTACATCTGCTAGTCCACCCCGTAAGAGTTCGCACAACTTAGTCAACTATGCCAGAGCCCATAGTAGCATGTGGCTGCACACGGAAGTTTCTAGCATGAATTATCTTATGATCCCTTTGAGCCTGGGTGGCGGTCCAAAAAAAAACAGGCAAGTCCTGATAGACATCAGGTGCCTCAATCCACCCAGATGTGTGTTTAAGTTGCCACCTTAGATAAACCTTTTAAAATTATCAACCCACATCTGCAATGGATATCACTCACCCAATCCACGTCTACTAGCATAGCATGGCATAATAATAAGCAAACGTAGAAGTAACTCCCAAAGGTTTCATAATAATACAGGTAATAGGTACTACCTCATCTACTTCCCATCCCACAATTTAATTAGATCCTAATCATGCAATGTGTGAGGATTGATCTAATGCAATAAAACATGGGTTGTAGAGAAAGTATGATCAAAGTGTGAACTTGCCTGCAATGTTGATGAAGAAGATTCGCACTCAAAACTCGTGATAGATCTACTCGTCACACTCCGGTCAATCTATCGTAAGCAAACAATAGTAACCACACAATAAGTACTCATCTAATGCACAAGTAAAACTCGAACAAGAGAACGAACCAGATAGTTCAACTTAAGAACTCCGGTTGCAAAGAAAGAAAGAACCGAACAAACGACGGAAAACGGCGGAAAAACAACTCGGTTCTAGCAAGTTGAAACTAGGTCAAAATTTTACAGTAGCAAAACTTGTTCAAGTTGATTAGACGGAACGGCGGTTTCGAGACGAAACTCCAGGCGCTTGAATCACCTGATTCCGATAAACGGGCGAGAAGATAAACTAGAACGAAGATCGGATCTGAGATCGCGATCGCGGAATAATTCCGACGAGAAGAAAAAGAAGAACGGTTAAATGAGCAGGCGTCGTTAACCGGGAATAAACGGTGATCACGTTCGTTGAGATGAACGGTCCGAAAGAAGAACGAAAAATAATCTAGGGTTTCGGAAAAAGAGATCGAAAAGAAAAACCGATCTAGAACATCGGAACGGTTTGGCGAAGAATCGGAGAGAAAACGAATCGGTAGAGAAGAAAAGAATCGAAACGGTTTATAAGAAAAACCGAAACGAGGGAAAGAAGAGACGCGGCGCGGTACCTCCGGCGAACGGCGGCGACGGCGGCGTTGACGCAGGGCGGCGGCGCGGTGATGCATGGCGGCGGCGGTGTATGGCGGCGGTGGCGGCACTAGGGCGCGGGGTTGGGCGGCGTTGGGCGCGGCGGCGATGCACAAGGGCGGCGGCGTGGGTGAGGCGGCGGGGCAAGGTGCGGCGGCGGCGCGGCAAGGTGCGGCGGCGGCGGTGACGCAGGGCGGCGGCGGGTGAGAGGCGCGGGGTGGGGCGCGGCTTGGAGAGGAGAGAGGGGCTTGGAATTTTGTGTGGGGAGAGGGGGGGTGTTGGGGTATTTATATTGGGGAGGGGTGAGGAGACTTGGGGTAGGGGACAAGAAATAAGAATAGGAGTAGGAAAGATCTAGAAAAAGAAACGGAATAAACGGAAGTAGGACAAAAGTCCTACTAGGACTTCCAAAGACAAAGGCGGCGGCTCCTGGAGCCTAGGCACGCGCGTGGCGCGGCGATGGCCTTGGCCTTGGCTGGCCGGCCGGCGGCTTGGGCCTTTGGCCCAAGGCGCTGAGGTTTTTTTTTATTTAAACGGTTCCGCGCTCGGAAAAACACAGAAAAACAAAATCTACCGGACTCCAAAACTAATAAAGTAAATTTTCCCCGACTCCTAAAAATGAGCCGAACAAAATGAACTTTTCTCCGGGCCTAAAACAAAATTTTCAAAAACGCCCATTTTTCCCTATCCAAATAAAATGCAAATAAAACTCCGGAAAACAAAATTTGATCTATTTATTAAATCTTCATTTTTCCTATATTTTGGGAAAGTCATATTATTCCCTCTCTTATATTTTTTTTTGACGTCGGAAAAATAATTGAAGATGAAATAAATAAATCAAATGATCCTCTTTTCCAATTCGAGAAAACTCTCAAATATGAAAATAACGAAATCTCCAACTCTCTCCGAAGGTCCTTGAGTTGCGTGAAATTTCTAGGATCGACCAAAATACAAGAAAATAAGATAGGCATGATCTAATATTCCAAATTGAAAATAAAATAAATTCAAAGAACTTTGAATTTAATTCTTTGAAACTCCCAACTCATATTTCATATAATTTGAAGAAGTCATTTTATCTTCTCTCGTGAAAATCATTGAGTCGCATAAAGTTTCAGAATTGGAATATTTTCAAATGAAATTCAAATATTTTCAACACCCCATGTCATTTAAATAAATGGAAGAAGTCATGTCATCTTCTCTCCGGGTTTTAGTGTTTGAAAAGCATTTGAATTCATAGAGATCAGAAAGCAAATATGAAAGTTTGGGAAAGTCCTTTTATTCCCTCTCATTTAACTTTCAAAAGAATCCGAATTTCACTCAATTTCACGCAATCAATCAAACAATCAATCAAACCTATCTATTTGTTTATAACATTCCAAAATTTAGAATTTTGGGATGTTACAAACCTACCACCCTTAAAATGAATCTCATCCTCGAGATTCGGATAGGCTAGCAAGAAATGGTTAGGGTTTGGGGGTCTCCTCAAAATCCATCGATCATCACACGGGGTCTGGGTGCTACCACCCTTAGAAGCATGGTTACGGTTCCATCAAAACTCATATACTTCATCCATATTCTTGACATCGTCGGTCTCCTTAGATCTTCAGGATAATTCCTTATCCGGGCTCTTCCGGTAGTGACATAACCTTACCACAAGTCTTTTGTCCTTTCCTCTTGGTCAGGTCATTTCGAGATTGGGTCTTCTTAGCTGACGGGTCTAGCGCCAAAACTAAACAACTATCGGTGTCTCATGGTGGTCAACAATTTATGGTTTCTCCTGCAGGAAATGGGTCTGGGTTGATCCTCACCGTATAACCTACGGTTGGCAAAGCTGCCGTGTACAAGGGAAAAGTACCTATACCATTCTAAGGTTTAACAAGGTTTAATATCGTCGTCTCTCTACTATAGGCAAGTCACTCAGATTTACCATCCCATATAGCAAGGCGAATAATAAGAGTAAGTTGGTATGGTGATCAATCCATCCCGCACCCAAATCATTACCTTGTATACGGTTTAGCGAATCTCGCATTCTAACACTCGGTCATCCTCACAAGCATTGCAGAATTTCTCTTGTCGACGAACTAAGTTCGGATAATCCATGGATTCTGCAAGCCAGACAAACATCTATCGTTCCTTCACAACTCTCAGGTTTGCGTTACTCCTATAAAATCGTCTATCGACAAAGGTATATCCACTTCCAGGGTTTTTCCTTTAGCAAGAATGTGCTTGCTTCTTGGAAGGTCCTAGGGACTGTGGGTTATGGCCCATCTCATCACTTGTAGTCCTTGAAATTATCATTGGGCAACTGATCATTGTTCCAACTTCCTAGTATTCTTAAATCCATCCAATTGTACTGTCTTCCTTCCTTCTATTGGCTCCAAACTAGGACATGTTTACTCAGACTCATCATGGAGTTTTCCATTGATCCATATTCCAACATCATACCTCCTTTATATCCAATAGTACTTCATCTCTTCATCCTCGTGGGATATTTCTCATACCGAGATAAAAACTTATACTTATGAAGTCCATATTCCACTTCGTGGAACATCATTATCCTTTCCGCGGTCTAGCGTCCTTACAGGGGAATATTGGCCATCTCTGCATGGCACTTCTTCAACTGGGAAACGTGAAACACATCATGAACTCCTGACAGTCCTTCGGATGACTCCAACTTGTTGGCCACTTCTCTCATACGCTCCAAAACTCGGTATGGTCCTACAAGTCTCGGGTCTATCTTTACCTTAAATCCAAATCGTTTAACTCCTCGCAGAGGAAACACATGAAGACATACTTTGTCTCCAATATCATAGACTACCTCCTTGAGTTTGTGAGTCTACATAACTCTTCTGCCTGGACTGAGCTACCTTCAGTCTATCTCGAATCAACTTAACATTCTCTTCTGACTCCTTTGGTCCAAACAACTGTCGGTCTCCAACTCCATCCCACATACTCTTGGGGTATCACACATATCGAGACAAAACTCATATTCATTTTGTCTGAAATCCATTACAGGGTACTACCACCCTTAAAATGCACAAATCTTCCATAGACCATATTTCTTTTATCCTCAGAATGGCCAAAATTCTCCTTCATAGAGTAACAACTCATAAAATCCATATCAGTACCAACGACGCTACTTTATTGATTCTCAAATTATTACAATCTCCTGTTTTTCCATTACATGCCTCAACTCAACACCTCAATATAAAGGAAAATGTCCTCACTACTACGACTATATTTCTTCTGTTACAAACTCAACTACTTATCACAAGTCTCCTTCTCCTTCGGACAATCTCTGGCAAAGTGCCCTGCTTCATTACAACGGAAACATATTACTTCTGACAAGTATCGAGGTTTCCTTTTTGGGAAACTGCTGAGGTAGTGCCCTGACTCCTTGCACCTATAACAGGTGATATGACTCAGGTCCTTCCTGGAATCCAATCTACTTCTCTTTCTGGACTTTTCCATTCCAACCAGAGTTTCTATTTCTAGTGGGTCATACTCTACTTCCTCTGTCGGGAATTCTACTAAATTCCCATTCATACAATTCTGGGAGATGTGTCCTTCTTCTCCACATGAATAGCAAGACTTGGTGCAGGGTTTACTTCGGCCCTCCTTAGGTGTGTTCTCCATCACAGCTTCTTCTAAAATTTCCATGAGGGCTCCTTTCATTGCTTCTTCCTTCTGTTGGATGGTTCTTTGTACCAAGGGGTAAATGTGACACTGAGCAGGGTAGTGGGTAGTCCCTTCACACAAGAAACAAGTGATCTGCCTGGTTGGGCATTCTACAACTGGGTGACTTCCTTCACAATTAGGGCATTCATCCTTGTGTTCTTTATGGGTGTGTCCGATTTCTCCACAAATCTTGCATGCACAAGGTTTCCTTATATCCTTTCCATAAGACTTCAACTTCTGGGACACAAACTGAGACTTTAGCAAAGTCAACTTAAATTCTTTCCAAGTGGTTACTCCTTGCCATCCTTTCATGGTTTGTTATATCTTCCACCAAGTAGCAGCACCTCTTTCAAAGCATTGAAGGGCATACTAGGCCATATCCTTTCCGACTATAGGGTTGTTCTCCATATGATCCTCCATGTTCTGAATCCATCGGTCCGTCTCCAATTGACTCATCGGTCCAGAAAATACAAACTCATCTCCATTCATCCTCTATTGGGTCCAAGGGTTTTGGGGTCAGATAAGAGAGATAGAGAGGGATACACACAATACAAACAATGGTTTTGAAAAGACAGATTTTTGTTGTGGCTGTCGAAAAACATCAAACAAATGACAGCTCACAAACATCGCATCTAACGTAGGTATATAACAGGGGTTTGGTCTTCTAAAGGTCAATAAATCTTCAACGTCTCCAAACTCTTCAAGCCTTGTTCATGGCTCCAATGGCTTCTTCCGATCATGCTTGTCTTTCTCAAGTTCCTTTGCCAGATCAATTTCTGTTGACGTGAAATCTCTCGTGACATCCTTTAATATTCCGGAGTTGCATTTCAAACTTCTGGTTTCAACATCCTTCACATGAACCATGGTCATACGGTCCTTCAGTTCCTGACAGTTCTCCGGTATCTTGAGGTTCTGCTCCTCCAGCTTGGCTACTCTCATCTTCAGGATCCTGAGTTCCTCATGAAATACTTCCTTGTCTAATACGACTTCCTGGAGCTCCATTTTAAACTTCTTTATGTACTACTCCAGATCCTGGTGATACACCGGCTAGGGCTAAAACTTCATCTTATGATAGGTGCTCCATCAGCCTTCTTCCATCAAATCCATTCTGATGACATGCATCCTTAACTCAGCACGGTGACAATAGCATTAGCAGGGGATGACATCACGGATAACCGTGTTTCTGCTCTTGTCATTTCATGAGCTATCTCTCCACAGTTGATATCTCCTGCCTTAGGGTTTCTTTGACAAAACTTCGAGTTCTCATACTCCTTGTTTCAGTCTTTCTTCGATACACCTTGATCTCGGGTATTGACAACTTCCATAGTCTGCCAAGATCCATAAGGGTAGCCTTCCTAGGTCATACAAATCTGGGGATTCTTCAGAGCGTTCAAATTCTACTTGTCTTCGGTCTTCAACCGTTGTATTTTCCATTATTCAGATGCACAGTAAAATCCTCTTCATTCCGAAACGGTCTTAGTTGTCCAATATCTTGTACTTCTTGGAGTGGTCTCATCAGTCGAATCTTCTTGTGGTCAAAAGGGGAAAGGGGTATGGTCTCACTAAAGGGAATTTTTGAATAAGCTCAGAAGAGAAGAGAGGTAAAAGGTCTTTATGAAAGGGAAAGTTGTAGAGAAAAATCTTTGCTATGGGCTTGCCAGTTTCTAGGGTCACGTCCTACAGTCAACATGTGCTCTGATACCATCTTGTAGCGACCCGACCCGAATGGATCAAGTCCCTGTGCTTATGTGTCATCCCTGGATCAGTATGCTGACACACACAGTACTCGAAGGATTTATAACAGAGGTAAATCACATGTATAAAGTAACGTAAATACTATTACCTCAATCCATATAGCGGAAGCAACAAGGTAGTGGTTTCCCATCAACGCCAACGACAAAGTTGAGTGTAGAAATCGTAACCCTAACGTATCACTTACTCGTCGTAAGAGACCTGCAACATAAGACATTGCAGCCCGAAACGGGTCAGTACATTGAATGTACTGGCAAATTCACACCATAGAGAATGATGAACAATGGCTATCACTACATGCATATTTGGCTGGTGGAAAAGCTCTATGGTTATAAGGTTTTTGCGTAAAGCCAATTTTTCCCTACTGCAAAGGAATAAATTTATTTAACTATCATGGTGGTTGTTGAACATTGAGAATGGTTGACAGCATTCTCAATCCCAATTAAAAATAATTAAAACCCAACAACATTAATTAGAAGTAACATGTTGAGATTCACAATGATATTCAAGTACTAGATACTCAAGTTGTCCATAACCGGGGACACGGCTAATCATGATTAGTTTGTTACTCTGCAGAGGTTTGCGCACTTTTCCCCACATGACTCGATCGCCTCCGTTTGTTTTCTCGCACTACACGGTGTTTGAGAAACGGATGACCGAGACATAGTCTTTCAGAAGCGCTAGCACCTTACATGTGGGGTAGACCGTACCACCTACAACCCCTACATCTGCTAGTCCACCCCGTAAGAGTTCGCACAACTTAGTCAACTATGCCAGAGCCCATAGTAGCATGTGGCTGCACACGGAAGTTTCTAGCATGAATTATCTTATGATCCCTTTGAGCCTGGGTGGCGGTCCAAAAAAAAACAGGCAAGTCCTGATAGACATCAGGTGCCTCAATCCACCCAGATGTGTGTTTAAGTTGCCACCTTAGATAAACCTTTTAAAATTATCAACCCACATCTGCAATGGATATCACTCACCCAATCCACGTCTACTAGCATAGCATGGCATAATAATAAGCAAACGTAGAAGTAACTCCCAAAGGTTTCATAATAATACAGGTAATAGGTACTACCTCATCTACTTCCCATCCCACAATTTAATTAGATCCTAATCATGCAATGTGTGAGGATTGATCTAATGCAATAAAACATGGGTTGTAGAGAAAGTATGATCAAAGTGTGAACTTGCCTGCAATGTTGATGAAGAAGATTCGCACTCAAAACTCGTGATAGATCTACTCGTCACACTCCGGTCAATCTATCGTAAGCAAACAATAGTAACCACACAATAAGTACTCATCTAATGCACAAGTAAAACTCGAACAAGAGAACGAACCAGATAGTTCAACTTAAGAACTCCGGTTGCAAAGAAAGAAAGAACCGAACAAACGACGGAAAACGGCGGAAAAACAACTCGGTTCTAGCAAGTTGAAACTAGGTCAAAATTTTACAGTAGCAAAACTTGTTCAAGTTGATTAGACGGAACGGCGGTTTCGAGACGAAACTCCAGGCGCTTGAATCACCTGATTCCGATAAACGGGCGAGAAGATAAACTAGAACGAAGATCGGATCTGAGATCGCGATCGCGGAATAATTCCGACGAGAAGAAAAAGAAGAACGGTTAAACGAACAGGCATCGTTAACCGGGAATAAACGGTGATCAAGTTCGTTGAGATGAACGGTCCGAAAGAAGAACGAAAACTAATCTAGGGTTTCGGAAAAAGAGATCGAAAATAAAAACCGATCTAGAACACCGGAACGGTTTGGCAAAGAATCGGAGAGAAGACGAATCGGTAGAGAAGAAAAGAATCGGAACGGTTTATAAGAAAAACCAAACCGAGGGAAAGAAGAGACGCGGCGCGGTACCTCCGGCGAACGGCGGCGACGGCGGCGTTGACGCAGGGCGGCGGCGGCGCGGTGATGCATGGCGGCGGCGGTGTATGGCGGCGGTGGCGGCACTAGGGCGCGGGGTTGGGCGGCGTTGGGCGCGGCGGCGATGCACAAGGGCGGCGGCGTGGGTGAGGCGGCGGGGCAAGGTGCGGCGGCGGCGCGGCAAGGTGCGGCGGCGGCGGTGACGCAGGGCGGCGGCGGGTGAGAGGCGCGGGGTGGGGCGCGGCTTGGAGAGGAGAGAGGGGCTTGGAATTTTGTGTGGGGAGAGGGGGGGGGGGTGTTGGGGTATTTATATTGGGGAGGGGTGAGGAGACTTGGGGTAGGGGACAAGAAATAAGAATAGGAGTAGGAAAGACCTAGAAAAAGAAACGGAATAAACGGAAGTAGGACAAAAGTCCTACTAGGACTTCCAAAGACAAAGGCGGCGGCTCTTGGAGCCTGGGCACGCGCGTGGCGCGGCGATGGCCTTGG
The DNA here is from genome assembly GCF_056163025.1 of Triticum urartu. Lineage (NCBI taxonomy): Eukaryota > Viridiplantae > Streptophyta > Magnoliopsida > Poales > Poaceae > Triticum > Triticum urartu. The sequence goes on along the minus strand of NC_141877.1, from coordinate 646,145,606 downwards.
CCTTGGCTGGCCGGCCGGCGGCTTGGGCCTTTGGCCCAAGGCGCTGAGTTTTTTTTATTTAAACGGTTCCGCGCTCGGAAAAACACAGAAAAACAAAATCTACCGGACTCCAAAACTAATAAAGTAAATTTTCCCCGACTACTAAAAATGAGCCGAACAAAATGAACTTTTCTCCGGGCCTAAAACAAAATTTTCAAAAACGCGCATTTTCCCTATCCAAATAAAATGCAAATAAAACTCCGGAAAACAAAATTTGATCTATTTATTAAATCTTCATTTTTCCTATATTTTGGGAAATTCATATTATTCCCTCTCTTATATTTTTTTTGACGTCGGAAAAATAATTGAAGATGAAATAAATAAATCAAATGATCCTCTTTTCCAATTCGAGAAAACTCTCAAATATGAAAATAACGAAATCTCCAACTCTCTCCGAAGGTCCTTGAGTTGCGTGAAATTTGTAGGATCGACCAAAATACAAGAAAATAAGATAGGCATGATCTAATATTCCAAATTGAAAATAAAATAAATTCAAAGAACTTTGAATTTAATTCTTTGAAACTCCCAACTCATATTTCATATAATTTGAAGAAGTCATTTCATCTTCTCTCGTGAAAATCATTGAGTCGCATAAAGTTTCAGAATTGAAATATTTTCAAATGAAATTCAAATATTTTCAACACCCCTTGTCATTTAAATAAATGGAAGAAGTCATGGCATCTTCTCTCCGGGTTTTAGTGTTTGAAAAGCATTTGAATTCATAGAGATCAGAAAGCAAATATGAAAGTTTGGGAAAGTCCTTTTATTCCCTCTCATTTAACTTTCAAAAGAATTCGAATTTCATTCAATTTCACGCAATCAATCAAACAATCAATCAAATCTATCTATTTGTTTATAACATTCCAAATTTTAGAATTTTGGGATGTTACAATTACCCTTTGCCTTTTATTGATCAAATGCTTGAAAGATTATCTAAGCACACATACTTTTGCTTCCTTGATGGATATTCTGGCTTTTCACAAATACCTGTTTCTCAAACTCATCAAGAAAAGACCACTTTTGTCGTGGAATTGTCATGGCAGATGTCCTAGCAAAAGGACTTAGTCGTAGGGCCATCGCAACTAGGAAGCTTAAAGGGGTTAATCGGGACAAAGGACATGAGAGGTTTATACTAGTTCGGCCCCTTACTATGAAGGTAAAAGCCTACGTCTATTTGTGTTGGAATTGCTGGGTTTCGATGGCCAGGGAGTGAATCCTCTTTGCCTAGCTTCGAATTGTTGTTTCCTGCCCTAAGCCGCCGCCGGGTCGTCCCCTTATATACACGGGTTGACGCCTAGCAGCCTACAGAGTCCCGGCCGGTTCATAAAACGTTTCCGGCTCGGTGACTTCTTTATATGCCTTTCTTTACAAGTCTTCCTTTAGATACGACGGTTTACAATATTGGGCCTTAAGCCGCCTCCGGGCTTATGCCTTCTACAAGTCTTTAATAAATCATCACCTTGAATATTACTGGGCTTCTTTTGTAACCTGCCATTGGGGTTGACCCGAGCCCTCCTGGGCGGGCCATACCTGGTAGCTATATCCCCAACATTAGGCCCAGGTTGATTTGAACTTTGTTCTTGTCAATCTTCAATACTTAGAAAAAATCCATCTATTACTGTTTTGCAAAGCCTTGTAACCCGCCATGACGTCACCTCCGGATTTTTCGGAAACCCGCCACCACGTCATCTTTTTAACGGATCTTTATCTTTAATGCCTTCCCGAAAATCAAGGCGCCTGGGTAGCTGGATAACCATGTTTTAGTCTCCTTGTTTTTCGCGCCCACTTGTCACTCTTCTCCTTATAAATTGGCACGACCGGCCTTTCTTTATTCTTCCCCTTTTCCATCGTCTTCTTCCTCTCTCGCAACCCTTCTGTCGCTCGAGCTCCGCCGCCGCCGCAACGCTCATCGTCGTCCTCAAGCTCGGCCGCTGCATCACCCTGAATTGTCTAGAGAAACGGCGATGACCCTCCGCAACAGATATACATCCGTAAGTTCTTGCCTTCTCACACCTTTATATCTGCATTAGGGTTTGAAAGTTCATCGGTGTTCTTCGCCGTTCATCACGGATCTTCTTGTAGTTCTTCCTCCGCAGCCTCTTATGATAAAAAAGGAACACCTAACTCGTGCGATAGTGGTTTTACGCCCATTTTAGATGTTAGTAGATCCCTTTTCTTTGCACAGATACCTTCTTAGAGCTGATGAACTTCTCCGTGCTCATTCTTTGGGTCTAGATTTATTTTTCTTTTCTGACCCATTTTGATCCATAATACAAGTGATGGCTTTGGGAAATCTGTTTGTCTCAACACTTAGCCAATTCTATTTCTGGTTTCCTTCAAATGTCTTTAGTCATGGCGGCTTATTACGCCGGCTCACTTTTCCCTTATATGACATTAGCCCTTACTTAAGCCGCCATTATTCATTTGCACCATCATCATTTAAATTTTTAATATCACCATTGAATTGAACTGGCACGTTACTTTCTTTTCAGTTTGTCCTTTGATCATCATGCCGTCAAAAGCACCGACTGTCTGCAACTGGATCCCTTCCACAGTCACTGAAGATAACTTGAAGGAATTCTTCACCATAGCATTTTTGCCAGGGAAAAATGTTATGTCTTATCGTGCACCTGACCCAGACGAGGAACGGCCTAATCCCAAAGATGGTGAAGTTATTGTCTTCTCTGACCACATGAATCGGGGTTTTACACCACCCGGCTCAAAGTTATTCAGAGATGTTCTTCATTTTTTCAAACTTCACCCTCAAGATATTGGACCCAATTCCATATCCAACATCTGCAATTTTCAAGTTCTCTGTGAGGTGTATCATCAAGAAGAGCTGACTATGGAACTATTCAGAGAGTACTTTTATCTGAACCGCCAGAATCAGTGTACCAATGGCCCTAGCTTAGAACTCGGTGGAATCTCAATTCAGCGTCGACAGGGCGCCGTCTTTCCCTTAATAGTCTTACCGAGTCATCCCAAAGATTGGAATCAGACCTGGTTCTATTGCCAAGATACGTCTCCAACCAACGAAAAACCACTGCCGGGTTATCGCGCGGAGCATTTGGATTCCAAGTTTGTGCTCCCTGATAAGCTTACTGCTGCTGAACGCAAGAAGCTTATCCCATCTATTAAAAGGATCAATGCCTTACTGGGGAATGGCTTAACCGGAGTTGACTTGATCCGCTGCTGGATCTCGTGGCAGATCATTCCTCTAAGCCCCCGATCCAAATTGATGTATGAATATGGCGGAGGCCCAGATGACTCTTTGCGTTACAACTCTGTACAATTAACTGAAGAAGATATTGTTTCAATGTCAACCATCCTTGTGAACGGCAAGTATGAGGACTACAGTAAGGTTAGGTTAAACCCCTTCTGTAAACTTAACCCGGCACCAGAGGTGAGAAACCCATGACCTCCTCTTTTTGTGTTTTCCTCAGTAGTTTTAAATACTTGCATGACCTTTTATCATGTTTATTTGTTTACAGGCCAAATCCGACTTTTGGAAAGCCAAGTATGACCATGAAGATGCCAAGAAGGCTAGAGCCGCTGCCATAGTCGCCAGGAAGATGACCCGGAGGTCCAAAAATAAAAGGAGCACTGCTTCAGACCTATTAAAGCTTGACAATGATTCTGAGTCGTAGGTAGCCCTTGACTCCCTTAGCCAGTTTTTTAATAACCTTATTGACACTGACTATTGCCAGGACGACACGGGGGCCAGTCAGGCCGTAGTAGAAGAGGTAACTATTTCCTCCGACTCATCCCATTTTCCAAGACAGAAACTTCGACTGGTAACCCGAAAAGTAAGGTTTTTGCACCCTTTGGCTTATTTGGACCCTCATTTTCTTTTGAAAAAGCAGGAATATGAGAGCCGCCGTCAGGCCCGGAATAATGATGATGATGAACCGCCTTCCATTTTACAACAAACTCCTCGAAAGCGCCATAATGAGGTTTCTTTCATCTTCATCTGTTGCTTTTATTAAGGAATCTATTCTCTTGCCTCACTGACTTTACCTTTTACAGGAGGTTTCTCGCTCGTTTGGCGACTCATCCCAGACTCAATTTCTGGCTTTCAAGACTGCCCCTGGGTATGGAAAATCGTCTTTCCTCTGCAACTTTAAAACTGCATTATTATGCTAACTGTCTCATAAAAAATCTTTCTCAGTGGTCAAGCGAAGTCCAAGAAAGCTAAAGTTATCAAACCGGCAGAAGACCTGATAAATCTTGCACCTGAACCGGCAACTCCTCCCGCTCAATCTGTAGTGCCAGAAGATCCGGCTGTCCATGCTCAATTGGACCTTCCTAAACCGTCAGCTGATGATACCATTGTTAATCCATCTACCGTCAGACCATCCGGTTCAGCTAAACCGCCAACGTCTTCTAATCATGACGTTCTGATCACTGGCAGCAGATTTGTTGTGCTGGGTAATCCGACTGTGCTAGCCAGGCATTCTGCCAAATAGGATGCCTTAGAAAGGCAGAAAGTATAGTTTGATGTCTGTCAGTACACTCATCTGAATGCCAATGACATACTCTCAGGCTATCTCAGTCATGTGCATTCCAGCCGTGAGTGGGAAACTGAGATGGTCAAGCAACTGCAGCTAAAATATGAGGTATGTTTTCCGGCATACTTATACTCTGCCAGCACCCAAGTCTTCAGATGATGACCCTTAATGATCTGTAGACTTTATGATATAGGTTGATACTTTGTCGCTAAGATTTTTGAAAGTCCAATATAGTAGCGTAAACTTCACTTGTAGTCCCCAAGGGCGGGCTCAATTTATCATAAATGAACAGGTACTTAACTTCATAACTGTCTTTTGCTAGTCCCAATAAGTATCGCAATCCTTCTCAATCTTGATAAACTTTCTGAATATCATGCATTAGCCCCCAAGTGCCAAGTGTTGTTACTTTGTAGAACACTTAGGACTTGAAACATATAAGAGTCACAAAAAATTGCTTTGGGAGACATTATCCCCCAAGTGTCAAGTGGTATTGCGGTGCAAAGTACTTGAGACTTGAACCCTTATAACTTTTAGTTTAAACCTTGACACACCTGTATATGTTTTCTAGAACGCCTTATCTGAATCGGGCTCCCAATTAACTGATGCAAAGACCCGGCTGGCGGATCAAGAGGCAGAAATCAAGTCTGCTGACTCGAAACTCCAATTGAGTCTCTCTGAGACAGAAAAATGGAAAACCAGCTTGACTATAAAGAAGAAATCTTGGGCTGAAGAAAAGACGCTGCTGATACAACGTGCTGAAGCAGCTGAGGCGGCTCTTGAGGAGGTTACTACATAGCTCACCGGCTTAAAGAACCGGGTGTGTCAAATGGTCTCCGCCATCTTTGGTAAGTCATCTATATTAATCACTTATACCTTCTTTTGACCCAAAATATAAGCCGCCTGCTGAGCCTTTACTTAAAAAACACTCGTAGGTCCACGAAGCAAAAATCCGAGCCAAGACAGTGGGACCAAATTGAAGGCAGTGTATACTTTAGTGGAGCAATTGTATACTAGCGCTCAACGAGCACTTGCCACCATCTCCCCTGCCAACCAAGGACCCAACCGGTTGAGAGATGTCTTGAAGAAGTTATCAATCTTAGCCGCCAGGTTTCAAGAAGTCAAACGACCTTGTGCCAGAGCCGGAGCCCTGACTTCCCTGAGCCGCTCCAAAGCCTGGCTGCCAGATCTAGACCCGGTGGATGTGGCTAAGGGGTACCCTACTATGAAAGAAGACGGGACTCCATTTGACCAAGATGACTTCATTGCCTGTGTGAGGGGAGTTCGACCTCAAGCTACCATTCTTGGAGATGAGACCAGCATCGATAAATATCAGCCGGGTTTTGATATGGAGAATAAGAAGATGGCGACTCCCTCTTATAAGGTGACAGATCTTGTCCCGCCGGTTTGTCAGCACACTTTTGCTCCAGAAGTTCACCTGCCGGCCTGATTGATGATGAGGCGGAGTTCATTGCTTTGAACGGCTTTGACTGGTCCAAGCCTAGCTTCCAATCAGCAGAAGGAGATGAACCGGCGAGGGGAGAGTCATAACCATCTTGTGGGCTCTTAAAGCCTTGTAATAGATTTAGCTTAAAAAAACTGCATGTGTTGCTTATGCCATCGCACACAGAATGTTTCATATTACTCTTTTCCAGCACATCTTTGATTATATCTACAATGTTTTAACTTTGCTCCTATAAAAAATGAAAGAGCTGGCATGTGTTTCTGGACTGCCGGTTTTCATGATCCGGATGATGAGGTTGATGACCCAATCTTTTTGAGAAGTCAATGCTTCCATACACCTTATGACTATCATGCCTTTGGCGGCTTATTGTCAAATAATCAAGCCGGCTTAAATAAAAACCATACTGATAATTTAAATTTGAGACAATAAAAAACCAGTAAGACAAAATAGCAGATTTCCAACAACACAAATTTGGGGGTTTCTGATTCGAATACGATTAGTAAACTGGACCAAAGGGGTTAAGCTAAGATTCGAATACGATCATATAGCCCCTAGTGGCTTTGGCGTTGTGCCGATCAAGAGGGTACCGACAGCTATGTTCTCTTTGGTTCGAATACGACCTATGTTTGAACAGGAAGTCCCCAAATGACCTTGAGAGGTTTTTAACAACACTGATTTGAAATCCAAGTCGGACCCAAAAAGGGGTTAAGCTATGATTCAGATATGATCAAGAAGCCCCCTAGTGAGTTTGGCTTTGAGCCGATCAAGAGGGTTACGACAGCTATGTTCTCTTTGGTTCGAATACGACCTATGTTTGAACAGGAAGCCCCCAAGTGACCATGAGGTTTACAGCTAGATTCAAAAACGATCATAAGCCAGACCAAAAAGGTTAAACTAGATTCAGATATGATCAGCTCCTTAATAGTCATGTAAATAGTGAAAATAGTAAAGATATATGATCTTTGAAGAGGAAAAAGGCAGAGGTCCTACTTTATTACTTATCATAATATATACAACGTCAAAGTATGTACATGACGAGAGCCGGTAGCTCAGGTCTAGTATGGCCAAAGCTGAGCAATGTTCCACGGCCGGCGGGTCTCCTCCTCCGACTTACGTGAGTCTTTGTGCTCTCGAACGTCAATGAGGTAATATGACCCGTTGTTTAAATTCTTACTGACCACAAAAGGTCCTTCCCAAGGTGGGGATAGTTTGTGTGCATCCGACAGATCCTGAATGAGCCGGAGCACCAGGTCACCTTCTTGAAAGGTCCTGGACTTAACCCGACGTCTGTGATAATGGCGCAGGCCTGTTGATAAATTGCCGATCGAGCCGCCACCAAGTCTCTCTCCTCATCCAACAAGTCAAGTGCATCCTCTCGGGCTTGTTCATTATTAGCTTCAACGTAAGCCGCCACGCGAGGCGAGTCATGAGGGATGTCACTGGGCAGCACCGCTTCCGCTCCATAAACCATGAAGAAAGGTGTATAACCTATAGACCTGTTAGGAGTGGTGTTGATACTCCATAGCACCGAGGGTAATTCCTCTACCCAACAACCCGGCGTCTGTTGTAAAGGAACCATAAGCCGGGGCTTGAGACCTTTTAAGATTTCCTGATTTGCTCTCTCAACCTGACCATTAGATTGAGGGTGAGCTACGGAAGAAACATCAAGCCGGATATGCTCACGTTGAAAAAACTCCTCAATAGCACCTTGGGACAAATTAGTGCCATTGTCAGTGATAATGTTGTGTGGAAAACCAAAGCGAAAAATCACCTTTTTCATGAACTGAACCACCGTGGCTGCATCACACTTACTCACTGGCTTTGCCTCAACCCATTTAGTGAATTTGTCAAGTGCCACTAAAAGATGTGTCTTTTTATCCTTAGACCTTTTGAAAGGTCCAACCATGTCAAGCTCCCCAAACTGCAAACTGCCAAGTGATTGGAATCATCCGCAACTCTTGAGCCGGCACATGTGCTCGTCGTGCAAATTTTTGACATCCATCACACCTACCGACCAGATCCTCTGCATCAGCGTGAGCCGTTAACTAGTAAAAACCATGACGAAAAGCTTTGGCCACAAGAGACTTTGACCTGGCATGATGACCAGAATCCCCTTCATGGATCTCACGAAGTATTTCTTGACCTTCTTCAGCAGAAACACAACGCTGAAACGCTCCAGTGACGCTGCGATGATACAACTCTCCGTCAGAAATCGTCATTGACTCGGACCGCCGGATTATCTGTCGGGCCAGGGTCTCATCCTCTGGCAACTCGCCCCGGGTCATGTAAGCCAGGAACAGTACTGTCCAATCTGGAATAACATGAGTAGCCGCCACTAACTGTGTTTCTGGGTCAGGAATGGCCAAATCTTCCTCTATGCCAACTTAACAGACGGGTTATGTAAAACATCCAGAAATGTGTTAGGGGGTACCGGCTTACGCTGAGATCCCAACCGGCTTAAGGCATCGGCCGCTTCGTTCTTTCTGCGGTCAATGTGTTCCACTTGATAACCCTTAAAATGCCCTGCAACAGCGTTGACCTCACGACGATAAGCTGCCATGAGAGGATCCTTGGAATCCCACTTGCCTGACACCTGTTGAGCCACCAAATCTGAATCGCCAAGCCACCGAACCCAACTCAGACTCATCTCTTTAGCCATTCGAAGACCATTGACCAAGGCTTCATATTCTGCTGCGTTGTTAGTACAAGGAAACATCAATCACAACACATAAGAAAACTTGTCCCCTCGAGGAGAAGTTAAAACAACTCTAGCCCCCGAGCCTTCCAACTGTCTGGACCCATCAAAATGAATCATCCAATATGTGTTGTCTGGTTTCTCCTCTGGCATCTGCAACTCTGTCCAGTCGTTAATGAAGTCAACTAGCGCTTGAGATTTGATCGCTGTACATGGCATATACTTCAAACCATGAGACCCAAGTTCAATAGCCCACTTGGTGACTCGTCCTGTGGCTTCTCTATGTTGAATGATGTTCCTAGAGGAGCAGAGCTAACCACAGTGATTGGGTGACCCTAAAAGTAATGTTTGAGCTTCCGGCTTGCCATGAACACCCCATAAACGAGCTTCTGCCAATGTGGATATCTTTTTTTAGATTCAATCAGCACCTCACTAACGTTGTAAACCGGCCGTTGGACCGGATGTTCTTTGCCAGCCTCCTTGCGCTCCACAACAATGGCCACACTAACATCACGTGAGTTAGCAGCTACATATAACAACAACGACTCTTTCTCAACCAGAGCAGCAAGAACCGGCGGCTCAGCGAGCTGTTTCTTCAGATCCTCAAAAGCAGAGTTAGAAGCATCACTCCAGACAAAATCATCTGCCTTTTTCATCATTTGATACAAAGGCATAACCTTCTCCCCTAACCGGCTTATGAACCGGCTTAAGGCGGCGACGCGACCCGCCAAACGCTAAACGTCATTGATGCACACCGGTTTGGCCAGAGATGTAATTGCCTTAATTTTCTCTGGTTTAGCCTCAATACCTCTATTAGACACCAAAAAACCAAAAAGTTTGCTAGCTGGGACTCCAAAAACACATTTGGCCGGGTTAAGCATCATCTTGTAGACCCGGAGGTTATCAAAGGTCTCCTTCAGATCAGTTACCAAGGTTTCCTTCTCTCTGGATTTCACCACTATGTCATCCACATAAGCATGAAGGCTCTTAACCTTGTGGTCGTGGGTTCAAGCCCCACGGTGGGCGCCAACTATCCAATCTGACTGTGAAGACAATTTTGTACACATTGTTGATAAGTTGCCTGGGCACTTTTTAGCCCAAAAGGCATAGACACATAGCAGAAGGCTCCAAACGGAGTGATGAACACCGTCTTCTCCTGATCCTTAACTGCCATCTTGATCTGGTGATAACCTGAATATGCATCCAAAAAACTCAAACGCCCGCAACCCGCCATAGCATCAATGATCTGATCAATACGAGGGAGAGCAAAAGGATTGGCCGGACAAGCCTTGTTCAAATCGGTGTAATCCACACACATACGCCAGGTGCCATTCTACTTGAGTACAAGCACTGGGTTAGCCAACCACTCTGGGTGAAAAACTTCAACAATGAAACTGACCGCCAAGAGCTGGGACACCTCTTCTCCAATGGCCTTGCGCCTTTCCTCGTTAAGCCGTCTAAGAAATTGCCTGACCAGCTTGAACTTCGGATCAATATTAAGAGTGTGCTCAGCGAGTTCTCTCGGGACACCCGGCATGTCAGAAGGTTTCCATGCAAAGATGTCCCGGTTCTCACAGATGAACTCGATGAACACGCTTTCCTATTTTGGATCCAAGTTGGCACTGATGATGAACTATTTGGATGAGTCGCCAGGCACAAAATCAACCATCTTGGTGTCATCAGCTAACTTGAATTTCAACACCGGTTCATGCTCCGTAGTTGGCTTCTTCAAAGACGTCATGTCTGCCGGGTCAACATTATCTTTATAAAACTTTAACTCCTCTGTCGCACAAACAGACTCAGCGTAAGTGGCATCTCCTTCTTCACATTCCAGGGCTATTTTCCGGCTTCCATGTACTGTGATGGTGCCTTTATAACCCGACATCTTGAGCTGTAGATACACATAACACGGCCGAGCCATGAACTTAGCATAAGCCGGCCATCCAAACAGAGCATGATATGGGCTTTTGATCTTAACCACCTCAAAAGTTAACTTCTCAGCCCTGGAATCATATTCATCCCCAAAGGCTACTTCCAGTTCAATCTTACCAACTGGGTATGCCGACTTACCAGGCACAACACCATGAAAAACAGTGTTGGATTGCTTAAGACTCTTATCAGTCAACCCCATCCGACGAAACGTCTCATAATAGAGGATGTTGATGCTACTGCCTCCATCCATGAGCACCTTAGTGAATTTATATCCACCAACCCGAGGTGCCACCACCAAGGCCAAGTGACCCGGATTATCAACCCGGGGAGGGTCATCTTCCCTGCTCCACACAATAGCCTGTTCTGATCACCTCAAATAACATGGAATCGCCGGCTCAACGGCATTGACAGCCTTCTTATGAAGCTTCCGGTCCCTCTTGCATAAACTAGTGGTAAATACATGGTACTGCCCACTATTCAACTGTTTTGGGTTGCTCTGATACCCAGACTGTTGCTGCTGATTACTTTGGCCGGGTTGTTGATTATAACCACCCTGGTTACCCGGATGACCCTGACCATGAAAACCGCCTCGGCCTGAACCGGCGCCTGGGCCATGAGAGCCGCCTCCGCCTGAACCGCTGCCAGGTCCGTGGCTACCATCAAACATGTTGGAATTTTTAAATGCCTTCATGATTGTACATTCCTTCCATAGATGGGTAGCTGGCTTCTCCCGGGTGCCGTGTCTTGGACAAGGTTCATTCAGTAGTTGCTTGAGGGTGGGACCTAACCCACCTAACCGAGGGGGTGGCCTATCCTTGTGCCCTTGGTTGTTGCCTTGTGTATTTGTGTTAGCCACAAACTCGCTAGTCTTACGTTTATTACCTCCTTGATTCGCCGGGTTATGCAGGTGACCCTTGCCGTTGCCCTTCTTCTTTCCCTTCCCCATTTTTTCTTAATCAGATACGGGATCCTTGGTACTATCAGAATCAACATATTTGACCAGGGCCGCCATCAACTGGCCCATGTCATTACAGTCACGCTTGAGCCGCCCCAGCTTCTGTTTCAGAGGTTCAAAACGGCAATTTTTCTCCAACATTAAGACCGCCTGTAGGATCGAAAGTATGTCTAGAGGGGGGGGGGGTGATTAGACTACTTGACCAAATAAAAACTTAACCTTTTCCCAATTTTAGTTCTTGGCAGATTTTAGCTATTGTAGGACAAGTCAAGCAATCATCACACAATTCAAGCAAGCATGCAAAGAGTATATTGGCAGCGGAAAGTAAAGCATGCAACTTGCAAGAATGTAAAGGGAAGGGTTTGGAGAATTCAAACACAATTGCAGACACGGATGTTTTTCCCGTGGTTCGGATAGGTGGTGCTATCCTACATCCACGTTGATGGAGACTTCAACCCACAAAGGGTAACGGTTGCGCGAGTCCACGGAGGGCTCCACCCACAAAGGGTAACGGTTGCGCGAGTCCACGGAGGGCTCCACCCACAAAGGGTAACGGTTGCGCGAGTCCACGAAGGGCTCCACCCACAAAGGGTCCACGAAGAAGCAACCACCCACAAAGGGTCCATGAAGAAGCAACCTTGTCTATCCCACCATGGCCATCGCCCACACAGGACTTGCCTCACTAGCGGTAGATCTTCACGAAGTAGGCGATCTCCTTGCCCTTACAAACTCCTTGGTTCAACTCCACAATCTTGTCGGAGGCTCCCAAGTGACACCTAGCCAATCTAGGAGACACCACTCTCCAAGAAGTAACAAATGGTGTGTAGGTAATGAACTCCTTGCTCTTGTGCTTCAAATGATAGTCTCCCCAACACTCAACTCTCTCTCATAGGATTTGGATTTTGTGGAAAGAAGATTTGAGTGGAAAGCAACTTGGGAAGGCTAGAGATCAAGATTCATATGGTAGGAATGGAATGTCTTGATCTCAACACATGAGTAGGTGGTTCTCTCTCAGAACATATGAGTTGGAATTGAGTATGTGTTCTGATGGCTCTCTCCATGAATGAAGAGGAGGTGGAGGGCTATATATAGCCTCCACACAAAATCCAACCGTTACACACAGTTTCCCAATCTCGGTGGGACCGAATCAACAAACTCGGTCGGACCGAAAATGTAAACCTAGTGACCGTTAGAGATTTTCAGTGGGACTGACATGCAACTCGGTAGGACCGATATGGTTAGGGTTTGGGCATAACGTAATCTCGGTGAGACCGATTACACAAACTCAGTGAGACCGAATTTGGTAATTAGCTAGCCAGAGAGTTGGTCAGGCAAACTCGGTGGGACCGATTTTCTCTTTCGGTGAGACCGAAAAGTTACAAAAAGGAAACACTGAATTTACATTGCAATCTCGGTGGGACCGATCCGCTCTTTCGGTGAGACCGAAAAGTTACGAAAGGGAAACAGAGAGTTTGCAATCCCATCTCGGTGAGACTGAGATCCCTATTGGTAGAACCGAATTGCTAGGGTTTGGCAGTGGCTTATGACAAGTGAAACTCGGTGGCGCCGGATAGAAAGAATCGGTAGGACCGAGTTTGGCTTTAGGGTTTAGGTCATATGTGGATATGGGAAAGGAGGTGAGGGTTTTGGAGCATATCACTAAGCACATGAAGCAAGAGGCTCATTAAGCAACACCTCATCCCTCCTTGATAGTATTGGCTTTTCCTAAAGACTCAATGTGATCTTGGATCACTAAAATATAAAATGAAGAGTCTTGAGCTTTTGAGCTTGAGCCAATCCTTTGTCCTTAGCATTTTGAGGGTTCCACTTTCACATCCATGCCATGCTAATCATTGAGCTTTCCTGAAATAATCATCTTGGAATAGCATTAGCTCAATGAGCTATATGTTGTTATGAATTACCAAAACCACCTAGGGATAGTTGCACTTTCAATCTCCCCCTTTTTGGTAATTGATGACAACATATAGATCAAAGCTTCGACAAATGATAATAAGCATGAAATATATCGTCGCTTTGAGAAGTATGTGACAAGTAAGAGCTCCCCCTAAATTTGTGCATATTTAAAATTTTCTTTGGACTGCAAATGCACAAGGAGGTAGAGTCATGGGTTACTCTTCCATGTCACATACATCTTGGTGGAGCGCTTAAAATGATAAGAATGAAATCCATGCACTCATCACCAAGAAAAGTGAATGATCACAAAGATAGATAAGATAATAGCATTCACCAAGAATTAAGTGTAGCTTATGATCAAACACATGATCATCAATGTCTCACAAGCAATGACATAGTATCTCAAGCACTCAAAAGCAAACAAAGTTCGAAAAACCACCAAATAAAGCAAGAGAGAAAAAAACAACACACTCTCTCTCTCGAAGCCTATGATCTATACATTTTTCTCCCCCTTTGGAAACAAGTTACCAAAAAGTTCCTAGAAAATGCATAGTGCTAGATCGACGCTCAGGCTTGATCTTCAGGTGGTGGTGGAGTCCGGATCACTCCAAGGACGAAGGCTTCCGTAGACGCTGAAGTAGACGCTGGAGTTGGAGCTGAAGTAGATGCTGGAGCTGGTGGAACTGAGGCTGTAGCTGGTGCAGAAGTGGTGGCTCTGGTGTCAGCAACTGGCACTGCAGATGACCTCGGACCTCGTGGCACTCTGGCAAAGGCATCAGTTGTAGTCCTGCCTCTCCTCTCCTGCATGTCATCTTGGAGCTGCTCCACTGCAGTCTGAATCTCTGTCACCTTGACATCCAAGTCATAGAACTTTTGTTCCATGATCCTCTCTAGGCTTGCCTTGTTCTGAGTTAGGGTGGCTAGTCCTTTCTCAATCCGCAGGGTGGATGCAATTAGGTAACCAAGCTGCTCTTGTTTAGTTTTCAAGAAATATTCAGATGCCTCCTCTTGAGTTGGCATCTTGGCAGCTTTCTCCTTCCTTGCCTTCTCCTTCTTTGCTTGTGCTTGTGCAGATGATGGTTCATTCTCAGTCATGACCACTTGATTATCCTCAAAATCTGGACGGATGGGCAGGTGTTCCTTGTCCAATAAGTATATGCCCGTGCCCATCTTCGAGTTAATGAGCTCCTGAATTTGTGGGGCATATCCACAGCTCCTCTTCTGGTCTGCTGCTGTCCTCTTGATAGTCTCTACTATGAGGCTCATCACCTTGAACTTCTGAGGCACATCAAATACATGAAGCAAATTGATTGCATGGCCTCTGATCATCTTGTGATCACCTGACTTGCGCAACAGAGTGTGCCTCAAAATCCAATTAATGGTTGGCAGCCCTGACAGAAGATAATGCACTGAGCCAAATTTGAAAGTTTCAAGTGCCTCGTTTGGAATTTCCTTGTACATATTGGACATTGAGTTATGATCCATCTTCTTCTTGGCATAGATATCCAAGTCATCCTCATGCTCCTCTGGGGCATTGATGAGCTGTGCCCACTCAGCAACAGTAGATTGGTACCTCGTACCTTCAGACATCCATGTGATCCTACCATCTGGATAGAAGTGTGCTGTGGAGTAGAATTGCATAATGAGCTCCTCGTTCCACTTTGTGAGCTTCTGCCCAACAAAGTTTGCAACTCCACAAGCACTAAAGCTGTCATACACTCCAGGGGAGTGTTCCTCATTTTCCTTCATGTAGGTCCAGTCGACCCATCTCATGTCACAAACAATGGGCTTCTTGTCAAGCAGTACTGTCTCATAGAAATCTTGCTGTTCCTTGGTGTGAAATCTGTAATCCATAGCAGTCCTTCTCCTTGAAGCATACGGATCTGCTTCTCTCCACTTCCTCAGCCCTGAGTCTCTCCTGAGCTTCATGTCCTCAGCCACAGGATGAGCATCGTTGTGGTATGGGATCTTGGGCTTGAGTTTTCTGAGAACTTGCTCTTCATCATCTTCTTCAGCAGCTTCAGGCACTGGGGCCTTGTTCTTCTCAGCAGCTGCGATGCTTCTTGTATTTCTCTTTGGTTTTGGCTTTGGAGCTGGCTTGGCCTTGGAAGCAGCTGCCCCTGATCTTATGGCATCACCCATCAGCTTGGGTGCCTTAGGTGCTGGTGCAGCTACCTCTTCTTCTTCCTCTTCTTCCATGATGGAAGCCTTTCCAAGCACTCTGGCTATGGTCTTCTTGACCCTTTCCTTCCTTTTCTTACCCTCAGCAGCAACTGGCTCTA
This sequence comes from Triticum urartu, assembly GCF_056163025.1. NCBI lineage: Eukaryota > Viridiplantae > Streptophyta > Magnoliopsida > Poales > Poaceae > Triticum > Triticum urartu. The sequence goes on along the minus strand of NC_141877.1, from coordinate 646,129,819 downwards.
TGGGAGTGGGCTTCTCAGTTGAAGCTCTGGCCTTTGACATAGGCTGCCTGCCTGCTGGCCTTTTGACTTTCAAGCCTGGCTTTATGCCTTGAGCTGGCTCAACTCTCTTTGATGTGGCTTCCTCTTCTGCCACATAATCTTCATCCTCAGAATCTGAAGTTCTCTTCTTCCTCTATGTGGTGGCAGCTTTAGGCAGATTGCTAGGGGTGCTCCTGCTGCCTTCATCTGAACAACTTGAGGGACTAGTGCCCTCACTCATCCGCACTTGCTCTTCTGACATGTTCTGGCTATCACTTTGGTCTGACATGTTGCAAACTCTGACTGCTGACCCTGTGAATAGTTTGTAGATGAGGTAGAATAGATGAGCATCACAAAATGCAGAGATTTTTGCAAAAGAATGATCCAAAAACTTAGTTTTAGTTTCCCACTGAAATCATCTCGGATCTACCGATTTTTAAACTTGATGATACCGAAGCAGTTTTGGAACCTAAACTCGTGAACTCGGTCAGACCGAGTCACAGTTCGGTGGCACCGAGACTGCTAGGGTTTCACAAAGTTCCAAAATCGGTCACACCGATAAGTAATTCTCGGTCAGTCCAAGTCTCACTTGTGCAATGGCATAAGCCAAATCGGTGGGACCGAGTTTTTCAACTCGGTGGGTCCGAGATGGTTTCGGCGGAAACCTGACCCTAAAATCTTCGAATCAAAACTAATCTACGAACGCATTGACTGGACAGGAGTGTTTCAATCGTGGCAAGAATCATGATGATCACAATGTGCTAAGAATCAGATTGGGGAATAGCACAAAGATCGATTCCATACCCTAGTTCGGCGGAGACTCGCTACGACGGCAACGGCGGGGTTGAATTCTGTTGACGGTGATGGAGACCAGTGACTGGAGGCGGCTGGCGGCGAGGAGACGATCCGGAGACCACGTTGGCAGAGCAGGCTATTGCGCGGGCGAAGGGGTTCGGAGAAATTTCCAAAATTTTGCCCGTGACTATATATAGCCCGACCCTGTCGGTGTGACCGAGTGGAACAACTCGGTGGCACCGAGATTCATAACTGCAAGCAGTTACTGAAACTCGGTGTGACCGAAAGGTTCAAATCGGTTGCACCGAGATCGAAAACCTAGATCAACTTAATGATCTCGGTAGGACCGAAAGTGGGGTATCGGTCAGACCGAGAATCATAAAGAGGTTTTGGAAGTTTAAGTCTATGATGAATCGGGGACTCCGAGCGCTCCTCACACAGAGTGGTTCGAATCTGACTTGATCAAATTTTGTGATGTAGCATGAATAGAGTTTGAGACAAGAAAAGCATAGATAGCTAGAGGAGGTTCTTAGGCATTCTTGTCCATCCACTTGGCAAAAGGAAATAAAACCGAACAATTAAAACAACAAGTGGATGTCCTCGAATGAGTAAAATATGCAACCAGCATGCTCACACAATAAGATGGCACATGAAATATGTGACAAGGCATGCACAACCAATTCTAGCATCTACCAAGCAATTTGCGATGACAAGGTCATCTATATATGAGTATATTGACTTAGGAGTCAAGTGAGAACACTTGATCATAGGTCATACTCATCGTTTAAGCTCAAGTGGGGTTACCACTTTTACATAAAGCATTGTTGTGTCCACACCTTTAGAGTTGCTTTAGCTCAAGTCTTAGAGTAAAGCTCCCCCTAGATGTGATATCCCCCCTTAGAGGGATGAACTAACCTCGGGTTTTGTCGATGATGACTTCATGTAGATGTTGAAGATGTGGATGCTCAATGTTGATGTAGATCACTTGGAGCTATCCATTTGAGTGAATTGCACTTTCAATACCTACATGGGTTAGTCCCACAAGGAACAAACAAGGATATCCATAGACATAGAGTGATGCACACACAAGATGATGTCCATGAAAACTTTTAGGTTACCTTGTCCCTTGTCTTACCAACAAGAGAGTTTGTGACTCCTTGAACTAGTGCAAGATGTGGAAGTTGATTGCACTTGTTCTTGCCAAAATGATAAGAGTGAAGTATGTTGGCGGAGTCACCCTCAAGAACTCTCTAGTTCTTCTTCTTTTGGATCCACATCATCTTGATGGGAATCCTTGGAGTTGTAGTCGTACTTGATGAAGTGGAACTTGAAGTAGTCTTGGGAATCCACTTGACTAAGGTCTTAGGAGCTTCTTCAAATGCGTCAATTTCCTCTTGAAGCTTGTCCTTGCCTTTTTGCTTGTAGTCTTGTGGTGGAAGATCATCTTGAGCTTGTGTCCCCTTGAAAGAAGTATCATGCTTCTCTTGTTGAGGAACAAACTTTGTCTTGGGGTATTGATCTTCTTCCCACTCAACACCATTGGCATTGAACTTTCGTTCAAAACCAACACCTTGATTCTTCCGGTGCATTCCTTGCTTGCGCACAATTTCCTCGAATTGCTTACTCCCGGCAAGGCTTTTGTACACTCCTTTCTCTATAATTCCCTTCAATAAGCTATTTTCTTGCTCAAGTGTAACTTGGCTAAGAGAATCATTAGTGGAATCAAGAGAACTACTAGAAGAAACAATATTGGATTTAGCATGATCATTGTTACTGCTAGAGGAAGAATCTTTCTTGTTCTTGTTACTAGACTTGACTTGAGGCATGTAAGTGGATAAGAGTAAACGCTTGGCAATGTAAAGAGAACTTTTCTTGCGGAGATCATCATTGATTGCCTTTAAGAACTCATGCTCTTGCTCAAGATTGAGCTTTTCAAAGCGTAATTTCTCATGAGCTCTTAAAAGTTCTCGATGATCTTCGAAGATAGTTTCATGAGCTAACTTAAGAGTGTTTAGTTCTTTAGTTAGAGCCTCAATCTTCTCCTTATCATTGTCATTCGTTTTATCTCGATTAGCATGATTAATTGACGTTTCATCATAGTATTCATCACTAGAGTTGTCAACAAGCAAATCATCACCTAACAAGTCATCTTCATCACTATTGAAATCAACATACTCGGGGTGTGTTACCTTAGGACCTTTGGCCATGAAGCATCTTCCAATTCCTTCATTTGGTGAGTCAAATATGTCGTAGGAGTTGGTTGACACAAGTGCTAGACCGGCAACACCTTCATCTTGCGTATATTCGGAGTCGGAGTGATAACTTTTCTCGGAGTGGCTATCGAAGTCGGAGCCGGATACCCATTCACCAACATGAGCTTGATGCCTTCGTCTTGTGTAGCTCCTTGATGATTTTTCCTTCCTTTCCGAATCCTTGCTTCTCCGTGAGTATCTTCGTTCATAACGATCATCTCTACTCCTTCTCTCTCTTGGTGGTGATTCTTTGCTTCTTCTTTTTGGAGAATCTTCTCTTTTCTTGTAGGGAGCCGTACACTCATTGGAATAGTTTCCGGGTCTTCCACAACTGTAGCAGTTTCGCTCTCGACTAGAAGATCTTTTGTCATTGTAGGACCTTGACTTGAAGCTTCTATCTTTGCTTCTACTCTTGTAGAACTTGTTGAAGTTCTTCACCATTAAGCTCAATTCTTCATTGAAGTCTTGTTTCTCACTTGATGATGTAGGGGCTTCACATGAGGCTTTATAGGCACCACTTGATTTGTTGTGAAGTTCCTCTTTATCCTTAAGTGACATCTCGTGAGCAACAATTCTTCCAATCACCTCCGTTGGCTTGAGATCTTTGTAATTGGGCATCATTTGGATCAATGCGCACACGGTATCATATTTTCCATCCAAGGCTCTTAGAATCTTCTTGATGATGAATCTATCGGTCATCTCTTCACTTCCTAAGCCGGCAATCTCATTTGTGATGAGAGCACGCCTAGAGTACATTTCAGCGACACCTTCACCATCCTTCATTTTGAACTTGTCAAGTTGACTTTGAAGCACATCCAACTTGGATTCCTTGACGGAGTCGGTACCTTCGTGCATATCAATCAAAGTGTCCCAAATTTCCTTTGCATTCTCAAGACGGCTGATTTTGTTGAATTCTTCGGGGCATAATCCATTGAGAATATCACAAGCTTGAGCATTGTATTGCAACATCTTCAACTCATCCGCGGTAGCTTCACGGTTTGGTTCTTTCCCATCAAAGAAGTCACCTTGCAAACCAACACACACAATAGCCCAAATGGCGGGGTTATGTCCAAGAATATGCATTTTCATTTTATGCTTCCAACTAGCAAAATTAGTACCATCAAAGTAGGGACCTCTACGGTGATAATTTCCCTCGCTAGACGCCATACTCTCCTAGGTTGTGAAACCAAGGCTATGACCACCAAAAGCTATGGAGATCAAAGCAAATGGAGACCAAAGCTCTGATACCACTTGTAGGATCGAAAGTATGTCTAGAGGGGGGGTGATTAGACTACTTGACCAAATAAAAACTTAACCTTTTCCCAATTTTAGTTCTTGGCAGATTTTAGCTATTGTAGGACAAGTCAAGCAATCATCACACAATTCAAGCAAGCATGCAAAGAGTATATTGGCAGCGGAAATTAAAGCATGCAACTTGCAAGAATGTAAAGGGAAGGGTTTGGAGAATTCAAACGCAATTGGAGACACGGATGTTTTTCCCGTGGTTCGGATAGGTGGTGCTATCCTACATCCACGTTGATGGAGACTTCAACCCACAAAGGGTAACGGTTGCGCGAGTCCATGGAGGGCTCCACCCACAAACGGTAACGGTTACGCGAGTCCACGAAGGGCTCCACCCACAAAGGGTCCACGAAGAAGCAACCTTGTCTATCCCACCATGGCCATCGCCCACACAGGACTTGCCTCACTAGCGGTAGATCTTCACGAAGTAGGCGATCTCCTTGCCCTTACAAACTCCTTGGTTCAACTCCACAATCTTGTCGGAGGCTCCCAAGTGACACCTAGCCAATCTAGGAGACACCACTCTCCAAGAAGTAACAAATGGTGTGTAGGTAATGAACTCCTTGCTCTTGTGCTTCAAATGATAGTCTCCCCAACACTCAACTCTCTCTCATAGGATTTGGATTTTGTGGAAAGAAGATTTGAGTGGAAAGCAACTTGGGAAGGCTAGAGATCAAGATTCATATGGTAGGAATGGAATGTCTTGACCTCAACACATGAGTAGGTGTTTCTCTCTCAGAACATATGAGTTGGAATTGAGTATGTGTTCTGATGGCTCTCTCCACAAATGAAGAGGAGGTGGAGGGGTATATATAGCCTCCACACAAAATCCAACCGTTACACACAGTTTTCCAATCTCGGTGGGACCGAATCAACAAACTCGGTCGGACCGAAAAATGTAAACCTAGTGACCGTTAGAGATTTTCGGTGGGACTGACATGCAACTCGGTAGGACCGATATGGTTAGGGTTTGGGCATAACGTAATCTCGGTGAGACCGATTACACAAACTCGGTGAGACCGAATTTGGTAATTAGCTAACCAGAGAGTTGGTCAGGCAAACTCGGTGGGACCGATTTGCTCTTTCGGTGAGACCGAAAAGTTACAAAAAGGAAACACTGAATTTACATTGCAATCTCGGTGGGACCGATCCGCTCTTTCGGTGAGACCGAAAAGTTACGAAAGGGAAACAGAGAGTTTGCAATCCCATCTCGGTGAGACCGAGATCCCTATCGGTAGAACCGAATTGCTAGGGTTTGGCAGTGGCTTATGACAAGTGAAACTCGGTGGTGCCGGATAGAAAGAATCGGTAGGACCGAGTTTGGCTTTAGGGTTTAGGTCATATGTGGATATGGGAAAGTAGGTGAGGGTTTAGGAGCATATCACTAAGCACATGAAGCAAGAGGCTCATTAAGCAACATCTCATCCCTCCTTGATAGTATTGGCTTTTCCTAAAGACTCAATGTGATCTTGGATCACTAAAATATAAAATGAAGAGTCTTGAGCTTTTGAGCTTGGGCCAATCTTTTGTCCTTAGCATTTTGAGGGTTCCACTTTCACATCCATGCCATGCCAATCATTGAGCTTTCCTGAAATAATCATCTTGGAATAGCATTAGCTCAATGAGCTATATGTTGTTATGAATTACCAAAACCACCTAGGGATAGTTGCACTTTCACCGCCGAGCCGGCATCCATCTTATCAGATGAATTTATTATCTCCTTAACCCGGCGCACCCAATGGGTCGTGGACTCACCTTCCTCTTGCTTACAATTAGTCAGGTCCACGATTGACATAGGTTGTTCACATGTGTCCTTGAAATTCTGAATGAACCGGGCCTTTAACTCCGCCCATGAGCCGATGGAATTGGGTGGCAACCCTTTCAACCAAGTGCGAGCCGTTCCATCCAACATCATAGTGAAATACTTAGCCATTGCTGCATCGCTGACCTCCAACAGCTCCATTGCCATCTCATAACTTTCAATCCTTGCCCCAGGCTGCAAGTCGGCCGTGTAATTAGGCAGCTTATGAGGCCCCTTAAATTCTTTTGGCAAGCGCTCATTACGTATAGCCGGCACGAGGCAAGGGACACCTCCTGTTCTTGTGGCTACTCCTGCCTCAACAGAGGTTGCCGGATAAACCGGAAAAGCCTGATGAGCCGCCTGCTCCGCTGCTAGCTGAGCCGCCCCCGCTCAGCCTCTTGACGGATTCTCTCTTGATCCACCAAGTTAAGGGCTCCACCCTGCGCTGGCTCATGCCTACGCGGTTGGTTACGGTGTTGAGAGTTGCTCGACATAGCAGCTGAGTCGATATGCCTGCTATAGGTCGGGCTCCGACTTGGGCGAGGGGTTGAATGGATTCTATCTCGACTATAAGAGTACGCATCCTGTTGTGCCAGAGCCGTCTGAAGAAGTTCTCTCACCCTTCATGTTTCAATTGCTGTTGGAGAGTCGCCTTCCATCGGGAGAGCCGCCAAACGAGCCAACGTAACAATGAGATTCTCCAAAGGGTTAGAAAAGTGACCCAGTGGTATTGGTGTGTAATGAGGTGGAGCGGTATTCATACGAGGTGGTTCCATGGCCCGCGGTTGAACCGGCGCCCCAGCCCCGGGTGTCGTGATCCGGTTTGCCTCCGGCGGGTTACTTGGACCAGCCCCGGTTGTGTGAAAAAGGTTCCTAGGATCGTACATTAGAGGCAGACATGACTGAGTTTTCTGGTGCCTTCTCCTCATAACCTCGTTTGACACGTTCAGATCCACCGAGAGCCAGAAAGTCTCCGCTTGAAGCTGCTGAGCACAAGCATCCAAAGCCGCCCGCTCTGCGGCCATCCTGACCTCTTCTACTGCTAAATTTTCCTTGGCCTGTGCCATCTCTTCGCATATCCGTGCCACCTCCGTGTCATGCTGAGCCTTATCCGCCGGCTCCACCACAACAGTCATCAGAGCCGTCAACTTATCAATGAGGTCCATTAGCATCTGAGCCAGGGGGCACGCGGGGTCTCCTAACCCGGCCGCTGCCGACCCGGTGGTTATTGCTGCTGTAGCCATGGAGTTCTGCCCGGGTTGAGTGCCAGCCATGAAGACTTCGGTTCAATTCGGCGGCTCAAAGGGGTCCGGAAAACTGCTGCCATCAGAACATCCCCCAAGCATGCCATCTTGCAGCTGATACAAAGAATCTGTCTCACCTGTTGATGACATAGCGTCAGAATAGATGGCCGTCTCACCACCATCCACTGATCCTTTAGAGAATTCACCTCCATGGATGCAACCCACGATGGCCTGCCTCACGGCAGGTTGAGCCCGGGCAGATCTCGCGCGCTGAGCCGTCTCGATGAGGTTGGTGTAGACGTCCGGCTCAGTGTCTGACTCACTGATCCGGCCGATGAAGACATGGATTCCGCCGAAGGGTACCCGGTACCCGTACTCAATTGAGCCGACCTCGGGGCCCCAGCCTTCATCGTCGATGTAGAGCTTGCCGTGACGACTCTTGGTCATCCAGCCCACAGCGTATCCCTTGAGCCCTTCAAAGTTTCCCTTCAAGAACTCAAATCCACCATGTGCTGGCCCCATGGTGGGCGCCAATTGTCGTGGAATTGTCACGGGAGATGTCCTAGCAAAAGGACTTAGTCGTAGGGCCATCGCAACTAGGAAGCTTAAAGGGGTTAATCGGGACAAAGGACACGAGAGGTTTATACTAGTTTGGCCCCTTACCATGAAGGTAAAAGCCTACGTCTAGTTGTGTTGGAATTGCTGGGGTTTCGATGGCCAGGGAGCGAATCTGCTTTGCCTGGCTTCGAATTGTTGTTTCCTGCCCCAAGCCGCCGCCGGGTCGTCCCCTTATATACACGGGTTGACGCCTGGCAGCCTACAGAGTCCCGGCCGGTTCATAAAACGTGTCCGGTTCGGTGACTTCTTTATATGCCTTTCTTTACAAGTCTTTCTTTACATACGGCGGTTTACAATATTGGGCCTTAAGCCGCCTCTGGGCTTATGCCTTCTACAAGTCTTTAATAAATCATCACCTTGAATATTACTGGGCTTCTTTTGTAATCCGCCATTGGGGTTGACCCGGCCCCTCCTGGGCGGGTCATACCTGGTAGCTATATCCCCAACAACTTTTACTTGTCCCTTTGGAACTTATGCTTATATACCTATGCCTTTTGGTTTATGTAATGCACCTGCTACCTTTCAAAGATGTATGACTGCTATATTCTCTTACTTTTGTGAAAAGATTGTTGAGGTTTTCATGGATGACTTTTCTGTTTATGGGAAGTCTTTTGATGATTGTTTAAGCAATCTTGATCGAGTTTTGCAGAGATGTGAACAAACAAATCTTGTCTTGAATTGGGAGAAGTGCCACTTTATGGCTAATGAAGGCATTGTCATGGGTCATAAAATTTCTGAAAGAGGTATTGAAGTGGACAAAGCTAAGGTTGATGTGATTAAGAAAAAACCCATGTCCCAAAGATATAAAAGGTATTCGTAGTTTCTTAGGTCATGCTGGTTTCCATAGGAGATTTATCAAAGACTTTTCAAAAATTTCTAGGCCTCTTACTAGTCTCTTGTAGAAGGATATTCCTTTTGTTTTTGGTGAGATTGTTTAGAAGCTTTTGAAACACTTAAGAAAGCTTTAATTTCTGCACCTATTGTTCAACCACCTGATTGGAACTTGCCTTTTGAAATTATGTGTGATGCTAGTGATTATACTGTTGGTGTTGTTCTAGGACAAAGAGTTGATAAGAAATTGAATGTTATTCATTACGCTAGTAAAACTCTAGACAGTGATCAAAGAAATTATGCTACTACTGAAAAAGAATTATTAGTAGTGGTGTTTGCTTGTGATAAACTTAGACCTTATATTGTTGGTTCCAAAGTAACTGTTCACACAGACCATGTTGCTATTAAATATCATATGGAAAAGAAAGATGCTAAACCTAGACTTATTTGATGGGTTCTCTTATTACAATAATTTGATTTACATATCATTGATAGAAAAGGAGCTGAGAAACCAGTAGCTGATAATTTATCTAGGCTTGAAAATGTGCTTGATGACCCACTACCTATTGATGATAGTTTTCCTGATGAGCAGTTAGCTGCAATAAATGTTTCTCAGAGTACTCCTTTGTATGCTGATTATGCTAATTACATTGTTGCTAAATATTTATCACCTAGCTTTACATACCAACAAAAGAAAAAATTCCTCTATGATTTAAGACATTACTTTTGGGATGACCCACATCTTTATAAAGAAGGAGTAGATGGTATTATTAGACATTTTGTACCTGAGCATGAACAGGGACAAATCCTACAGAAATGTCACTCCGAAGCTTATGGAAGGCATCATGCTCGAGATAGAACTGCTCATAAGGTATTGCAATCTAGATTTTATTAGCCTACTCTCTTCAAGGATGCCCATAAGTTCGAATTATCTTGTGATTAATGTCAAAGAATAGGTAATATTGGTAAGCGTCAAGAAATGCCTATGAATTATTAAATTGATGTTGAACCATTTGATGTTTGGGGATTTGATTACATGGGACCTTTTCCTTTCTCTAATGGATATACACATATTTTGGTTGCTGTTGATTACGTTACTAAATGGGTAGAATCTATTCCAACCAGTAGTGTTGATCACAACACCTCTATTAAAATGCTTAAGGAAGTTAATTTCCCAAGATTTGGAGTCCCTAGATATTTAATGACTGATGGTGGTTCACACTTTATTCATGGTGCTTCCCGTAAGATGCTTGCCAAGTATGATGTTAATCATAGAATTGCATCACCTTATCATCCTTAGTCTAGTGGTCAAGTTGAACTTAGCAATAGAGAATTAAAATTAATTTTGCAAAAAACTGTTAATAGGTCCAGGAAGAATTGGTCTAAGAAATTAGATGATGCACTTCGGGCTTACAGAACAGCATATAAAAATCCTATGGGTATGTCTCCTTATAAAATGGTTTATGGAAAATCATGTCATTTGCCTCTTGAGTTAGAACATAAAGCATATTGGGAAATCAAAGAACTCAATTATGAATTCAAACTTGCTGGTGAAAAGAGGTTATTTGATATTAGCTCTCTAGATGAATGGAGAACCCAAGCTTATGAAAATGCAAAAAAATTCAAAGAAAAAGTAAAAAGATGGCATGACAAAAGAATTCAAAAGCATGAGTTTAAAGTTGGAGAATATGTTCTTTTGTACAACTCTCGTTTCAGGTTCTTTGCAGGAAAACTCCTCTCAAAATGGGAAGACCCTTACGTCATCGAGGAGGTTTACCGGTCTGGAGCCATTAAAATAAATAATTCCGAAGGTACTAACCTGAAGATTGTCAATGGGCAATTAATAAAGCATTATATCTCAGGCACACTCATTAATATTGAAGGTAATATTATCTGAACTATCACACCGAAAGAACACATAAAAGAGTCCCCCCGCAACACTCCATAATGGTGATAATAAGGAGGTACGTGATACGGTAAGTAAACGGACTCCCAAAAATCCGCAAAAATATTTTTCATCCGTTTTGGAATATTTAAGAATTTTGGGAATAAAGAAACTTCCTTCCTAGCACGCCCAGGTGGGTTGTGCCGACCTGGGACACCTTCCATACTCTGTTTTTCTACCATATACTTGTCCTCCAAGATAAAAAATCTATATATACTCCCCAAACCAGTTGATCACCGTATCACGGAGAAATCCTCTGTTCTCTTTTCTTGCTATTTTCTGTCAGATCTGTCAGGCCAGGCATCCTGTATTCTTCTTCCTCCAACAACGTAGAAGAGGATGCTCGGTTGATGAAGATTGAGCTGAAGAGAGAAGAGCCTGTGGAAGCCGTCGGAGGAGATGGGAGCAAGGAGGTTACCGTAGATCAGCCTCCGGTATTCGAACAAGTGCTGCCAGCTAAAGAGGAGGAGAAAGATATCCTTAAACCTTACCTTACTCATCTTACTCCTGCTGAGATTGAAGCCTTTCGCATCATTGAGATAGTTTGCATACAAAATAAGTATCTCACTCGTGAAAATATTCTGCATCAAGAGCACATCACCCATTTCCAAAGCGTCATCTGTCGATTGGAATATTTCTTGATCCTTAAGGATAGAATCGCTTCATCACCACCATCATCATCTTCACCACCAAAGGAGAATTGAGTATCGAGTATGGGCACTCCCCTTGGCTTCCGCCAAGTTTCGGGGAGGTGCCCTGGTATCGTATCATCCCACTATCTTTTTTGCTTTTACTTATTCTAGTTCGATCCTTTTGCTTTAGATGAATAAAAGTTTAGTTCAATCCTTTCTTTCTTGAGAGTTTTCTTAGTGTTCTATCCTTGTAATCGTGTGCAAGTTATATAATAAAGTTCAGTATGAGTTTTTACTTTCTTTACTTTCATGTTGCAAATAAAAGAAAGGAAATAAATAAAGAAAATATTATATACAAATCCTATGGTAGATGATGACACCTCATATGGAAAAGTATCAATAGAAATTTTTATTAGAGATTGACAAATATAGCATTAGTCAATGATGCAACTCATGAAAGAATTAATAAGGGAAGAGAAGATTCACATATAAATATACTATCCTAGAATTTTTTTGTGATTGTGACCCCTCATCAAAATATTATATGCCAAAATATTTGATGTTGGACAAGGAAGACAACTTAATGATTTATGATTTTTCATATTCACATAGAAGTCATATTGTCATAGATCCTTTAACATGTGGTGCTTGCCCCTATCTTTGCTAGCTAAAACATTCCGCACTAAGTAGAGATACTATTTGTGCATCGAAAAACCCTTAAACCCAAATCTTATTTTCAAGTGTCCACCATACCTACCTAGGGATTGAGCAAGATCCCTCAAGTAAGTTGTCATTAGTGCAAAAAGGCAATAAAAATTGCTTCTAAGAGTGTGAGATCATTTAGTGTAAGAGAAAATTGAGCATTGCACGAACTTGTGATGGTGAAGAATAAAAGCGACAGACTACATAATAAAGGTCGCTATCACAAGGGGCAATGCAATGTGACGTTCTTTTGCACTAAGGGATTGAGCATACAAGCAAATAAGCGCATGGCAACCTCTGCTTCCCTCTGCGAAGGGCCTATCTTTTACTTTTATGTATTTACTTTTATGCAAGAGTCAAAGTTTTTCTCTCTATTCGTTTTACTTTTCTCCTTTGGGAAGAATCATGTGGTGAGGAAATATCTAGGCATATATGTCCAGTTGAATATGGGCGGCATGAGTTATTATTGTTGACATCACCCTTCAGGTGAGTACGTTGGGTGGCGAAACCATAAGCCCCTATCTTTCTATGTGTGTCCAGTTGCAATGTTTTGCTCATGGGAACGAGGTGAGTGTTAGCAATCATAGAAGACTATATGATGGTTGAGTATGTGGACTTGCCTAAATGCTCCAACACGTGACGTTTCCTGAAAAGATGATGAATTGTAGTTGCAAAGTTGACCGAGAACATAGTTTGTTGGTTTCTAATAGAGTTTTTGCTTTATACTTCGATTGTGTGATGAACTATTTCTTATTCATGAGAAGTACATGGTAAAAGTTCTATGATAAAATTCCTATGTCTAATTTTGTTGCTGTTATAATAATCAGCATGATGCTTCTATGTCCGTATTTTGTTTTTATCGACACCTCTCTCTCAAAGCATGTGGACATGTTTTTCGATTTCGGTTTTCGCTTGAGGACAAGCGAGGTCTAAGCTTGGGGGAGTTGACACGTCCATTTTTCATCATGTTTTCCTACTATTATTTATAATGTTTTTATCCATAATAATGCTTTTTAGAGTAAATCTAATGCCTTTTCTCTCATAATTTGCAAGGTACACACCAAGAGGGAGAATTCTGGCAGCTGGAAATCTGGACCTGGAAAAGCTATGTCATGCCACCTATTCTACACAACTCCAAACAAGCTAAAACTTCACGGAGATTTTTTATGGATTATTTAAGAATTATTGGAGCAAATAACCACCAGAGGGGGCCCACCGGGTGGGCACAACCCACCTGGGCGCGCCAGGGAGCCCAGGCGCGCCCTGGTGGGTTGTGCCCTCCTTAGCCCACCTCCGGTGCCCATATTTTGGTATATAAGTCATTTTGACCTAGAAAAAAATAAGGAGTGGACTTTCAGGACGATGCGCCACCGCCTCGAGGCGGAATTTGGGCAGGAGCACTTTTGCCCTCCAGCGGAGCGATTCCGCCGGGGGAACTTCCCTCCCGGAGGGGGAAATCATCGTCATCATCATCACCAACAACTCTCACATCTTGGGATGGGAAATATCCATCAGCATCTTCAAAAACACCGTCTCCTCTCAAACCCTATTTCATCTCTTGTGTTCAACCTTATTACCGGAACTATAGATTGGTACTTGTGGGTGACTAGTAGTGTTGATTACATCTTGTAGTTGATTAGTATATGGTTTATTTGGTGGAAGATTATATGTTCAGATCCATTATGCTATTTAATACTCCTCTGATCATGAGCATGTTTATCATTTGTGAGTAGTTACCTTTGTTCTTGACGTCATGGGAGAAATCATGCTGCAAGTAATCATGTGAATTTGATATGTGTTTGATATTTTGATAGTATGTATGTTGTGATTCCCTTAGTGGTGTCATGTGAACATCGACTACATGAAACTTCACCATATTTGTTCCTGAGGGAATGCTTTGTGGAGTAGCAATTAGATGATGGGTTGCGAGAGAGACAAAATCTTAAACCCTAGTTTATGCGCAATTCCATAAGGGACCAATTGGGTCCAAAAGTTTAATGCTATGGTTAGAATCTATTCTTAATACTTTTCTCGTAGTTGCGGATGCTTGTGGGAGGGTTAATCATAAGTAGGAGGTTTGTTCAAGTAAGAACAGCACCTAAGCACCGCTCCACCGACATATCAAATTATCAAAGTAGTGAACACGAATTATACCAACATGATGAAAGTGACTAGATGAAATTCCCGTGTACCCTCAAGAACGCTTTGCTTATAATAAGAGACCATTTTGGCTGTCCTTTGCCTCAAAGGATTGGGCTACCTTGCTGCACTTTTGTTACTACTATCGTTACTTACTCATTACAAATTATCTTGCTACCAAACTACTCCGCTACTTACAATTTCAGCACTTGCAGACATTACCTTACTGAAAACTACTTGTCATTTCCTTCTGCTCCTTGTTGGGTTTGACACTCTTACTTATCGAAAAGAGCTACAGTTGATCCCCTATACTTGTGGGTCATCAAGGCTATTTTCTGGCAGCGTTGCCGGGGAGTGAAGCAACTTTGGTAAGTGGAATTTGGTAAGGAAACATTTATATAGTGTGCTGAATTTTTTTATCACTTGTTACTATGGAAAACAATCCTTTGAGGGGTTTGTTCGGGGTATCTTCACCTCGTCCAGAATCACAATTAGCTACCCCTCAACCTACTGCAAATATTGAATATGAAATTCCTTCGGGTATGATAGAACAAATGCTAGCCAATCGTTATGCAGGAGATGGAACCGAACATCCTGATATGCACTTGATATAGGTAGAACAAATTTGTGGATTGTTTAAGCTTGCAGGTTTACCCAGAGATATAGTTATGAAGAAGGTTTTCCCTTTATCTTTGAAGGGAAAAGCATTGGCATGGTATAGGCTATGCGATGATATTGGATCTTGGAATTGGAATCGTTTGAAATTGGAGTTCCACCAAAAAAATTATCCTATGCATCTAGTTCAACGTGATCGAAATTATATGTATATAATTTTTGGCCTCATGAAAGAGAAAGTGTCGCTCTAGCTTCAGGGAGGCTTAAGTCAATGTTATATTCATGCCCCAATCATGAGCTCTCAAGATAAATTATTATCCAGAATTATTATGCTCGGCTTTCTCGTAATGATCAAACCATGCTTGATACATCTTGTGCTGGTTCTTTTATGAAGAAGACTATTGAATTCCAGTGGGATCTTTTGGAAAGAATTAAATGCAACTCTGAAGATTGGGAACTCGACAAAGGTAAAGTGTTAGGTATTAAACTTAAGTATGATTGTGTTAAATCTTTTATGGATACCTATGCTTTTCAAAAGTTTAGCACTAAATATGGACTTGACTCTGAGATAGTAGCCTCTTTTTTGAATCATTTGCTACTGATGTTGATCTCCCTAAAGAGAAGTGGTTTAAATATCATCCACCTATTAAGTAAGAAATTGAAGAATCGGTACCAGCTAAAAAAGAAACTATACTTTATAACGTTGATCTAGTTGTTCCTTCTGCTTATATTGAGAAACCATCTTTACCTCTTAGGATAAAGGAACATGCTAAAGTTTCAATTGTGGTTAACAAAAGCTATATAGAACACCGAAACCTGATGAAAAAATTAAAGTAGAACCTAGTATTGCTATGGTTAAAGATCTCTCGGAAGAAGATATGGATGGGCATGTTATTTACTTCTGTGAAGAAGCTGCTAGAATTGCCAAACCTGATCAGAAAGATAAACATAGACCTATTGTTGGCATGCGTGTCATCTCAGTTAGTATAGGAGATCATTGTTATCATGGTTTATGTGACATAAGTGCTAGTGTGAGTGCTATTCCTTACACCTTATATAAAGAAATCATGAATGACATAGCACCCGCAGAAATACAAGAAATAGATGTTGCTATCAAACTTGCTAATAGAGACACAATATCACCAATTGGGATTGTTAGAGATGTTGAAGTCTTTTGTGGGAAACTAAAATACCTTATTGATTTTCTTGTTCTGGGTTCCCCACAACATGACTTTTGTCCCATTATATTTGGTAGACCTTTCTTAAACACTGTTAATGCTAAGATAGATCATGAGAAACAAACTATCGGTGTTAGTTTTGGCAATGAGTCTCATGAGTTTAATATTTCCAAGTTTAGTAGAAATCTTCATGAAAAAGAATTGCCTAGTAAAGATGAATTAATTGGTCTTGCTTGTATTGATGTACCACCTAGCTACTGATCCTTTAGAACAATATTTGCTAGACCATGAGAATGATTTTCATATGCATGAAAGAAATGAAATAGATCAAATCTTCTTTGAACAACATCCTCTACTTAAACACAATTTGCCTATTGAAACTCTAGGAGGTCCTCCTCCACCTAAAGGTGATCCTCTGTTTGAATTAAAACAATTACCAGACACTTTGAAATAAGCTTATCTTGATGAAAAGAAGATATATCATGTTATTATTAGTGCTAACCTTTCAGAACATGAAGAAGAAATATTATTGAAAGTTCTAAGGAAGCACTGAGCTGCTATTGGATATACTCTTGATGATTTAAAGGGCATTAGTCCCACTCTATGTCAGCACAAAATTAATATGGAACCTGATGCTAAACCCGTTGTTGATCACCAACATTGGTTAAATCCGAATATGAAAGAAGTGGTAAGAATGGAAGCATTAAAACTTCTGGAAGCAGGTATAATCTATCCCATAGCTGATAGTAGATGGGGAAGTCATGTTCATTGTGTTCCTAAGAAAGGACGTAAAACTGTTGTTCCTAATGATAAGAATGAACTTATTCCACAAAAAAATGTTATAGGCTATAGAATGGCAATTGATTTTAGAAAATTAAAAAAATCAACTAGAAAAGATCATTACCCTTTGCCTTTTATTGATCAAATGCTTGAAAGATTATCTAAGCACACACACTTTTGCTTCCTTGATGGATATTCTGGCTTTTCACAAATACCTGTTTCTCAATCTGATCAAGAAAGACCACTTTTACTTGTCCCTTTGGAACTTATGCTTATAGATGTATGCCTTTTGGTTTATGTAATGCACGTGCTACCTTTCAAAGATGTATGACTGCTATATTCTTTGACTTTTGTGAAAAGATTGTTGAGGTTTTCATGGATGACCTTCCTGTTTATGGGAAGTCTTTTGATGATTGTTTAAGAAATCTTGATTGAGTTGTGCAGAGATGTGAACAAACAAATCTTGTCTTGAATTGGGAGAAGTGCCACTTTATGGTTAATGAAGGCATTGTCTTGGTTCATAAAATTTCCGAAACTGGTATTGAAGTGGGCAAAGCTAAGGGCGGTGCGATTGAGAAAAAGCCATGTCCTAAAGATATAAAAGGTATTCATAGTTTCTTATGTCATGCTGATTTCTATAGGAGATTCATCAAAGACTTTTCAAAAATTTCTAGGCCTCTTACTAGTCTCTTGCAGAAGGATATTCCTTTTGTTTTTGATGATGACTGTTTAGAAGCCTTTGAAACATTTAAGAAAGCTTTAATTTCTGCACCTATTGTTCAACCACCGGATTGGAACTTGCCTTTTGAAATTATGTGTGATGCTAGTGATTATGCTCCTGGTGTTGTTCTAGGACAAAAAGTTGATAAGAAATTGAATGTTATTCATTATGCTAGTAGAACTCTAGACAGTGCTCAAAGAAATTATGCTACTACTAAAAAAGAATTATTAGTGGTGGTGTTTTCTTGTCACAAACTTATACCTTATATTCTTGATTCCAAAGTAACTGTTCACACATACCATGCTACTATTAAATATCTTATGGAAAATAAAGATGCTAAACCTAGACTTATTCGAGGGTTCTCTTGTTACAAGAATTTGATTTACATATCATTGATAGAATAGGAGCTGAGAACCAAGTAGCTGATAATTTATCTAGGCTTGAAAATGTGCTTGATGACCCACTACCTATTGATGATAGTTTTCCTGATGAGCAGTTAGCTGCAATAAATGTTTCTCAGAGTACTCCTTCAGATTATGCTAATTACATTATTGCTAAATATTTACCACCTAGCTTTACATACCAACAAAAGAAAAAAAATTCTTCTATGATTTAAGACATTACTTTTGAGATGAACCACATCTTTATAAAGAAGGAGTTGATGGTATTATTAGACGTTGTGTACCTGAGGATGAACAGGGACAAATCCTACGGAAATGTCACTATGAAGCTTATGGAGAGCATCATGCTGGTGATAGAACTGCTCATAAGGTATTTGTCGTGGGTTTGTCACGGCAGATGTCCTTGTGAAAGGACTTAGTCATGGAGCCATCGCAACGGGTTAGCTTAAAGGGGTTAAACCGGACAAGGGGTCGCGAGGAGTTTTACACTAGTTCGGCCCCTTCAAGGAAGGTAAAAGCCTACGTCTAGTTGTGATTGGTATTACTAGGGTTTCGAAGGCTAGGGAGCGAATCTGCTTGTCTGGCTCTCGAGTTGTTGTCTGTCCCTAAACCGTTGTCGGGTCATCCCTTTATATACATAGGTTGACGCCCGCCGGTTTACAGAGTCTCGAAGCCGGATCATAAACGTGTCCGGTTCGTTCTCTATCCTTCCTATCTTACAACACAAGTTACATGACCAGGTCGGTTTACATCTACAGGGTTTAATCCGCCTTTGGACCTTGGGCCTTAAAGCGCCATCATTCTTGCATCTTCATGGGCTTCTAACCTTCAAGGAGTTAACTCGGCTACTCCTGGCCGGTTTACATCCAGTAGTAATATCCCCAACATTAGGCCCCAGATTGGTTTGAACTTGTTCATGTCAATCTTCAACACTTAGAAAAATTCCTCCCTCATATCTTCACCTTGATCTTGTAAACCACCGTGATGTCATACTTCAGGATCATGATAAACCGCCCTGACGTCATCTATCTGTTGAAGCTGAAGATTACCTTCATTAATGTGTATTCAGTCACCGAGGCGACACCTTTATTAATTTATCCATTTTTGAGCTCCTCGATTCCCGCACTTTGCCGTTTTATCACTTCGCCTTATAAATAAGGGCAGAGGACCCCTTTCTTTTCTTTCCGCTACCCCTTCATCCCTTCTTCTTCCTCGCGACGTCTCCGCACCTGAGCGCCGCCGTCATTGTTGAGCCTCGCCTCTGCTTGACCGCTTGCCGCTGCATCGACCTGCTCGTACCAGAGTTCCGCAGCACACCTCTGCTGCTTCCGCGCCCGCAGTAAGTCCTTTCCCCCTTCCTTTCTAGATCCATTAGGGTTTCCTTGCTCATCGCGGTTCTTTGAAGTTCATCGGAGCTTTCGGTGCTGTTCTTCCTTGGCCTATAGATGAACACTTCATACTTGACGTATCCCTTACCGTAGCTAATCTTCTGTTACCCCCACAAACCCTTATGCGCAAAAAACTGATCTAGTCCTTCATAAACTATTTCGAGTCTTACCCTTTTTAGGCCAAAATATTTTTGCTTTTCTGTCTTACCTTAGATCAAAAATTTTCACATACCTCTGTGAAATCTGTTTCTCCTCATACCAACATAGGCGGTTTAACTTTGTATAAGCAATCTATACCATTAGGCCTCTGATAAACCGGAGGAGCCTTTTACCTTCATAGTTATACTCCAGTTTAACAGTGTCTGGGTACCCCTATTCTGGTATTGCCTTTTTATCCATTATTGCATTGGTCTCCGGTTTATGCAATTTCACGTATCAATATATCTTTCTACTCCATTGCATCTTGTATATCATCATGAGTGATTTATAAACTGGCCTTTCGTTTTCAGCTTGTTTGTTTCATAATGGCCAAACAATTTACCACTTGCAACTGGGCTCGTTCCTAGGTTACCGAGGATCAGTTGAACAATATGGTCAGCATTGGCTCCTTGCCTAATAAAACTGAAATTAAATGGCGAGTTCCAGGAACAGAAAATCCTCCGACCCCAAGGTAGGGTGAGGTGGTGGTCTTTGTTGACCACATAAGCCATGGCTTCAAACCGCCAGGGCCCAAGTTTTACCGGGATGTGCTTGCCAATTTCCATCTCCATCCTCAAGAAATTGGGCCCAACTCACTATCCAATCTATGTAACTTCCAGGTCTTCTGTGAAGTGTACTTACAGGAAGAACCAACTTCAGAGCTGTTCTGGGAGACATGTAGACATGACCGAGACGACTCTCCGGCCAATAACCAACAGCTGGATCTGGATACCCATGTTGTCTCCCACATGCTCCTCGATGATCTCATCGGATGAACCATGATGTCAAGGATTCAAGCAACCCCGCATACAATTCCCTTCGTCAATCGGTATGTTACTTGCCCGAGATCCGATCGTCGGTATCCCAATACCTCGTTCAATCTCGTTACCGGCAAGTCACTTACTCGTACCGTAATGCATGATCCCGTGACCAGACACTTGGTCACTTTGAGCTCATTATGATGATGCATTACCGAGTGGGCCCAGTGATACCTCTCCATCATACGGAGTGACAAATCCCAGTCTTGATCCGTGTCAACCCAACAGACACTTTCAGAGATACCCATAGTACACCTTTATAGTCACCCAGTTACGTTGTGACGTTTGGCACACCCAAAGCACTTCTACGGTATCCGGGAGTTACACGATCTCATGGTCTAAGGAAAAGATACTTGACATTGGAAAACTCTAGCAAACGAACTATACGATCTTATGCTATGTTTAGGATTGGGTCTTGTCCATCACATCATTCTCCTAATGATGTGATCTCGTTATCAATGACATCCAATGTCCATAGTTAGGAAACCATGACTATCTGTTGATCAACGAGCAAGTCAACTAGAGGCTTACTAGGGACATGTTGGTGTCTATTATTCACACATGTATTACGATTTCCGGATAACACAATTATAGCATGAATAAAGACAATTATCATGAACAAGGAAATATAATAATAATGCCTTTATTATTGCCTCTAGGGCATATTTCCAACAGTCTCCCACTTGCACTAGAGTCAATAATCTAGTTACATGTGATGAATCGAACACCCATGGAATTCTGGTGTTGATCATGTTTTGCTCTAGGGAGAGGTTTAGTCAACGGATCTGCTATATTCAAGTCCGTATGTACTTTACAAATATCTATGTCTCCATCTTGAACATTTTCACGAATGGAGTTGAAGCGACGCTTGATGTGCCTCGTCTTCTTGTGAAACCTGGGCTCCTTGGCAAGTGCAATAGCTCCAGTGTTGTCACAGAAGAGTTTGATTGGCCCCGACGCATTGGGTATGACTCCTAGGTCGGTGATGAACTCCTTCACCCAAATTGCTTCATGTGCTTCCTCCGAGGCTGCCATGTACTCCGCTTCACATGTAGATCCCGCCACGACGCTCTGCTTGCAACTGCACCAGCTTACTGCCCCCACCATTCAAAATATACATGTATCCGGTTTGTGACTTAGAGTCATCCAGATCTGTGTCGAAGCTAGCGTCGACGTAACCTTTTACGACGAGCTCTTCGTCACCTCCATAAACGAGAAACATTTCCTTAGTCCTTTTCAGGTACTTCAGGATATTCTTGACCGCTGTCCAGTGTTCCTTGCTGGGATTACTTTGGTACCTACCTACCAAACTTAGGGCAAGGTTTACATCAGGTCTGGTACACAGCATGGCATACATAATAGAACCTATGGCTGAGGCATAGGGGATGACACTCATCTCTTCTATATCTTCTGCCGTGGTCGGACATTGAGCTGAGCTCAATTTCACACCTTGCAACACAGGCAAGAACCCCTTCTTAGACTGACCCATATTGAACTTCTTCAATATCTTATCAAGGTATGTGCTTTGTGAAAGACCTATGAGGCGTCTTGATCTATCTCTGTAGATCTTGATGCCTAATATATAAGCAGCTTCTCCAAGGTCCTTCATTGAAAAACTTTTATTCAAGTAGGCCTTAATGATGTCCAAGAGTTCTATATCATTTCCCATCAAAAGTATGCCATCTACATATAATATGAGAAATGCTACAGAGCTCGCACTCACTTTCTTGTAAACGCAGGCTTCTCCATAAGTCTGCGTAAACCCAAACGCTTTGATCATCTCATCAAAGCAAATGTTCCAACTCCGAGATGCTTGCACCAACCCATAAATCGAGCGTTGGAGCTTGCACACCTTGTCAGCATTCTTAGGATTGACAAAACCTTCTGGCTGCATCATATACAATTCTTCCTTAAGGAAACCATTAAGGAATGCCGTTTTGACGTCCATTTGCCATATTTCATAATCATAGAATGCAGCAATTGCTAACATGATTCGGACGGACTTTAGCTTCGCTACCGGTGAGAAAGTCTCATCGTAGTCAACCCCTTGAACTTGTCGATAACCCTTAGCGACAAGCCGAGCTTTATAGATGGTCACATTACCATCCGCGTCTGTCTTCTTCTTAAAGATCCATTTATTTTCTATGGCTCGCCGCTCAACGGGCAAGTCAATCAAAGTCCATACTTCGTTTTCATACATGGATCCTATCTCAGATTTCATGGCTTCTAGCCATTTGTCGGAATCCGGGCCCGCCATCGCTTCTTCATAGTTCGAAGGTTCACCGTTGTCTAACAACATGATTTCCAAGACAGGGTTGTCGTACCACTCTGGTGCGGAACGTGTCCTTGTGGACCTTCGAATTTCAGTAGGAGCTTGATCAGAAGTATCTTGATCATCATCATTAACTTCCTCTCTTGTCGGTGCAGGCACCTCAGAAACATTTTCTTGAGTTGCGCCATTTTCCGGTTCAAGAGGTAATACTTCATCAAGGTCTACTTTCCTCCCACTTACTTCTTTCGAGAGAAACTCTTTCTCTAGAAAGGACCCATTCTTGGCAACAAAGATCTTGCCTTCGGATCTGAGGTAGAAGGTATACCCAATAGTTTCTTTAGGGTATCCTATGAAGACGCATTTTTCCGATTTGGGTTCGAGCTTTTCAGGTTGAAGTTTCTTGACATAAGCATCGCATCCCCAAACTTTTAGAAACGACAGCTTAGGTTTCTTCCCAAACCATAATTCATACGGTGTCGTCTCAACGGATTTCGACGGAGCCCTATTTAAAGTGAATGCGGCAGTGTCTAAAGCATAGCCCCAAAAAGATAGCGGTAAAACGGCAAGAGACATCATAGATCGCACCATATCTAATAGAGTGCGATTATGACGTTCGGACACACCATTACGCTGAGGTGTTCTAGGTGGCGTGAGTTGTGAAACTATTCCACATTTTCTTAAGTGTGTGCCAAACTCGTGACTCAAGTATTCTCCTCCACGATCTGATCACAGGAACTTGATTTTCCTGTCACGTTGATTCTCAACCTCACTCTGAAATTCCTTGAACTTTTCAAAGGTCTCAGACTTGTGTTTCATTAAGTAGACATACCCATATCTACTCAAGTCATCAGTGAGGGTGAGAACATAACGATAGCCACCGCGAGCCTCAACGCTCATTGGACCGCACACGTCAGTATGTATGATTTCCAATAAGTTGGTTGCTCGCTCCATTGTTCCCGAGAACGGAGTCTTGGTCATTTTACCGATAAGGCATGGTTCGCACGTGTCAAATGATTCGTAATCAAGAGACTCTAAAAGTCCATCTGCATCGAGCTTCTTCATGCGTTTGACACCTATGTGACCAAGGCGGCAGTGCCACAAGTATGTGGGACTATCATTATCAATCTTACATCTTTTGGTATTCACACTATGAATATGTGTAGCATTACGCTCGAGATTCATTAAGAATAAACCATTCACCATTGGAGCATGACCATAAAACATATCTCTCATATAAATAGAACAACCATTATTCTTGGATTTAAATGAGTAGCCATCTCGTATTAAACGAGATCCTGATACAATGTTCATGCTCAAACTTGGCACTAAATAACAATTATTGAGGTTCAAAACTAATCCCGTAGGTAAATGTAGAGCTAGCTGCCGACGGCGATCACATCGACCTTGGAACCATTCCCGACGCGCATCGTCACCTCGTCCTTCGCCAGTCTCCGCTTATTCCGCAGCTCCTGCTTTGAGTTACAAATGTGAGCAACTACACCGGTATCAAATACCCAGGAGCTACTACGAGTACTGGTAAGGTACACATCAATTACATGTATATCACATATACCTTTCGTTTTGTCAGCCTTCTTGTCCGCTAAGTATTTGGGGCAGTTCCGCTTCCAGTGACCACTTTCCTTGCAATAAAAGCACTCAGTCTCGGGCTTGGGTCCATTCTTTGGCTTCTTCCCGGCAGCTTTCTTGCCGGGCGCGGCAACTCCCTTGCCGTCCTTCTTGAAGGCTTTCTTACCCTTGCCCTTCTTGAACTTAGTGGTTTTTTTCACCATCAACACTTGATGTTCCTCTTTGACTTCTACCTCTGCTGATTTCAGCATTGCAAATACTTCAGGAATGGTCTTTTCCATCCCCTGCATATTGAAGTTCATCACAAAGCTCTTGTAGCTCGGTGGAAGCGACTGAAGGATTCTGTCAATGACCGCGTCATCCGGGAGATTAACTCCCAGCTGAGTCAAGCGGTTATGCAACCCAGACATAGTGAGTATGTGCTCACTGACAGAACTGTTTTCCTCCATCTTATAGCTGAAGAACTTGTCGGAGACTTCATATCTCTCGACCCGGGCATGAGCTTGGAAAACCATTTTCAGCTCTTCGAACATCTCATATGCTCCGTGTCTCTCAAAACGCTTTTGGAGCCCCGGCTCTAAGCTGTAAAGCATGCCGCACTGAACGAGGGAGTAGTCATCGGTACGTGCCTGCCAAGCGTTCATAACGTCTTGTTCTGCAGGGAGAATAGGTGCGTCACCCAGCAGTGCTTGTAGGACATAATCTTTCTTGGCAGCTATGAGGATGATCCTCAGGTTCCGGACCCAGTCCGTGTAGTTGCTGCCATCGTCTTTCAGCTTGGTTTTCTCTAGGAACGCGTTGAAGTTGAGGACTACGTTGGTCATTTGATCTACAAGACATATTGTAAATATTTTAGACTAAGTTCATGATAATTAAGTTCATCTAATCAAATTATTCAATGAACTCCCACTTAGATAGACATCCCTCCTGTAATCTAAGTATAACATGATCCGAGTTAACTAGGCCATGTCCGATCATCACGTGAGACGGACTAGTCAATGTCGGTGAACATCTTCATGTTGATCGTATCTTCTATACGACTCATGCTCGACCTTTTGGTCTTTTGTGTTCCGAGGCCATGTCTGTACATGCTAGGCTCGTCAAGTCAACCTAAGTGTTTGCATGTGTAAATCTGTCTTACACCCGTTGTATGTGAACGTTGGAATCTATCACACCCGATCATCACGTGGTGCTTCGAAACAACGAACTGTCGCAATGGTGCACAGTTAGGGGGAACACTTTCTTGAAATTATTATGAGGGATCATCTTATTTACTACCGTCGTTCTAAGCAAACAATATGCAAAAACATGATAAACATCACATGCAATCAAATAATAATAGTGACATGATATGGCCAATATCACATAGCTCCTTTGATCTCCATCTTGGAGCTCCATGATCATCCTGTCACCGGCATGACAGCATGATCTCCATCATCGTGTCTCCAGGAAGTTGCTCGCCAACTATTACTTCTACTACTATGGCTAACGCGTTTAGCAATAAAGTAAAGTAATTTACATGGCGTTTCTCAATGACACGCAGGTCATACAAAAAAATAAAGACAACTCCTATGGCTCCTTCCGGTTGTCATACTCATCGACATGCAAGTCGTGATTCCTATTACAATAGCATGAACATCTCATACATCACATATATATCATTCATCACAACTTTGGCCATATCACATCACAGAACACTTGCTGCAAAAACAAGTTAGACGTCCTCTAATTGTTGTTGCAATTTTTACGTGGCTGAAATAGGGTTCTAGCAAGAACGTTTTCTTACCTACATGAAAGCCACAACGTGATTTGTCAACTTCTATTTATCCTTCATAAGGACCCTTTTCATCAAATCCGCTCCAACTAAAGTGGGAGAGACAGACACCCGCCAGCCACCTTATGCAACTTGTGCATGTTAGTCGGTGGAACCGGTCTCATGTAAGCGTACGTGTAAGGTTGGTCCGGGCCGCTTCATCCCACAATACCGTTGAAGCAAGATAAGACTAGTAGCGGCAAGAAAGTTGACAACATCAACGCCCACAACAAATTGTGTTCTACTCGTGCAAGAGAACTACGCATAGACCTAGCTCTGATACCACTGTTGGGGAACGTTGCAGAAAACAAAAAAAATTCCTACAGTTTCACCAAGATCCATCTATGAGTTCATCTAGCAACGAGTGATTGGATTGCATCTACATACCTTTGTAGATCACGCGCGGAAGCGTTCAAAGAACGGGGATGAGGAAGTCGTACTCGACATGATCCAAATCACCGGAGATCCTAGCGCTGAACGGACGGCACCTCCGCGTTCAACACACGTACGGTTAGCGTAACGTCTCCTTCTTCTTGATCCAGCAAGGGGGAAGGAGAGGTTGAGGGAGATGGCTCCAGCAGCAGTACTCCGGCAGGGCTTCGCTAAGCACTATGGAGGAGGAGGATGTGTTGGAGAGGGAGAGGGAGGCACCAAAGGCGTGTTATGTGAGGCCCTCCTTTCCCCACTATATATAGGGAGTTCAAGGGGGGGCGCCGGCCCTAGGAGATCCAATCTCCTAGGGGGGTGCGGCCAAGGGAGGAATCCCTCCTCCCCAAGGCACCTCCTCCCCTTTTGGGACACTTCCCTTCCTTGAACCCTAGGCGCATGGGCCTCTTGGGGCTGGTGCACTTGGCCCATATAGGCCAAGGCACACCCCCTACAGCCCATGTGGCCCCCCGGGGCAGGTGGCCCCACCCGGTGGACCCCCGGGACCCTTCCGGTGGTCCCGGTACAATACCGGTGACCCCGAAACTTGTCCCGATGCCCGAAATAGAACTTCCTATATATAATTCTTTACCTCCGGACCATTCCGGAACTCCTCGTGACGTCCGGGATCTCATCCAGGACTCCGAACAACATTCAGGTTACTGCATATACATATCCCTACAACCCTAGCGTCACCGAACCTTAAGTGTGTAGACCCTACGGGTTCAGGAGACATGTAGACATGACCGAGACGACTCTCCGGCCAATAACCAACAGCGGGATCTGGATACCCATGTTGGCTCCCACATGCTCCTCGATGATCTCATTGGATGAACCACGATGTCGAGGATTCAAGCAACCCCGCATACAATTCCCTTCGTCAATCGGTATGTTACTTGCCCGAGATCCGATCGTCGGTATCCCAATACCCCGTTCAATCTCGTTACCGGCAAGTCACTTTACTCGTACCGTAATGCATGATCCCGTGACCAGACACTTGGTCACTTTGAGCTCATTATGATGATGCATTACCGAGTGGGCCCAGTGATACCTCTCCGTCATACGGAGTGACAAATCCCAGTCTTGATCCGTGTCAACCCAACAGACACTTTCGGAGATACCCGTAGTATACCTTTATAGTCACCCAGTTACGTTGTGATGTTTGGCACACCCAAAGCACTTCTACGGTATCCGGGAGTTACACGATCTCATGGTCTAAGGAAAAGATACTTGACATTGGAAAACTCTAGCAAACGAACTATACGATCTTATGCTATGTTTAGGATTGGGTCTTGTCCATCACATCATTCTCCTAATGATGTGATCTCGTTATCAATGACATCCAATGTCCATAGTCAGGAAACCATGACTATCTATTGATCAACGAGCTAGTCAACTAGAGGCTTACTAGGGACATGTTGGTGTCTATTATTCACACATGTATTACGATTTCCGGATAACACAATTATAGAATGAATAAAGACAATTATCATGAACAAGGAAATATAATAATAATGCTTTTATTATTGCCTCTAGGGCATATTTCCAACACTTTTATGGTCAACGGTTTAACAGGTGTGGATTTCGTGCGTCCCGGTTTAATGTGTGAGTACACCGGTGAGGTTGAAGACCCTCAACGCCATTGCAACATTCAAATAACTGATGAAGAAGTCACTGAAGGCGTAAAGAAGATTTTGAATGAATCGGAACTGGTCTGTAGTCAAACCGGTTTGAATCCCTTTTATACCAAGAACAAACCGCCTGTTGTAAGCATTATACTTCCTTTTCATCTTTAATATTTTTACCTTGTACAACCTGTAATCCTTCTTCTGTGTATGTATGTATAGGGTGATGACCCCTTCTGGAAATGGAAAACCATAGAAAAAGCAGTAAAGCCAACTAGGGATAAAGAGGTCAAACCATCTCGCCCCAAAACCAAAGTCATCAAACGGACGTCAAAACGGAAAACGGCTGACCGGATCAATATGGAGCTTGATGATGACGCCGATGATCCGGAAGTTGATGTAGAACTTGACTCACTTGGCTCTCTTTTCATGCATCTCATTAACAATGATCTTCCTTAGGAGGACACAGAAGGAAATCAAGTTGATGATGTAGAGGTAATTACCTTTTCCTCCGGTTCAGACTCTATGCCAACACAAAAAACCTGCCAAGCAATCCGGAATGTAAGCTTTTCTCACCCTCTTGCTCACTTGGATCCAACATTTATTTTGAAGACTCAGCAGCATGAAGCTCGCCGGACAACCCGGCACAGTGGCCAACCGGTCACTTCAGCCGGTTTACCTGCTACCCCGGTTCGGAAGCATTGGTCTGAGGTCTCTCCTACTCCTGACCATTCTTACCTCAAGGCAGGTTATTTCAGACAACCTCTTAATCCGTTCGATTCAAATTATCAGGTGACACCTCCCTCATCATCTGGCGAGTCGACAACAACTCAGTCCCTCCTCTGAAAACTGTGGCCGGGTAAGCTGTAAAACCTTTTCCTTCAATGCGTCACAGATCTTGAATAAGATGTTAAGCCTCTTATATTTTGTTTGCAGGGCCAAAGCCAGACCCAGTAAGAAAGCTCGGGTCACCAATCCGCCTGAAGACCAGGCCACCTTTGAAGAAGAACCCAGAGGTGAACCAGAACAAACTTGTGAACCAGAGGGCCCTCATCCTGAAGCCACCTCTGATGAACCGCCCCTTCAAGGACAAAATATCGATGAACCAGCAGACACTGAACCTGCTGCGCCTGATACTGAACCGGCAGAGCCAAACCGGGCTAGTTTGGTGAGAAATACTGAGACTCCATTGTCACCAGTCAAACACACTGAAGGACAAGGAGACGATGTCATCATTACTTGCATGGGCCACAGCTCTCCTGGCCATCCCGTCATCTTGGCTCAACATAGTGCCAAAGAAAAGCAAGCAGCTAGGGAAAAAGGCAAATGGAGCAGCGATTTATCAATCTATGCTCATCTCAGCGCTGAAGAGCTTCACTCTGGCTTCTTGAACCGTCTGCACTCAAACCGGGACTATGAAGCCGGTCTGGTGAACTTGATGAAAGAGCGATATGAGGTAAGTTCATCTCCATCTGTTTATTGATTCATAGCTGAGACACTAGCCCAAGTAGCCCCCAAGGGCCGTTTTATGATGTTAATCATAAACCGGCCTTTGTAACACTTTAAGTTTCTCATCATTGATCCTCAAAATGGCAGGTCTCTAATAAGAACCAAGACTCATCTTTTAACAATTAGATAACTTTCTGCAGCATAGCCCCCAAAGGCCGGTTAACTTGGCAAGTTAATCCGGGTTTTAATCCATGCATCCGTTTTAGAACAGACGCACATTAGCCCCCAAGTGTCAAGGATAATGCTTGCATTGTTCTGGAGACTTGTATAAAATGTAGTATTTTAGAGCAAATAGGCATTAGCCCCCAAGTAAGAAGTGCATAACTTGTTATACGCTTTGTACTTAGAACATATATATCCTGTTGTTTAATATACCATCAATGTTGCAGGCTGAACTGAGAAGCAAAGATGCCTGAAATTCTGACTTGCAAGAAAATGTGAAGTCACAACAAGCAGAAGCTGCAAAAGCCAAAGAGGAGATGACCCAAGCCCTGGCCGTAATGGAAAAGCTGAAGGAATCTTTCAACAAAGATCGTGCTAACTGGGAAACCGAAAAATCCTTTTTTACTAAAAGAGCTGAAGACACCGAGGCAGCCCTGAAACCAATTGTAGATGAACTAGCTGGCTTGAAACGGCAAATCAATGCTATGACTTCTGCTATCTTTGGTAAGTATCTGTTTATGTGTTTTGCGTAAGTCAATGAACCTTATCACTAACCAGAATGTTGATATAAATCTTTGGTAGGTACTCGGATTTCTCATCTTGGTACAGATATGCGGATGAAGCTCAAAGCAGCTTATACTTTGGTTGAACAGTTGTACTCTGGGTCTCAGCGGGCTATTTGCACGGCAGCTTACAACAAACCGGCCCCAACTTTGATTAAAGAAACACTTGAGAAGCTGGCCATGTTACCAGCCCGTATTGCCGAATTGAAGAAGGCAGCTGCCAGAGTAGGAGCTTTAACCGCACTTATTCGAGCCAAAGCCTGGATTCCAGACCTTGAAGCGGAGGATATCATTAAAGGATACCCAGGTGTGAAGGAAGACGGTTCAAACTTCGACAATGATGACCTCCGGCGGCTGACCAAACAAATGCATCCAGTAGCCAGCAAGCTGGCCAATGATACAGACTTGTCCCATTTTCAACCGGTTTATGACGCTAAAGGGAAAAGATAGCCGACCAACATCCATGAATTTGAAGAACTTGTGCCTCCGATTCGTAAGCACACTTATGCTCCTGATATTAACCCCTCCAATCTTATCCATGAAGAAGCAGTATTTCAAGCTTTAACTGGAATCAATTGGTCGACGGTTGATTTCCAGCGTCTGGGGAGGATGAAGAAGTGCCCACACCAACTGACCCTCAACCATCAAACCGTCCAGACGAAGCATCCTAAACCGGTCGCCGGTTTACTGGCTACTATGCGCCGATATTGTGAAAAACAATTATGCCATTGGAGCCGCTTTGAAAGCTTCTTGTAATAGGATAGCCAAAACTCCGTTATTTGCCATGCCATCGAGCATGTTTTGTAATACCTCGTGACAACTTGTCCCACCTGTTGGGATATATTTATGCATAACCCATGATGAATTGTGTTCCTGGGTACAACAACTTAAAAGTATCTAGCAGTTTACCGCTAGACGGGTCATGATGTCCAAGAAGTATACAATACGTAGATGAATAATCGAAGTGTTTGTATAAAAAGCAATATGTATAACATACCTCATTGATTGACCAACGGTGTATACGGCAAAGGTGTTAATACCAATCCAGAACGTTGATAACCCCATCCTTATAATGCCGGTTTATATAGTAAACCGGACCGGGATAACTACCGGGTTTTCTTTATAACACTGGTGATTTAGTCAAACCAGATCGGGTCAACAAACACCGGTTTATAACTGATAATGTGCCGACAACTTGTAGTTGAAAAACAAGCCGGATCAAGGACGCCGGGTTATCAGAAGATACTTATGAACTTCAACAAAAAAACTCAAAAAGGAAAATATGCAAGGCTTTTTACGAGCTACCAGGCTCCAAATCGAGGCTTTTCATGGGCTGCCAGGCCTCTGATTTAAACCATTTAACAAAGCCTTTTAAGATGGGCCTCCAATTAACCAATCATCGTTTTAACTTTGACAAGTTCAGGGTCTGTAAAAGATTGACATGTCAAACGTTCGGTGGGTCATACCAGGATTACCTGGACAGGAGTGGCTTACTTGATGAAGGCAGGTTAACCCGGGTTTTTAGGTGAATACACCAGGCTTCCAAGCCGTGGCTTGATAGCCAATTACAAGGGTCCTTTCAAACTCTTTGTTGCTTTGCAAAAAGAGCCCCCAAGTAACTTTGTGAGCTGTGCTCAGTGTGTGCCCATGTTTGAGTCTGTGCTTTGTGCAACAATCTATTTGGCTCCACATATTTTTCCTTTGTGGCTTAAATGCCTATCAAGAGGTGTAGCTGTGGTGTGATAACAACCAAGCCCCCTAGTGATATCCCTTCATGGTTTAAAAACCGATCAAGAGGTGTAGCTATAGTTCAAATATGACCAAGCCCCCTAGTGATTTTCTTTATATCCGTGCAGCTGCTAAGACCGGATTAATAAAAAACTCTGCTTTGTCAGTAAACTCTTATAAGCACACACAGGATGTAAAAAGAACAGATACCCCACTTGTAACGGAGGCTCCGGTTTATTATATGATAGATACATTGTCATAAATATGTACATATGAAGAGCCTATGGCTTCAAGTATAGTAATGCCGAAGAAGAGCTATGTTCCATGGCCGCTTGGTCTCCTCCTCCGATTTACGTGAGTCTTTGTGCTCTCGAACAACAATGAGGTAGTAAGACCCGTTGTGCAGATTCTTGCCGACCACAAAGGGTCTTTCCCAAGGTGGGGATAACTTGTGCATATCAGTTTGATCCTGGATGAGCCAGAGCACCAAATCGCCTTCTTGAAAGGTTCTGGTTTTAACCCGGCGGCTGTGATAATGTCGAAGATCTTGTTGATAAATCGCCAATCGTGCTGCTGCAAGATCACGCTCTTCATCCAACAGGTCCAGGGAATCTTGACGTGCCTTCTCATTATCAGCTTCGACATAGGCTGTCACACGGGGCGAGTCGTGACGGATGTCACTAGGAAGAACTGCCTCCGCTCCATAAACCATGAAGAAAGGTGTGTAACCCGTAGACCTATTGGGTGTGGTGTTGATGCTCCATAACACAGAAGGTAGCTCCTCCACCCAACAACCCGGTGTACTCTTTCAAGGAACCATAAGCCTAGGTTTGATACCTCGTAGAATTTCTTGATTTGCCCTCTCTGCTTGACCATTAGACTGGGGGTGAGGCACCGATGCTAGATCGAGCCGGATGTGCTCACGTTGGCAAAATTCTTCCATCTCCCCTTTTGACAGGTTAGTACCATTATCAGTTATAACGCTGTGTGGAAAACCAAACCGGAATATCACCTTTTTGATGAATTCAACCGCCGTGGCCGCATCACACTTGCTGACTGGCTCTGCTTCCACCCATTTGGTGAATTTATCAACTGCTACTAACAAGTGGGTCTTTTTGTCCTTGGATCGCTTGAAGGGTCCAACCATATCAAGCCCCCAAGTCGCAAACGACCAAGTTGTTGGAATCATCCTCAACTCTTGAGCCGGAATGTGCGCACGGCGGGCGAATTTTTGACAACTGACACATCTCTTGACTAAATCCTCCGCATCAGCATGCACTGTCAACCAGTAAAAACCGTGGCGAAAAGCTTTAGCAACCAACGACTTCGAACCGGCGTGGTGACCGCAATCCCCTTCATGGATTTCTCGCAAAATCTCACAACCCTCATGAGGAGAAACACAACGCTGAATTGCTCCTGAAATGCTGTAGCGATGTAACTCCCCGTTGAGTATGGTCATGGACTTGGAACGCTGGATTATCTGTCGATCCAATGTTTCATCATCTGGTAACTCGCCCCGGTTCATGTAAGCCAGATATGGGATTGTCCAATCCGGTATGGCATGCAAAGCTGCCACCAATTGAGCCTCCGGATCAGGAATAGCCAAATCTTCTTCGGTTGGTACCTTGACTGACGGATTATGCAATACGTCTAGAAAGACACTTGGCGGAACCGGTTTATGCTGGGAACCAAGACGACTTAAAGCGTCCGCCGCTTCATTCTTTCGCCGGTCTATATGGTCCACCTAATAACCCTTGAAGTGACCAGCCACTGTATCCACCTCTCGCCGATATGCAGCCATGAGTGGGTCCTTAGAATCCCAAGTGCCAGACACCTGTTGAGCCACTAGATCTGAATTGCCAAAGCACTTAACCCGGCTTAAATTCATTTCCTTAGCCATCCGAGGACCGTGCAGCAAAGCCTCATATTCAGCTGCATTGTTAGTACAAGGGAACATTAAATGGAGGACATAACAAAACTTGTCACCTCGTGGGGAAGTTAGTATGACTCCAGCCCCCGAGCCCTCCAACTGTCTGGACCCATCAAAATGAATAGTCCAATATGTATTATCTGGTTTATCCTCAGGTGCCTGTAACCCCGTCCAATCATTGATGAAGTCCACGAGTGCCTGTGATTTGATTGCTGTGCGCGGTATATATTTGAGCCCATGAGGCCCGAGCTCAATAGCCCAATTGGCAATCCGGCCAGTTGCTTCTCTGTTTTGAATTATATCTCCCAGAGGGGCTGAACTGACCACTGTGATGGGATGGCCCTGAAAATAGTGTTTGAGTTCCCGGCTTGCCATAAACACTCCATACACCAGCTTCTGACAATGTGGATATCTCTTTTTTGACTCAATGAGTACCTCACTGACATAATAAACTGGCCGTTGAACCGGATATTCCTTGCCAACCTCCTTGCGCTCCACTACGATAGCCACGCTAACAGCTCGAGCATTAGCAGCCACATATAGCAATAACGTCTCCTTATCGATCGGTGCTACAAGCACAGGCGGTTCAGCTAATTGCCTCTTCAGATACTCGAACGCTTTATCAGCTGCCTCGCTCTAGACAAAGTTATTTGTTTTCTTGAGCATCTGATATAAAGGGATGGCCTTCTCTCCAAGGCGACTGATAAACCGGCTCAAGGCTGTAATCCGGCCGGCCAGACGTTGAACGTCATTGATACACGTCGGTTTAGCCAAAGATGTGATCGCTGAAATTTTTTTCCGGATTAGCCTCAATGCCTCTATTTTACACCAGAAAACCCAAGAGCATTCCTGCCGGGACACCAAAGACACACTTCTCTGGATTGAGCATTATCTTGTAAACCCGGAGGTTGTCAAAGGTTTCTCTCAAATCATCTATCAATGTTTCCTCCTTTCTGGATTTTATCACAATATCATCCACATATGCATGAACATTACACCCAATTTGCTTATGAAGGAAATTCTGAACACAACGCTGATAAGTTGCCTGGGCACTCTTGAGTCCAAAGGGCATGGAGACATAATAGAAGGCTCCAAAGGGAGTTATGAAAGCTGTCTTCTCCTGGTTCTTAACCGCCATTTTGATCTGATGATAACCAAAATAAGCATCAAGAAAACACAAACAGTCACAACCTGCCGTAGCATCAATTATCTGATCAATGCAAGGGAGAGCAAAGGGGTCTGCAGGGCAGGCCTTGTTTAAATCTATGTAATCCACACACATACGCCAAATGCCGTTTTTCTTTAGAACCAGCACCGGATTAGCCAACCACTCTGGATGAAAGACCTCTACGATAAACCCTACGGCCAACAACTGAGCGACCTCTTCACTGATAGCCTTACGCCTTTATTCATTGAAGCGGCGGAGAAACTGCCAGACCGATTTAAACTTAGGATCAATGTTGAGTGTGTGCTGAGCGAGTGCCCTCGGTACACCTGGCATGTCAGAAGGTTTCCATGCAAAGATGTCCCGATTCTCACAGATGAAGTCGATGAGCGCGCTTTCCTATTTGGGATCTAGGTTAGCGCTGATGCTGAACTATTTGGATGAATCGCCAGGAACAAAGTCAACCATCTTAGTATCTGTGGCTGATTTAAACTTCAATGCTGGATCGTGTTCCATAGTTGGCTTTTTCAAAGAAGTCATGTCCGCCGGATCAACTTGCTCCTTATAGAATTTCAACTCCTCCGTGGCACAAACCGACTCAGCATAAGCCGCATCACCTTCCTCACATTCCAAAACAATCTTTCTGCTTCCATGTATTGTGATAGTCCCCTTATGACCTGGCATTTTAAGCTGTAAATAAACATAACATGGCCTCACCATGAATTTAGCATAAGCTGGCCGCCAAAACTAGGCGTGGTACGGACTTTTGATTTTTACCACCTCAAATGTCAATGTTTCTGACCTTGAATCATAATCATCTCCAAAAGCCACCTCTAAGGCTATCTTGCCAACAGGATATGCAGATTTACCAGGCACCACACCATGAAAAACGATATTTGACGGTTTAAGATTCTTATCTGTCAACCCCATACGGCGGAATGTATCATAATATAGAATGTTGATACTACTTCCCCCATCCATGAGCACTTTAGTAAACTTGTATCCCCCAACTTGAGGGGCTACCACCAGGGCCAAGTGACCCAGATTGTCAACCCGGGGTGGGTGATCCTCTCTACTCCACAAAACGGGTTGCTCAGACTAGCGCAAATATTGAGGTACCGTCGGTTCAACAGAGTGTACCGCCCTCTTGTGAAGCTTCTGATCACGTTTACACAAAGTAGTAGTGAAGACATGATATTGCCCGCTATTTAGCTGCTTGGGATTGCTCTGGTAACCCGACTGCTGCTGCTGATTCCTCTGATGGTTGTAACCTCCCTGGTGGCCTTGGTGCCCTTGATTGATGTGTCCGGTTTGGTTGCCTTGAAACCCTAAACCGGAACCACCACCTTCGTAACCCGGCCCGTGGAAACCACCTCCTGAACCGCCGGTCGGGCCGTTATCATACTGGAACATATTGGAATTCTGGAAATCCCACATGATATAATAGTCCTTCCAAAGATGCGATGCTGGCTTCTCCTTGGATCCATGCTTTGGACAGGGTTGATTTAACAGGAACTCCAAATTGGGGCCTGAACCTCCGTGCCTCTGGGGCTGCTTGCCGTTGCAGCGCTGGCCATTCTCCTGAGCATTGGTGTTAGCGACAAAGTCCAAGATTTTGTTGGCCTTGCACTAACCACTGTTCCCATGGCCTGCCGGATTATGCTACTGACCCTTGGCGTTGCCGTTCTTCTTCCCTTTCCCCGGTTTGTCCTCCTGTGAATCCGGGTCCTTTGTATTATCTGAATCGGCGTACTTAACCAAAGCAGCCATGAGCGTTGACATATGATTGCAGTGACGTTTGAGCCTTCCTAACTTCTGTTTGAGTGGTAGGAAACGACAATTGCCCTCTAATGTTAACACTGCGGTGTCTGCATTGATACGATCTAATGAGTGCAAAATCGCTGAAACCCGTTTGACCCAATGGGTCATGGACTCCCCTTCCTCTTGGACACAAGCAGCCAGATCCATGATTGACATCGGCTGCTTACAAGTATCTTTGAAGTTCTGGATAAACCGGTGCTTCAATTCGGCCCATGATCCAACAGAGTTAGTTGGTAAGCTCTTACACCAAGTACGAGTTGTTCCTTCCAACATCATGGTGAAATATTTAGCACACACTGCCTCATCCACATCTAACATGTCCATTGCCATCTCATAGCTTTCCACCCACGCTTCTGGTTGTAAATCGGTGGTGTAATTTGGTACCTTACAAGGCCCCTTGAAGTCCTTGGGCAGTCTCACATTACGCAAAGCGGGGATGAGACACGGCACCCCTAAGGAACTGAATACCACACCTGGCTCTACCGAAGCGGTAGGGTGAACCGGAGTATGTTGTCATGCTCCGTGTCGAGCTGCTAACTCGGCCTCCCGACGTGCGTGGCCATGGTCCACAACATCCTGCGCATTAGCACCTCCCCCTGCCGGGTTGTTTCCTCGCGGCGAATTTCGGCGATGTGCACTGCTGGACACAGCCGGTTCATCCTTAATGTGTCTGCTATAGCTCCGGCTTGGACGGGGAGTGGAATGAATCCTCTCACGACTGTGTGAATATGCCTGCTGTTGATTTAGCGCCGTTTGAAGGAGATCTCTGGCCCGACGTGCTTCAACCGCAACTGGTGATTCGCTGTCGGTTGGGAGGGCTGCTAGGCGTGAAGCGGTGGCCGCAATATTGTCCAAGAGGTTGGGATAATGCCCGGGAGGTGTTGGCACATACTGTGGCACAATGTTGTTCCGGCGAGGTGGGTCCATCGTGTGCGGCTAAACCGGCGCTCCTATTCTCGGTGCCTCCGCCCGGTTATTATGGGTTGGTTACCAGTTCCTGCTCCTAGTGTGTTGAAGAGATTTTGCAGCTCATAAACCGAAGGGAGACGCGATCGGTACCTTCTTCTCATGACTTCTTCGGAAGCATTCTGATCCAGCCCAATCCGGTAGGCCTGTGCTTCCAATTAAGCCCGTTCTGTAGCCATCCTAGCGTTATCTGTCGCCAGGTCCGCTTTAGCCTGAGCTATCTGATCTTTTACCTTTGCAATCTCCGCATTATGCTGATCCCTGGCTGCTGCATCCACCTCTGCGGCCATCAACTTTGCCAAAGCATCGAACAAATCAGACAAGACTTAGGCTGGAGGCGGCGCAGAGCTTCCTGCCCCTGCCGGTGTGGCCGTTGTTGAACCGGAGAGTATTGCTGCGGCGGCCGACGAATGAGGTGCTGATTGCGTGCCGGCCATGAAGATGGCCGGCCCGGTTTGGCAGATCAGGGGAATCCGGAATACTGTTGCCCTCGGATCCTCCATCAATCCGTCCATCCTGCAACTGATAAAGCGATTCGGTCTCTCCACAAGACTCGTCGTAAGAACAAACCACGGTCTCTCCATCGGACGCGGGCCCATCCTCCTATCTCGCTCCATGGATGACACCTACGAAAACATGCCTCATCACGGGCTGAACCGGCGAAGAACTTGCACGCCGAGCCGTTTCGATAATGTCGGTGTAGATGTCCGGCTCAGGGGCCGGTTCGCCGATCTTGCCGATGAAGACGTGAATCCCACCAAAGGGGACCCGGTACCCATATTCGATTGAATCGGCCTGGAATTAGGTTTTTGGCTCCTGTTCTGATCGTTTGGGGGTACGTGGGTATATATAGGAGGAAGGAGTACGTCGGTGGAGCACCGAGGGGCCCACGAGGCAGGGGGCGTGCCCTGTAGGGGGGGGGGGGACGCCCCCTACCCTCGTGACCGCCTCCGGTACTTCTTGGAGTAGGTTCCAAGTCTCCTGGGTCTTATCCGAGAAGAAAATCATGTTCCAAAAAGGATTTTTCTGTTTGGACTCCGTTTGATATTCTGTTTCTTCAAAACACTAAAATAGGCAAAAAAACAGCAATTTTGGGCTGGGCCTCCGGTTAATAGGTTAGTCCCAAAAATAATATAAAAGTGGAAAATAAAGCCCAATATAGTCCAAAACAGTAGATAATATATCATGGAACAATCAAAAATTATAGATACGTTGGAGACGTATCAGGCATCCCCAAGCTTAATTCCTGCTCATCCTCGAGTAGGTAAATGATAAAAAAGAGAATTTTTGATGCGGAGTGCTACTTGGCATAATTTCAATACAAAATTTCTTAATTGTGGTATGGATATTCAGATTAGAAAGATTCAAGACAAAAGTTCATATTGACATAAAGTATAATAACACTTCAATCATACTAATAAAGTAATTATGTCTTCTCAAAATAACATGGCCAAAGAAAGTTATCCCTACAAAATCATATAGTCTGGCTATGCTCTATCTTCACCACACAAAGTATTTAAATCATGCACAACCCCGATGACAAGCCAAGCAATTGTTTCATACTCTAACTTTTTCAAAACTTTTTCAATCTTCACGCAATACATGAGCATGAGCCATGGACATAGCACTATGTGGAATAGAAGGGTGGTTGTGGAGAAGACAAAAAGAGGGGAAGATAGTCTCACATCAACTAGGCGTATCAACGGGCTGTGGAGATGCCCACCAATAGATATCAATGTGAGTGAGTAGGGATTGCCATGCAACGGATGCACTAGACCTATAAGTATATGAAAGCTCATCAAAAGAAACTAAGTGGGTGTGCATCCAACTCGCTTGCTCATGAAGACCTAGGGCAATTTGAGGAAGCCCATCATTGGAATATACAAGCCAAGCTCTATAATGAAAAATTCCCACTAGTATATGAAAGTGACATAACGAGAGACTCTGTATCATGAAGATCATGGTGCTACTTTGAAGCACAAGTGTGGTAAAAGGATAGTAACATTGTCCCTTCTCTCTTTTTCTCTCATTTTTTTATTTGGGCCTTTTCTCTTTTTTTATGGCCTCTTTTTTTTCGTCCGGAGTCTCATCCCGACTTATGGGGGAATCATAGTATCCATCATCCTTTCCTCACTTGGGACAATGCTCTAGAAAATGATGATCATCACACTTTTATTTTTCTTACAACTCAACAATTACAACTCGATACTTAGAACAAATATGACTCTATATGAATGCCTCCGGCGGTGTACCGGGATATGCAATGAATCAAGAGTGACATGTATGAAAGAATTATGAATGGTGGCTTTGCCACAAATACGATGTCAACTACATGATCATGCTAGCTATATGACAATGATGGAGCGTGTCATAATAAACGGAATGGTGGAAAGTTGCATGGCAATATATCTCGGAATGGCTATGGAAATGCAATGATAGGTAGGTATGGTGGCTGTTTTGAGGAAGGTATATGGTGGGTGTATGATACCGGCGAAATGTGCGCGGTATTAGAGAGGCTAGCAATGGTGGAAGGATGGGAAAAAGTGCATATAATCCATGGACTCAACATTAGTCATAAAGAACTCATATACTCATTGCAAAAATCTAGAAGTTATCAAAGCAAAGTATTACACGCATGCTCCTAGGGGGATAGATTGGTAGGAAAAGACCATCGCTCGTCCCTGACCGCCACTCATATGGAAGACAATCAATAAATAAATTATGCTCCGACTTCATCACATAACGGTTCACCATACGTGCATGCTACGGGAATCACAAACTTTAACACAAGTATTCTTTAAATTCACAACTACTAAACTAGCATAACTCTAATATTATCACCTCCATATCTCAAAACAATTATCATGCTTCAATCTTCTCTTAGTATTCAACACTCTCAAAAGAAAATTCCACATATCTTGAACACCAAGCATATTTATATTAAGCAAATTACCATGCTATTAAGACTCTCAAAATAATTTAAGTGAAGCATGAGAGATCAATAGTTTCTTTAAAACAAACCACCACCGTTCTCTAAAAGATCTAAGTGAAGCACATAGAGAAAAATTATAACGCTCAAAAGATACAAGTGAAGCACGTAGAGCAAAACTACATAGCTCAAAAGATATAAGTGAAGCACATAGAGTATTCTATCAAATTTTAATTCATAGATGACTCCCTCAAAAGGTGTGTACAGCAAGGATGATTGTGACACGCTAACAAACAAAGACACAAATAATACAAGACGCTCGAAGCAAAACACATATCATGTTGGTGAATAAAAATATAGCTCCAAGTAAATTACCGATGGAAGTGGACGAAAGAGGGGATGCCTTCCGGGGCATCCCCAAGCTTTGACTTTTTGGTGTCCTTGGATTATCTTGGGGGTGACATGGGCATCCCCAAGCTTAGGCTCTTGCCACTCCTTGTTCCATAATCCATCAAAAGAACTCACCCAAAACTTGAAAACTTCACAACACAAAACTCAATAGAAATCTCGTGAGCTCCGTTAGAGAAAGAAAACAAAAGACCACTTCAAGGTACTGTAATGAACTCATTATTTATTTATTTTGGTGTTAAACCTACTGTATTCCAACTTCTTATGGATTATAAACTATTTTACTAACCATAGATTCATCAAAATAAGCAAACAACACACGAAAAACAGAATCTGTCAAAAACAGAATAGTCTGTAGTAATCTGTGGCTAGCGCAAGATCTGGAACCCCAAAAATTCTAAAATAAATTGATGGACGTGAGGAATTTATCTATTAATCATCTTAAAAAATAATTAACTAAATATCACTCTTAAAATAAAAATGACAGCAGTTCTCGTGAGCGCTAAAGTTTCTGTTTTTTACAGCAAGTTCAACAAGACTTTCCCCAAGTCTTCCCAACGGTTCTACTTGGCACAAACACTAATTAAGCACAAAAAACACAACCAAAACAGAAGCAAAATAAGTTATTTATAGAATAACATCAAGTATAAATATTGGGTTGACTCCCAACAAGAGCTTTTCTTTAAAGCCTTATAGCTAGGCTTTGATAAGTTTAATTATGCTCACATGAAAGACAAGAATTGAAGCACAAAAGGAGCATCATAAAGCATGTGAAAAACACATCTAAGTCTAACATACTTCCTATGCATAGGAATCTTATAGGCAAACAAATTATCAAGGCAAGCAAAAACTACCAGATGCAAGGAAGCGGAAAGAAACAATAGCAATCTCAACATAACGAGAGGTAATTTAGTAACATGAAGATTTCTACAACCATATTTTCCTCTCTCATAGTAATTACATGTAGGATCATAAGCAAATTCAACAAAATAGCTATCACATAAAATATTTTCAACATGATCCACATGCATGCAAAGTTGACACTCTTCCAAAATAGTGGGATTAACATTAACTAAAGTCATGACTTCTCCAAACCCACTTTTATCAAGATTTTCATAAGATTGAACATTCTCCAAATATGTGGGATCTAAAGTTGACACTCTTCCAAACCCAATTTCAATAATATTGCAAACACTATTATAAATCTCATATTAATCATGGGGTTTAAATAAATTTTCAAGATCATAAGAAGAATCACCCTAATCATAATCATTGCAACAAGTAGTAGACATAGCAAAACTAGCATCCCCAAGCTTAGGGTTTTGCATCTTATTAGCACAATTGACATCAAGAGAATTTATAATAAAATCATTGCAATCGTGCTTTTTATTCAAAGATCTACAATGAGTCACTTCATAAGGCACTTCATCATGATTTTCAGATTTATGGATTTCAGGCAAAAGCTTATAAAGATAATCTAGTGCATCCAAATCAGTAGGAATTGGTTCATCATAATTGGATCCCTTAAAAAGATTGGCAAGCAGATGAGGATCCATAGATCTTAAGTTCTCTATTTAGTAATAAATAAACAACTATTCCAACCATACGAGCAAACAAGAAATGGGCAGAAAGAGGCAAATAGAGAAAGAGAGGGAGCATAGAGAGAGAGAGAGGGCGAATAAAACGGCAAGGGTGAAGTGGGGGAGAGGAAAACGAGAGGCAAATGGCAAATAATGTAATGCAAGAGATAGGGATTGTGATGGGTACTTGGTATTTTGAATTTTTGCGTAGATTCCCCGGCAACGGCGCCAGAAATCCTTCTTGCTACGTCTTGAGCTTGCGTTGGTTTTCCCCGAAGAGGAAGGGATGATGCAGCAGAGTAGCGTAAGTATTTCCCTCAGTTTTTGAGAACCAAGGTATCAATCCAGTAGGAGTCCACACAACACACAGAGCTCAACGCAACGAACGCGATTAGGGGTTGTCAATCCC
The DNA here is from genome assembly GCF_056163025.1 of Triticum urartu. Lineage (NCBI taxonomy): Eukaryota > Viridiplantae > Streptophyta > Magnoliopsida > Poales > Poaceae > Triticum > Triticum urartu. Next base: position 646,086,548 of record NC_141877.1, on the reverse strand, counting down.
TTCACGGTCACTTACAGAAGTGAGATCCGATAAATAATATTTTTGGTATTTTTTTACATAAAGATGCAAAGTGAAAAGTAAAAGGTAAAGTAAAAACAAAACAAGATTAAAGTGATGGAGATTGATATGATCAGAATAGTGTAACATCCCAAATTTTCAATTTGGAATGTTATACACTAGATCATATGCATATCATATTTTTCTTGCATTTTGGTTGATCCTAGAAATTTCACGCAACTCAAGGACCCTCGGAGAGAGTTGGAGATTTCGTTATTTTCATATTTGAAAGTTCTCTCGAATTTTGAAAATAGGATCATTTGATTTATTTATTCTATCTTCAATAATTTTTCCGGTGTCAAAATATATGAGAGAGGGAATAATATGACTTTCCCAAATTTAGGAAAAATGAAGATATAATAAATAGATCAATTTTGCTTTCCGGTGTTTATTTGCATTTTATTTTGATAGGGAAAAATGCGCGTTTTCGAAAATTGCATTTTAGGTTCGAAGAAAAGTTCATTTTGTTCGGCTCATTTTTAGGAGTCGGGGAAAATTTACTTTAGATTTTTCGGAGTTCGTTTAGATCCCTTTTTGTTTTTTTTCTGCGCGCTGAACCGTTTATAAAAAAAAAACTAGACCAAGGCCGGCCAGGCCAAGGCCCAGCCGGGCCAAAGGCCACCGCCCAGGGAGCCGCGCGCCTAGCGCTGGCGCAGGAGGCCGCCGCCTCGCCTCTTGCTCTAAACCAAATCCTAGTAGGACTTTTGTCCTATTTCCGTATATTCCTTTTCTAGTTCTAGATCTTTTCCTATTCCTAGTCTAATTCTTGTCCCCTACCCCAAGTTTTGTCTTCCCTCACCCATATAAATACCCAAGCACCCCACCCTCTAAACACATCAAATCAAAGCTCTCCTCCACACCGCGCCTCACACCGCGCCCTGCGTCACCACGCCGCGCCGCCTCACACCGCGCCCTGCGTCACCGCCGCCGCGCCGCCTCACCCGCACCGCCACCCCACACCCGCCGCCACCGCCTTTAGTCGCCGCCGCCGCACCTAGCCGCCGCACCTTGCCCACGCCGCCGCCCTACGCCGACGCCGCCGGAGCCCCTCACTGGAGACCTCGCCAAGGTTGCCCCGCGCTACATCTATTCTTTTTCTCGGATCGTTTTCTTCTAATCGGCTAAACCGTTCCGGTTTTCTAGATCAGTTTTTCGATCGGTTTTCGTCTCCGAAACCCTAGATCGGATTCGTTTTCTTCTCCGATTTAGTTGCCTTTGGACCGTTCGCCGGACCGTTCGTCCTAACGAACGTGATCACCGTATTCTTCTAGGTTAACGACGTCCGTTCGTTTAACCGTTCTTCTTTTTCTTTTCGTCGGATTTATTCCGCGATCGCGATCTCAGATCCGATCTTCTTTCTAGTCTTTCTTTTCGCTCGTTTATCGGAATCAGGTGATTCAAGCGCCTGGAGTTTCATCTCGAAACCGCAGTTCCGTCTAATCAACTTGAACAAGTTTTTGCTACAGTAAAATTTTGACCTAGTTTCAACTTGCTAGAACTGAGTTGTTTTCTTCCGCCGTTTGTTTTTCGTTCTTTCTTTGCAACCGGAGTTCTTAAGTTGAACTACCTGGTTCGTTCTCTTGTTCGAGTTTTACCTGTGCATTAGATGAGTACGTATTGTATGCTTGTTGTTTGTCTGCGATAGATTACCCGGATTGCGCCGCTTGTTACTTCAAAACCCTAGGACTCGCGGATCATCAGCAAGGCAAGTAACACTTTGATCATACCTTTTCTACAACCCATGTTTTATTGCATTAGATCAATCCTCTCACATTGCATGATTAGGATCTAATTAAATTGTGGGATGGGAAGTAGATGAGATAGTACCTATTAACTGTATTATTATGAAACCTTTGGGAGTTACTCTACGTTTGCTTATATTGCCATGCTATGCTAGTAGACGTGGATTGGGTGAGTGATATCCATGACAGATGTGAGATTGATAATTTTAATGGTTTATCTAAGGTGGCAACTTAAACACACATCTAGGTGGATTGAGGCACCTGATGTCTATCAGGACTTGCCTGTTTTTTTTTGGACCGCCACCCAGGCTCAAAGGGATCATAAGATCTTTCATGCTAGAAACTTCCGTGTGCAGCCACATGCTACTATGGGCTCTAGCATAGTTGAATAAGTTGTGCGAACTCTTACGGGGTGGACTAGCAGATGTAGGGGATGTAGGTGTACCGGTCTACCCCACATGTAAGGTGCTAGTGCTTCTGAAAGACTATGTCTCGGTCATCCGTCTTCTCAAACACCATGTAGTGCGAGAAAACAAACGGAGGCGATCGAGTCATGTGGGGAAAAGTGCGCAAACCTCTGCAGAGTTTACAAACTAATCATGATTAGCCGTGTCCCCGGTTATGGACAACTTGAGTATCTAGTACTTGAATATCGAGTGAATCTCAACATGTTACCTCTAATTAATGTTGTTGGGTTTTAATTAGTTTTAATTGGGATTGAGAATGCTGTCAACCATTCTCAATGTTTCACAACCACCATGATAGTTAAATAAATTTATTCCTTTGCAGTAGGGAAAAATTGGCTTTACGCAAAAACTGTAACCATAGAGCTTTCCACCAGCCATATATGCATATAGTATAGCTGTTTCATTCCATTACTCTCTATGTGTTACTTTGCCAGCATATTCCATGTGCTGACCCGTTTTCGGGCTGCAACGTTAATGTTGCAGACTTTTCAGACGACGATTGAGGTGCGTTTAGGTCGTGGCCCTATACTCGGTGATGCCGCTGGAGTTGATGGACCCATTTATCTTCGGAGTCTTCCGCTGTTACCGATATTATATGGCCTTCTGCCATATTTATTGTAATAAGTTCTTTTTGAGCCATCGATGTAATAAGTGTGTGATTGCAACTCTGCTATAAAACCTCGATGTACTGTGTGGTGTCAGCATTACTGATCCAGGGATGACACCGTAGCATAGTAGACGTGATCCATTCGGGTCAGGTCGCTACAGAGATGGTATCAGAGCACACGCTGACTGTAGGACACGACCACTAAGTTAAAGCCATAGATCACCCTTCTCTTCTCATTTTCTAACTCCTCATCTTTTCTACTCTATTAGGATGACGAACGCGAAGATTAAGTATGCTCAACCGGATGAAGGCACACCATTTGGATTTCACCTGAAGGAAGTCACCAAGTACCTGAACATTGGATTACCAAGCTTCACGGGAACCTTCAACGCCACTCTGCCTGAAGAGGAGCGCTGGAAGATTCAAGCTCACGTTCCGGGAAGAACATTCGCGCCAATCACGAAGCCCATAGATAGTGTTTTCAATGCACCAACCTGGAGTCTGGGAAGGAGCATGGCCGCTCATATCACCATAGGACGCATTGGAGAAGTTTATCAAGAAGACCTCAAGGACACTATCTACCAGATTTGCGGACGCCGTGATGAACAATGGGAGTTAGTCAGCACCAAGAAGGATAGATCCATTGCAGCATTCATCCAGGAGTTAAACCAGCACATTTGACGCCACGAGAACCAGATGTGCAATGATATGGTAGAGTTGAAGAATGTGAAGGCAAGGATCATCGAGCTAGAAGGAGAACTGAAGTCTACACGCAAGGACTACATGGACGAGATCGTAGCTCTAGCAAGACACAATGGCGATCTGAAGCAGGAGATTGAAGAACTCAAGAGCAAGTTAGCATCCCAGGAGGACGACGAGTACGTCGCATGTCCAGACAACTACATCATCATCGACGACACCGATTCGGATCCAAGTGAACCCGACTTTGAAGACGAAGCTGGAGTAGATATCATGGAGTCTTCCACCGGTTCAAATTTCTAGATGACCACCAGATAGTAGTAGTATTCCCCCATGTAAACACATTATAGTCGAGCACTTTTGCGATAGTTAGACCGATTGTAAGCCCTTGTTTGATTGATTGAAGTGATTTTGTGTGCATTTGCTCATGTGCATATGGGTAGTGTTTTCCCTTTAGACCTCATTCTATTCTCAATTCTCGTCTTTTCTAAACCCTTAGATGCCTCCGAGACGTGACAATGGATTTCCACCGGAGCTCACTCAGTTGATCCAGCAGCAGAATCAATTGATGCAAATGTTAGTTCAGAATCAGCAGAACAACAACAACAACCCACCACCGCCGCCGCCACCTGTTGACCACTTTGCCCGTTTTCTTAGGCTGAATCCGCCGGTGTTTTCCAGTAGCACCGAGCCAATAGTAGCAGACGATTGGCTCCGCAAGATAGGAAGGGAGTTGACCACTGCAGGATGCACGGATGGTGAGAAAGTGAAGTTTACCGCTCACCAGCTAGACGGACCCGCAGCAGCATGGTGGGAGAATTTCACAGCCACTTACCCAGTTGACACTGTCACATGGGATCAGTTTCAGCAAGCTTTCCGCACTGCCCATGTTTCAGCAGGAGCTATGGCCATAAAGAAGCGTGAGTTTCGCAACTTACGCCAAGGAGGAAGGACTGTTGGCCAGTATGTGGAGGAGTTTAGTAAGCTAGCCCGTTATGCCCCAGATGACGTTGCTACGGATGCAGCCAAGCAGGAGAAGTTTCTGGAAGGATTGAATGATGAGCTAAGCATGCAGTTGATGGTAGCAAATTTCAACAACTACCAAGAGTTGGTAGATCGTGCCATCATGATAGAAGGGAAGCAACAGCAGATTGAGAACCGTAAGAGGAAGTATGGACATGGGAAGTATAACTCTGGAGCCCAGCAGAAGCCCCGTTTTACCCCTAAACCGGGATTTAAGTTTCAGCACACCCATGGAGGAGGTAGCTCGCACGACCATAATGGCCACAAGAATGGTAATGGGAATGGAGGAAGCAACGGCCAGAACCGGACCACCCCATCGACCCCAACCAAGAGAGATCTGGGTAATGTCACTTGTTTCAAGTGTTCGAAGACCGGACATTATGCCAATGAATGTCCCGAAGGCCAGAATGGAAATGGCAATGGAAGCTCTGGGAAGAAGCCGAACCCTTTCAATAGGGGACAGGTGAACCACGTTAATGTGGAGGAGATTGAAGATCAGCCCGATGCAGTAATCGGTAAGTTTTTGGTTAAGTCATTTACAGCACTCGTTCTTTTTGATACTGGTGCATCGCATTCATACATATCAAGGGGATTCGTGGAGAAGTATAGCCTGCCCACTAGGATTCTTAAAACACCTATGCTAGTAAGCTCGCCAGGAGCAGAATACATGGCCAGACAAGGATGTTTCCAAGTACCATTGAGTATAGGAAGGCATGTATTCCCAACGGATTTAATTATTCTGGAATCCCAAGGACTGGATGTGATTCTTGGTATGGATTGGTTGTCGATGTATGGAGGAAACATCGATTGCGCCAGTAAGACAATTTTGCTTACCACACCAGAAGAAAGAAGGATCAAGTATGTATCCCGGCATGTGCCAAACAGGACACAAGTGAATTGCCTAACAGGAGTTGTGCAGGAGGAAGTACCAGTGGTACAGGATTTTCCTGATGTATTTCCTGAGGAATTGCCAGGCATGCCACCGGATAGAGACATTGAGTTTTTGATTGAGTTATTGCCAGGCACAGGCCCAATATCGAAGCGACCATATAGGATGCCAGCAAAGGATTTGGTGGAAATTAAGAATCAGATTAAGGAGCTATTGGATAAAGGTTACATTCGCCCAAGTTCTTCACCTTGGGGATCACCCGTACTTCTAGTGGAAAAGAAGGATGGATCATTAAGGATGGTTGTAGATTATCGTGGATTGAATGAAGTAACCATCAAGAACAAGTACCCACTGCCAATGATCAACGATCTGTTTGATCGATTGCAAGGAACTAAAGTGTTCTCCAAGATCGATTTGCGATCAGGGTACCATCAGTTGAAGATTCGAGAGCAGGACATACCTAAGACAGCATTCACCACAAGATATGGACTGTATGAGTATACCGTTATGTCATTTGGATTGACTAACGCACCTGCCTATTTTATGAACCTGATGAACAAAGTGTTTATGGAGTTTTTGGATAAGTTCGTCGTAGTGTTCACCGATGACATTTTGGTTTATTCAAAGAATGAAGAAGAGCATAAGGAACATTTGCGTTTGGTTTTGGAGAAACTAAGGGAACATCAGTTATATGCCAAATTCAGCAAATGTGAGTTTTGGTTGAAGGAAGTTGGATTCCTCGGACACGTTATATCCGGAGAAGGTATAGCAGTTGACCCCACAAAGGTTGAGACCGTAACCGAATGGGAAGCACCAACAACAGTTGGAGAGATCCGGAGTTTTCTTGGACTCGCAGGATACTACCGGAGATTCATTGAGAATTTCTCAAAGATTGCGAAGCCTATGACAGAGTTGTTGAAGAAGGATACTAAGTTCAAATGGACTGAGGAGTGTGAGGCTAGTTTCCAGGAGTTGAAGAAACGATTGGTTACCTCACCGATATTGATTTTGCCAGATCAGACCAAGGATTATGAGGTGTATTGCGATGCTTCACGTCGAGGACTTGGAGCAGTGCTTATGCAGGAAGGGAGAGTTGTTTCGTATGCATCACGACAACTGAAGCCTCATGAGTTGAATTATGCCACGCATGATTTGGAGTTAGTAGCCGTAGTGCATGCATTGAAGACGTGGAGACATTTCCTCATTGGAAATCATTGTGATGTGTACACGGATCATAAGAGTTTGAAGTACATTTTCACGCAGAAGGAGTTGAACCTCAGACAAAGGAGATGGTTGGAGCTCATCAAGGATTATGACATGAGATTGCATTACCATCCCGGAAAGGCTAATGTAGTAGCTGACGCATTGAGCCGTAAGAGCCATGTCAATACCCTAATGACAGGAGAAATACCCAAGGAGTTAGCAGAAAACCTTCGTGAACTAAGTTTAGAGATAGTTCCGAGAGGCTATGTAGCAGCATTAGAGATTAAGTCAACATTGATGGATAAAATCAGAGAAGCTCAGAAATCCGAGAAAGAGATTGCTGCTATAAAGGAGAAACTTAGCAAAGGAAAAGCAAGGGGATTTCGTGAGGATGAGCACGATACCCTATGGTTTGAGGACCGTGTTTATGTGCCCAATGACCCAGAGATCAGGAAGTTGATTTTGCAGGAGGCACATGATTCACCGTATTCGATTCACCCAGGGAATACCAAGATGTATTTGGATTTGAAAGAAACATTCTGGTGGACCGGAATGAAGAAGGATATTGCAGCGTATGTAGCAGTTTGTGACGTATGTCAGAGAGTAAAGGCAGAACATCAAAAGCCAGCAGGATTGTTACAACCATTGCCGATACCCGAATGGAAGTGGGATAAGATAGGCATGGATTTTATCACAGGGCTACCCAGGACAAAAGCCGGATATGACTCGATATGGGTAGTAGTTGATCGTTTGACAAAGGTAGCACATTTCATTCCAGTTAAGACCACTTACACCAGTGCTAAGTTGGCAAAGATATACATGACTAGAATCATTTGTTTGCATGGAGTTCCGAGGAGTATCGTATCAGATACCAGTTTCGTTCCATGACAACAGTTACGAAGTTGGAGACCGTCAATTCTTTGGACCAGATTTGATTAAGGAGTCAGAACGGAAGGTTAAGTTGATTCGCGATAGGCTCAAGGTAGCCCAGTCCAGGCAGAAGAGCTATGCAGATTCTAAACGCAAGGAGACAGTTTAAGAAACCGGAGACAGAGTTTACCTTCGAGTATCCCCACTTCGAGGAGTTAAGCGCTTTGGAGTTAAGGGAAAGTTAGCACCGCGTTTCGTTGGACCGTTTAAGATCGTGAAACGTATGGGAGAAGTCGCGTATAAGTTGGAATTACCAGAAGGACTGTCAGGAGTTCATGATGTATTTCATGTTTCTCAGTTGAAGAAATGTCACGCCGAGATGGCGGAGGTACCGCTAAGAGATACAGTGCCATTAGAAGCGATTCAGTTAAAGGATGACCTAACATATGAGGAGAAGCCAGTCAAGATTCTCGATGTTGCCAATAGAGTTACTCGCAGCAAGGTTATCAAGTTTTGCAAAGTTCAGTGGAACCACCATTCAGAGGATGAAGCCACCTGGGAGAGAGAAGAAGATTTGCTCAAAGACCACCCTCACCTATTTTCTAGCCAACCCGAATCTCGAGGGCGAGATTCATCTTAAGGGGGGTAGGTTTGTAACATCCCAAGTTTTCAATTTGGAATGTTATACACTAGATCATATGCATATCATATTTTTCTTGCATTTTGGTTGATCCTAGAAATTTCACGCAACTCAAGGACCCTCGGAGTTGGAGATTTCGTTATTTTCATATTTGAGAGTTCTCTCGAATTTTGAAAATAGGATCATTTGATTTATTTATTCTATCTTCAATAATTTTTCCGGTGTCAAAATATATGACAGAGGGAATAATATGACTTTCCCAAATTTAGGAAAAATGAAGATATAATAAATAGATCAATTTTGCTTTCCGGTGTTTATTTGCATTTTATTTTGATAGGGAAAAATGCGCGTTTTTGAAAATTGCATTTTAGGTCCGGAGAAAAGTTCATTTTGTTCGGCTCATTTTTAGGAGTCGCGGAAAATTTACTTTAGATTTTTCGGAGTTCGTTTAGATCCCTTTTTGTTTTTTTTTCTGCGCGCTGAACCGTTTATAAAAAAAAACTGGACCAAGGCCGGCCAGGCCAAGGCCCAGCCGGGCCAAAGGCCACCGCCCAGGGAGCCGCACGCCTAGCGCTGGCGCAGGAGGCCGCCGCCTTGCCTCTTGCTCTAAACCAAATCCTAGTAGGACTTTTGTCCTATTTCCGTATATTCCTTTTCTAGTTCTAGATCTTTTCCTATTCCTAGTCTAATTCTTGTCCCCTACCCCAAGTTTTGTCTTCCCTCACCCATATAAATACCCAAGCACCCCCCCCCCCTCTAAACACATCAAATCAAAGCTCTCCTCCACACCGCGCCCTGCGTCACCCCGCCGCGCCGCCTCACACCGCGCCCTGCGTCACCGCCGCCGCGCCGCCTCACCCGCACCGCCACCCCACACCCGCCGCCACCACCTTTAGTCGCCGCCGCCGCACCTAGCCGCCGCACCTTGCCCACGCCGCCGCCCTACGCCGACGCCGCCGGAGCCCCTCACCGGAGACCTCGCCAAGGTTGCCCCGCGCTACATCTATTCTTTTTCTCGGATCGTTTTCTTCTAATCGGCTAAACCGTTCCGGTTTTCTAGATCAGTTTTTCGATCGGTTTTCTTCTCCGAAACCCTAGATCGGATTCGTTTTCTTCTCCGATTTAGTTGCCTTTGGACCATTCGCCGGACCGTTCGTCCTAATGAACGTGATCACCGGATTCTTCTAGGTTAACGACGTCCGTTCGTTTAACCGTTCTTCTTTTTCTTTTCGTCGGATTTATTCCGCGATCGCGATCTCAGATCCGATCTTCTTTCTAGTCTTTCTTTTCGCTCGTTTATCGGAATCAGGTGATTCAAGCGCCTGGAGTTTCGTCTCGAAACCGCAGTTCCGTCTAATCAACTTGAACAAGTTTTTGCTACAGTAAAATTTTGACCTAGTTTCAACTTGCTAGAACCGAGTTGTTTTCTTCCGCCGTTAGTTTTTCGTTCTTTCTTTGCAACCGGAGTTCTTAAGTTGAACTACCTGGTTCGTTCTCTTGTTCGAGTTTTACCTATGCATTAGATGAGTACTTATTGTATTCTTGTTGTTTGTCTGCGATAGATTACCCGGATTGCGCCGCTTGTTACTTCGAAACCCTAGGACTCGCGGATCATCAGCAAGGCAAGTAACACTTTGATCATACCTTTTCTACAACCCATGTTTTATTGCATTAGATCAATCCTCTCACATTGCATGATTAGGATCTAATTAAATTGTGGAATGGGAAGTAGATGAGATAGTACCTATTAACTGTATTATTATGAAACCTTTGGGAGTTACTCTACGTTTGCTTATATTGCCATGCTATGCTAGTAGACGTGGATTGGGTGAGTGATATCCATGACAGATGTGAGATTGATAATTTTAATGGTTTATCTAAGGTGGCAACTTAAACACACATCTGGGTGGATTGAGGCACCTGATGTCTATCAGGACTTGCCTGTTTTTTTTTGGACCGCCACCCAGGCTCAAAGGGATCATAAGATCTTTCATGCTAGAAACTTCCGTGTGCAGCCACATGCTACTATGGGCTCTAGCATAGTTGACTAAGTTGTGCGAACTCTTACGGGGTGGACTAGCAGATGTAGGGGATGTAGGTGTACCGGTCTACCCCACATGTAAGGTGCTAGTGCTTCTGAAAGACTATGTCTCGGTCATCCGTCTTCTCAAACACCATGTGGTGCGAGAAAACAAACGGAGGCTATCGAGTCATGTGGGGAAAAGTGCGCAAACCTCTGCAGAGTTTACAAACTAATCATGATTAGCCGTGTCCCCGGTTATGGACAACTTGAGTATCTAGTACTTGAATATCGAGTGAATCTCAACATGTTACCTCTAATTAATGTTGTTGGGTTTTAATTATTTTTAATTGGGATTGAGAATGCTGTCAACCATTCTCAATGTTTCACAACCACCATGATAGTTTAATAAATTTATTCCTTTGCAGTAGGGAAAAATTGTCTTTACGCAAAAACTGTAACCATAGAGCTTTCCACCAGCCATATATGCATATAGTATAGCTGATTCATTCCATTACTCTCTATGTGTTACTTTGCCAGCATATTCCATGTGCTGACCCGTTTTCGGGCTGCAACGTTAATGTTGCAGACTTTTCAGACGACGATTGAGGTGCGTTTAGGTCGTGGCCCTATACTCAGTGATGCCGCTGGAGTTGATGGACCCATTTATCTTCCGAGTCTTCCGCTGTTATCGATATTATATGGCCTTCTGCCATATTTATTGTAATAAGTTCTTTTTGAGCCATCGATGTAATAAGTGTGTGATTGCAACTCTGCTATAAAACCTCGATGTACTGTGTGGTGTCAGCATTACTGATCCAGGGATGACACCGTAGCACAATAGACGTGTCCATTCGGGTCAGGTCGCTACAAATAGACCCGGGGGCCATAGGTTTCGCAAGTGGCTTCTCTCGAGAGCATAAGTTTTCTACGGTGGGTGAACAAATTACTGTTGAGCAATTGACAGAATTGAGCATAGTTATGAGAATATCTAGGCATGATCATGTATATAGGCATCACGTCCGTGACAAGTAGATTGAAACGATTCTGCATCTACTACTATTACTCCACTCATCGACCGCTATCCAGCATGCATCTAGAGTGTTAAGTTAAAAACAGAGTAACGCTTTAAGCAAGATGACATGATGTAGAGAGATAAATTCATGCAATATGAAATAAACCCCATGTTGTTATCCTCGATGGCAACGATACAATACGTGTCTTGCTGCCGCTTCTGTCACTGGGAAAGAACACCGCAAGATCGAACCCAAAGCTAAGCACTTCTCCCATGGCAAGAACTACCAATCTAGTTGGCCAAACCAAACGGATAATTCGAAGAGACTTGCAAAGATAACCAATCATACATAAAAGAATTCAGAGAAGATTCAAATATTGTTCATATATAGACTTGATCATAAACCCACAATTTATCGGTCTCAACAAACACACCGCAAAAGAAGAAGATTACATCGAATAGATCTCCACAAGAGAGGGGGAGAACATTGTATTGAGATCCAAAAAGAGAGAAGAAGCCATCTAGCTACTAACTATGGACCCGAAGGTCTGAGGTAAACTACTCACACTTCATCGGAGGAGCTATGATGATGTAGAAGCTCTCCGTGATGACGGCCCTCTCCGGCGGAGCTCCGGAACAAGCCCCAAGATGGGATCTCGTGGATACAGAAAGTTGCGGCGGTGGAATTAGGTTTTTGGCTCATGTTCTGATCGTTTGGGGGTACGTGGGTATATATAGGAGGAAGGAGTACGTCGGTGGAGCACCGAGGGGCCCACGAGGCAGGGGGGGCGCCCTGTAGGGGGGGCCTACCCTCGTGACCGCCTCCGGTACTTCTTGGAGTAGGGTCCAAGTCTCCTGGGTCTTATCCGAGAAGAAAATCACGTTCCAAAAAGGATTTTTCTGTTTGGACTCCGTTTGATATTCTGTTTCTTCGAAACACTGAAATAGGCAAAAAACAGCAATTCTGGGCTGGGCCTCCGGTTAATAGGTTAGTCCCAAAATTAATATAAAAGTGGAAAATAAAGCCCAATATAGTCCAAAACAGTAGATAATATAGCATGGAGTAATAAAAAATTATAGATATGTTGGAGACGTATCACGTATCCCTTGAGTCCATCAAAGCTGCACTTTAAGAACTCGAAACCATCGTGTGATGGCCCCACGGTGGGCGCCAACTGTTGTGGGTTTCTCACGGCAGATGTCCTTGTGAAAGGACTTAGTCATGGAGCCATCGCAACGGGTTAACTTAAAGGGGTTAAACCGGACAAGGGGACGCGAGGAGTTTTACACTAGTTCGGCCCATTCGAGGAAGGTAAAAGCCTACGTGTAGTTGTGATTGGTATTGCTAGGGTTTCGAAGGCCAGGGAGCGAATCCGCTTGTCTGGCTCTCGAGTTGTTGTCTATCCCTAATCCGCTGTCGGGTCGTCCCTTTATATACATAGGTTGACGCCCGCCGGTTTACAGAGTCCCGAAGCCGGATCATAAACGTGTCGGGTTCGGTCTCTATCCTTCCTATCTTACAACACAAGTTACATGACCAGGTCGGTTTACATCTACAGGCTTTAACCCGCCTTTGGGCCTTGGGCCTTCGTAAAGCGCCATCATTCTTGCATCTTCATGGGCTTCTAACCTTCAAGGAGTTAACCCGGCTACTCCTGGCCGGTTTACATCCAGTAGTAATATCCCCAACAGTATTGGAATCTGGATTTTATTGGCCTACTCTCTTCAAGGATGCCCGTAAGTTCGTCTTGTCTTGTGATGAATGCCAAAGAATAGGTAATATCGGTAAGCGTCAAGAAATGCCTATGAATTATTCACTTGCTATTGAACCATTTGATGTTTGCAGATTTTATTACATGTGACCTTTTCCTTCCTCTAATGGTTATACACATATTTTGGTTGCTGTTGATTATGTTACTAAATGGGTAGAAGCTATTTCAACCAGTAGTGCTGATCACCACACCTCTATTAAATGCTTAAGGAATTTATTTTCCCAAGGTTTGGAGTCCCTAGATATTTAATGACTGATGGTGGTTCACACTTTATTCATGGTGCTTTCCGTAAGATGCTTGCCAAGAATGATGTTAATCATAGAATTGCATCACCTTATCATCTCAGTCTAGTGGTCAAGTTGAACTTAGCAATAGAGAAATAAAATTAATTTTGCAAAAGACTGTTAATAGGTCCGGGAAGAATTGGTCTAAGAAATTAGATGATGCACTTTGGGCTTATGGAACAGCATATAAAAATCCTATGGGTATGTCTCCTTATAAAATGGTTTATGGAAAAACATGTCATTTGCCTCTTGAGTTAGAACATAAAGAATATTGGGTAATCAAAGAACTCAATTACGATTTTCAAACTTGCTGGTGAAAAGAGCTTATTTGTTATTAGCTCTCTAGATGAATGGAGAACCCAAGCTTATGAAAATGCAAAATTATTCAAAGAAAAAGTAAAAAGATGGCATGATAAAAGAATTCAAAAGCGTGATTTTAAAGTCGGAGAATGTGGTCTTTTGTACAACTCTTGTTTCAGATACTTTGCAGGAAAACTCCTCTCAAAATGGAAAGGCCCATACATCATCGAGGAGGCTTACCGGTCGAGAGGCATTAAAATAAATAATTCCAAAGGTACTAACCCGAAGGTTGTCAATGGGCAATGAATAAAGAATTATATCTCAGGTGCACGCATTAATATTGGAAGTAATATTATCCAAACATGACACCGGAAGAACACATAAAAGAGTCCTTCCGGAACACTCGAGAATCATGAAAATAAGGAGGTACATGATACGGTAAGTAAACGGACTCGGGAAAATCCGCAAAAACATTTTTTATCCATTTTGGAATATATAAGAATTTTGGGAATAAAGAAACTTCCTGCCTGGTGCGCCCAGGTGGGCTGTGCCCACCTGGGACACCTTCCGTACTCCATTTTTCTACCATATACTTATCCTCCAAGATAAAAAATATATAGTCCTCGAACCTGTTGATCACCGTATCGCAGAGAAATCCTTTGTTCTCTTTTCTTGCTGTTTTCTCTCAGATCTGTAGGGCCAGGCATCATGTATTCTTCTTCCTCCAACAACGTAGAAGAGGATGCTTGGTTGATGAAGATCGAGCTGAAGAGAGAAGAGCTTGTGGAAGCCATCGGAGGAGATTAGAGGAAGGAGGTTACCGTAGATCAGCCTCCGGTATTCAAACAGGTGCTGCCAGCTGAAGAGGAGGAGGAAGATATCTTTAAACCTTACCTTACTCATCTTACTCATGCTAAGATTGAAGCCTTTCGTATCTCACTCATGAAAATATTCTGCATCAAGAGCACATCACCCATCTCCGGGGCGTCATCTGTCGATTGGAAAATCTCTTGATCCTTAAGGACAAAATCGTTTCATCACCACCATCATCATCTTCACCACCAAAGGAGAATTGAATATCGGGTATGGGCACTCCCCTTGGCTTCCGCCAAGCTTGGGGGAGGTGCCCCGGTATCGTATCATCCCACTATCTTTTTGCTTTTACTTATTCTAGTTCGATCATTTTTGCTTTAGATGAATAAAAGTTTAGTTCGATCCTTTTTTTCTTAAGAGTTTTCTTAGTCATCTATCCTTGTAATCGTGTGCAAGTTATATAATAAAGTTTAGTATGATTTTTTGCTTTCCTTACTTTCATGTTGCAAATAAGAGAAAGGAAATAAATTAAGAAAAGATTATATACTAATCCTATCGTGGGTGATGGCTCCACATAAGGAAAATTATAAGTAGAAATTTTTATTAGAGATTGACAAACATAGCATTAGTCAATGATGCAACTCATGAAAGAATTAATAAGGGAAGAGAAGATTCACATATAAATATACTATCCTAGAAATCTTTCGTGATTGTGAGCCCTCATCAAAATATTATATGCCAAAATTGTTGAAGTTGCACAAGGAAGACAACTTAATGATTTATGTTTGTTCATATTCACATAGAAGTCATATTGTCATAGATCCTTTAACATGTGGTGCTTGCCCCTATCTTTGCTAGCCAAAAAATTCTGCACTAAGTAGATATACTACCTGTGCATCCAAAAACCCTTAAACCCGAATCTTATTTTCAAGTTTCCACCATACCTACCTAGGGATTGAGCAAGATCCCTCAAGTAAGTTGTCATCGGTGCAAAAAGGCAATAAAAATTACTTCTAAAAGTATGAGATCATTTACTGTAAGAGAAAATTCAGCGTTGCACGAACTTGTGATGGTGAAGAATAAAAGCGACAGACTACATAATAAAGGTCGCTATCACAAGGGGCAATGCAACATGACGTTCTTTTGCACTAAGGGATTGAGCATACAAACAAATAAGCGCATGGCAACCTCTCCTTCCCTCTGCGAAGGGCCTATCTTTTACTTTTATGAATTTACTTTTATGCAAGAGTCAAAGTTTTTCTCTCTATTCCTTTTACTTTTCTCCTTTGGCAAGCCTCATGTGGTGAGGAAAGATCTAGGTATATATGTCCAGTTGAATATGGGCGGCATGAGTTATTATTGTTGACATCACCCTTGAGGTGAGTACGTTGGGAGGCGAAACCATAAGCCCCTATCTTTGTATGTGTGTCCGGTTGAAATGTTTTGCTGATGGGTACGAGGTGAGTGTTAGCAATCATAGAAGACTATATGATGGTTGAGTATGTGGACTTGCCTAAAGGCTCTGACACGCGACCCTTCCTAAAAAGATGATGAATTGTAGTTGCAAAGGTTACTGACAACATAGTTTGTTGGTTTCTAATAGAGTTTTTGCTTTATACTTCGATTGTGTGATGAACTATTTCTTATTCATGAGAAGTATATGATAAAAGTTCTATGATAAAATTCCTATGTTTAATTTTGTTGCTTTTATAATAATCAACATGATGCTTCTATGTCCGTATTTTGTTTTTATCGACACCTCTCTCTCTCTCAAAGCATGTGGACATGTTTTTCGATTTTGGTTTGCGCTTGCGGACAAGCGAGGTCTAAGCTTGGGGGATTTGATACGTCCATTTTGCATCATGTTTTCTTACTGTTATTTATAATGTTTTTATCCATAATAATGCCTTTTGGAGTAATTCCAATGCATTTTCTCTCATAATTGGCAAGGTACACACCAAGAGGGAGAATTCTGGCAGCTGGAAATCTGGACATGGAAAAGCTATGCCAGGCCACCTATGCTCCACAACTCCAAACAAGCTGAAACTTCATGGAGATTTTTTTTGATTATTTGAGAATTACTAGGGCAAATAACCACCAGAGGGCCCCACCAGATGGGCACAACCCACCTGGGCACGCCAGGGCGCGCCTGGGCGTGCCAGGGAGCCCATGCGTGCCCTAGTGGGTTGTGCCCTCCTCGGCCCACCTCCGGTGCCCATCTTTTGGTATATAAGTCATTTAGACCTAGAAGAAATAAGTAGGGGACTTTCGGGACGAAGCGCCACCGCCTCGAGGCGGAACTTGGGCAGGAGCACTTTTGCCCTCTGGCGGAGTGATTCCACCGGGGGAACTTCCCTCATGGAGGGGGAAATCATCATCACCAACAACTCTCCCATCTTGGGGAGGGCAATCTCCATCAACATCTTCAACATCACCATCTCCTCTCAAACCCTAGTTCATCTCTTGTGTTCAATCTTGTTAGCGGAACTATAGATTGGTACTTGTGGGTGACTAGCTAGTATGTTGATTACATCTTGTATTTGATTACTATATGCTTTATATGTTGGAAGATTATATGTTCATATTCATTATGCTATTTCTATACCTAATAATAAAGGACAGAAACTTTCATAGTTCTCTATAAGTCTTTATTTTATATCCGTTGATTTTATGTTAACCATACAGATTGACGGCTAAGATTTAAAAGGAGTTAGGTTTTTTTCTCCTTCCGTCACCCCTTAAGAGACAAACTTTACATCTGTTTTCCCGTAAAAAAAAGAATCTTCACATCTATTTCTGTACAAAAAAAATTGACTAGCAGGGTTGTGATTCGAACTCTAGACCACCCTGTTGATAACACATATAATAACCATCCAACCAGATAAAATCTATGTGTACGTACTGGATGGATGGAGACTATGGTTCGGCCCATCAGCATTGCACGGCTCCGACGTTATACAAAATCCCCACCTCGCCTCCTTCAATAAAATTCTTTCTATTTATATATGTTTTTAATTTCCCTGGTATCAAGGAGTCATCATAGGAATTAATAAGCAAAGGAAGGAAGGAAAGGATTGAGTCAAAGAAATAAGGAAGACTTGCCAGAAATAAGGAAAGGAGCGCTTTGTGGATTCAGAAATAAGGAAAGGAATAATGAAGGAAAGGAGCCCTGATGGATTCATCACATCCTATGCTAATGGGGCTGGAAATAAGTAATGGAATAATAACGGACGGAAGAAAAGTATTTGGTAACGGGGCTGGACGGGGGAGAAGGCATCAGGTACTTGCAAATCCTGATCGAGTACGTCCTGGTGCAAGCGAAGAGTGGACAACTAATCATCATCTGCTCATATTAATCTTCCATCCTACTCCCTCCGTTCCCAAATACAAGTCTTTCTAGAGATTCCAACAAGTGACTACATACAGAGCAAAATGAGTGAATCTACACTCTAAAATATGTCTACATGCATCTATATGTTATAGTCTATTTGAAATGTCTTAAAAGACTTATATTTAGGAACGGAGGGAGTACATTAGTTTGTTATGTACGTGTATGCAATTATGCAAGGAGTTGAAGGCAAGCACCGGCAGGCTGCATACGACTGGAACGAGATTGATTTTTAATCTCCGGGTGTCCCTACAACCTCACGAACAGTAATAACTTATGAAAAAACAAAACATATTAAAAAAAAGGAATTCATGACATCAAATATGCCCAAAGTTTTAAGCACTGGTTTTATTTTTCATGTATAGAGCTCATCGAATGATATTTCTCGACAAAAAAATGCAAGCACCAAAAATGTTTGAGCATATTTATGTCACAAAATTAAAGTTTTCTTATTTGTTTTCTATATTTTTTTACTATTTATGGGGGTGTGGGGATACCTGGGAGCTACAACACCTTTTTCTCGTTAATAATTGAAATCACATGGGTTCATATCGTTGGCTAACATCAACCGTAGATCAAAACCTTTGGTGAATTGGTCTGCTGTAGTTTTTTTTCTCTCAGGCAATTTTGGTCGTGTCTGGTGTGGTGATAATCCATGCCAGCCAAAGTATTCCAGATGCCACACGGATGTGGCCATGGTGGGTGTGCGTCTTTTCCATGGTGAGTCGGAATCAGAATCAAATCGAGCAAAGATGGCGGATCAGATCGAAAAACTCTTTGCTAGAATTTCTAACCAGGTGGCCTTGATCTCATCAAATAGAAGTTATGACCCTATTTTTTTGCCCGACCAATTCTTTTTCATGTTAAATGATGTTTGTTCTGCAGGGAACCACAAACATACATTGTAGTCTTTTCTTGGGTTGTAGAAATATGAGCTATTAAACTACGTTGCCAGTGGGTCGATGTCTTGAGAAGGCTCAATTTAAGATGAAAGATTGAATTGGTCTTCGGTTATATTCGCATCGAGGGGAGGAGGTACAGAGGAGAATCCAAGCAAAGGAGAGAAAATTCAAGCCCTTGAGAGCTTCGAGTTGAAATAGACAGCATGGACCTATTTGATGGTGGGGAGAGGGGTTGATGCATGCTTATTGCCATACGAGCGTGTAACTTTTGCTCCCGTTGCAATGCATGGGCATACTTGCTAGAAATACTCCTATGATCATGAGCATGTTTATCATTTGTGAGTAGTTACCTTTGTTCTTGTGGTCACGGGAGAAATCATGTTGCAAGTAATCATGTGAATTTGATATGTGTTCGATATTTTGATAGTATGTATGTTGTGATTCCCTTAGTGGTGTCATGTGTACGTCGACTACATGACACTTCACCATATTTGGGCCTAAGGGAATGCATTGTGGAGTAGAAATTTGATGATGGGTTGCGAGAGAGATAGAAGCTTAAACCCTACTTTATGCGCTATTCCGTAAGGGGCCGATTGGATCCAAAAGTTTAATGCTATGATTAGAATTTATTCTTAATACTTTTCTCATAGTTGTGGATGCTTGCGGGAGGGTTAATCATAAGTAGGAGGTTTGTTCAAGTAAGAACAGCACCTAAGCACCGGTCCACCCACATATCAAATTATCAAAGTAGCGAACACGAATTATACCAACATGATGAAACTGACTAGATGTGTGACGCCTCGAGTCCGATGTGGCAGGTGTCTTCCCATTATTCGCCGTCATTCCCATGTCATCCGCTTGCGTGTTGCATTTTTCCATGTCATCATGTGCATTTCATCTGCATGCTTTTCAAAACTTGCATCCGTCCGAGTCTCCCAGTTCTCTTCGTTGTCCGTTCTGAGCCCAACCACACTCTCACATGCACCCGCTGCACCTCTCAGTTCTCATTTCGTGAGCGGGATAAAAATGTTCTCGGAATGGGCCGAGATTTATCGAGTGGCCTTGGTATATCACCGGTAGACCGCCTGTCAAATTTCGTTCCATTTGGAGGTCGTTTGATGCCTCAACGGTTAACCACGTTAACCGAAGCCCTCGTTCTCTTTACAGCCCAGCACCCCTCCAGAACAGCCCACTATCCCATCTAAACCCCCTCCATGCTCTTCCCCGTTGGATCACGATCGTGTGGGCGGAAACCGCACCTCAATAGCACTCTCCTAGCTCCCTCTACCTATAAAAAGGCACCTTCCCCTCCATTTTCGGGCAAAACTCTAGTCTCCCCTCTCCCGCCGCCGCCGGATGCGTCCGCCGACGGTCGAACGTGTGCACCGCCGCCCCTCACCCAATCGGGAGCCGCCACATCAGCCCCAGCGCCCCTGCCGCTCGTGCCTCACCCGCCGGCCCGCCAGGCCCACGCGGGGCCCTCCCGCCCGAGCCGCACCCTGCCGCCAGCTCCCCGCCACCGTCCAGCCGCACCGCCGCCCGCCTTGCTGCCCCGCGCCATCCCCGTCTCCGAGCGCTGCCTCCACCGCGAGCTCAAGCCGTGCGTGCCCCACGCCGCCCTTCGTCGCAACCTGCCAGATCCGGCGTGCCGCGACCGGATCCGCCCGTCCCCGACCCCGGCCGGCCTTTTCCGACCTCCTCCGGCCATCTTCTCGCCCTCGCCGGCAACATGCTCATCGCTTCCTCAGTTCGTGCACCACCAAACCCTAGATCCAAGGTAGTGAATTTTGTCGAAGTCCCAATTTTTCAATGTGATGTGTGCATCTTCATCATGCTATAACTTTGTGCATACTGCTCCGTTTTATGTGTATGATATATTAAAATATTCATCTCTGAATGCTGATGGTGGTGTAGTTTGCATGCATGTTACTCTCAATCTTTTTACCTTAATCATCATTGAAAAAGTGCTAAATGTTATAACCTATTGGAAGTTATCATAACTTGTTGATTTGTCTTTTTAATAGCATTTTGTGTGTCTATCTTTTGAGCAGCATGTCAACATATTTTAGAAGCATATTCATGCCATGTTACAGTGGTGTAATTCATGCGTTTTTATGTGCCCTGTGGTGACTAGCACAAGCATGCTAAGTAGGGCACTTGCTGTTGCTGATTTACAGTCTGAATCTGCTATATGATGTTGCCATGTTAACTTGTTGCTACAAGTGTATCCATGCATAATCTGGAGATGCTCAGTAAGGATGTTTTGTAGGTCTTGTTATGCTTTATCCATCCATGCCTTCTTTTGCATTTATAGCCTACTGTAGCTTGTTGTTATCATGCTCTAAAATTGCTAAATAATGTTGTTGGTAGTCTGTTAACAGTAAGTTCATTTTTGCCATGTGAATAGCTAGGGTTCTATGTATCCTATGGCCTTTTTCTTGCCATGAGTACCTGTACAAATATGCCTTCTTATTGTTGGTTACATTCACTTGCCATGATATGCTTTATGTTGAGTTAACCAAGCTTGCAAACATGTCTACTTGTCGTTGTTTCTGCC
This sequence comes from Triticum urartu, assembly GCF_056163025.1. Lineage (NCBI taxonomy): Eukaryota > Viridiplantae > Streptophyta > Magnoliopsida > Poales > Poaceae > Triticum > Triticum urartu. The sequence goes on along the minus strand of NC_141877.1, from coordinate 646,065,300 downwards.
ATGTTCGCTAAATCCCACTAAGTCTGTGAATCTGTTATCGTTTGCATTCTTGCCATGATGTTTTGAGCCTGTTCTTGTGCTTTCTAGCAGTAGCTCAGTGATCATATTTTGTATTTATTGACATGTACATGCTCGTCATGCCCTTCTATGCCATGAAATGTTCTTGTAGCATACACTTTTGTTGTCTCAAAGTATGCATCATGAATTGGTTTTCTGCCATACTCTGTTTTTCACAAAGTCTGGGAATCTGTTATGACTTGCAATCTTGTCTTGATGATTTCCATTGATCTAGAGGTTATATGGAGATTCTTAGTAATCATGTTTTGCCATGTTTAACCTGTAATTTAATGACATGCTTTTTCTTGTTATGTTCTTGCACTATAGCCTCATTGTTGCATGCCTCCAACATGTCAACATGTTATTTCTGCTCACATGTAAGCCCTGTTTTTCACTAAGTCATAATCTGTGTTACAAAGTGGCTTGTTGCATTGATCATGTTGGTTTAATCTTGATGACTATAAACCTGAACCATGATGTTATTTGAAGAATGTTACCTGTTCATCAAGTGCATTTCATCGTTGTCTCGATCTTGTTCTTGTAGCATGATGTTTTGATGCTTGCAATATGCCTAGGAAAGTAGCATGCCATGGAATTGTCACGGCAGATGTCCTTAGTGTCAGGACTTAGTCATGAGGCCAACACATCTATATGGTAGCTTGAGAGGGGTTGATCGGGATCGAGAGACGCAACACACAAGACAAGGATTTAGACAACTTCGGGCCCCGGGAAACATCATCCGGTAATAGCCCTACATGCTATTTGTGGCTAGGTCTCATTATGCTCATGAGGGAGTTGACGGTAAACCGGCTCTTTGTGTCTAGCCCTAGAGATTGTTTCTTCTTGCTTGTCCCTCTTTGGGGAACCCTGCCCCTCCTTATATATGTTGAAGGGGCGGGTTATATGACTAGTCCTAGTAGGATTAGGATTACTCTATTAGAAGTGGAGTCCTAGTCTTGCTTCCTTTATAAGGGAATATTCCTTATGCCTTTCCTTGTAAACAAGCCCACCATAGTATGAACCGGCCTTCTGGGCCTTGGGCCTTGTCATCCGTCTGTCCCGCCCGCCGGGTTACCAGTGAGTCGCTAAGTCTGGCCGGGTTATACTTCGTGCCGGGTTATGCCGTGGGGTATATCCCCGACATTAGCCCCCAGTTTAATTTGGATTTATCCATGTTAAACTGATCTGCAACATAAACACAAGAACAAATTTGGCGGGTTGTGCTCCGGGTTAAAAATTCATGTAAACCGACACCTGATCATCTTTAAGTCCTTGTTATTTCCTTCTTGGTACAAGCCCATGAACTCATTGCAAATCTCCTTTAGTAGATACATTCAAACTTTGTGAATGCAGAAAATCTAGATACTTTTCTTGAGAAATCCGGGTCAATAAGCTAGCTTCAGAGTCAATTTGCTGACATTGGTCTCTTGTAGAGAAATATTGTAAGAAATAATCCACTTGAACTGGCTTCCAAAGCACCGGATTGAAAAATATTGGTCTTGAAATACTCATCTGACTTTCAGCCGGCTTGAAGATGTAAAAGTTGCCGGTTTATTATTATTAAAATTGCCGGGTTATAAAACATACACTGCTGGGTCATAATTGTTGTTGACACCAGGTCATGTAATTGATCTTATATCCATATTACCTGTAGCCCCCAAGTCTTGAGTAGAACAAAGTGATAACTTAAGACTTGCTTCAATATAAATACTTCCACTTTGAAGAATTCCATGTTGTTCATCTCAGCCACTAATAAAAATTGAATACTCTATATTATGTAGCCCTCAAGTGCCGGGTTGTCATGCTTGCAGCAACCTGGGACTTGTAATTGCCTTATACTCATAAAAACTTCAACCAGTGTAGCCCTCAAGGGCCGGGTCATTATGCAATAATGAGCAGGGACTTTATAAATATGATGATGTAGACTTGAAAAACAACATGTAGCCCCCAAGGGCCGGCTCAGTAAGATAATATTGAGCTGGGACTTTATATATACTTCTTTGAAAAGAACTTTATATGATGTAATCCCCATCATGGGGCTTGAACCCACGTCCACAAGGTTAAGAGCTTTGTGCTTTACCAACTGAGCAGTTGACCCTTCAATATAATGGAATAAGACTTGTGTACCTTGAACTTTTGGCAGGAGCAATTGGTAGCCCCCAAGGGCCGGCTCATTACGATGCGATGAGTAGGGTCTTCAATGAGGTGAGAAAAAAATGACTTTGCATTAGCCCCCAAGTGTCATGGTGCATGCTTCTAGTGACATGAAACTTGCATATTTGATGTAATCTGAACTTGAATAATATAGCCCCCAAGTGCCGGGTCGTAAGCCTGCATGCGACTCGGGACTATTCCTTCCATTGTAGAATAAATTATATCCATTGATAAAATAATATCCATTACGCTGAAGCGACTTTGAAAACCTCAACCGTAATATTGGTTATTGATAACCATAATAAAAATCCAGCCATGTTGGCTATTAAAGATTTGAATAATATAACCCGGTTTGAAAAACCGGTTCATGTGATATTGAATCATACTGCCGGTTTAGGATACCTATGCAGTAAGGGTGATAACCCAAATCTTGAGTACTGATAAATCCTCCCCTGTCTTGCCGGTTTATCATAAAACTGTACCGGGTTGTAATAAACACTAGATTATCCATATATAATACTGGCGACTTATAGTCGAAACCAGACCGGGCTAATAAATGCCGAATTATAATTGATCATGCACTGACAACTTGTAATTGAAAGCCAAGCCGGGTTAATAAATGCCGAATTATAATTGATCATGCACTGACAACTTGTAGTTGAAAGCCAAGCCGGGTCAATAAACGCCGGTCTATTATAAAATATTATAAACCTCATCAAAAGAGTAAAAACTTGGCAAATAAAGCAAAAAAGAACATGCGAGGCTTTTCACGGGCTGCCAGGCCCCAAATCGAGGCTTTTCATGGGCTACCAGGCTACTGAGTTAAACCATTTTACAAAGCCTTTTAAGATGGACCTTAATATTTAACCAATCGTCGTTTTAAGTTTGACAAGTTCAGGGTCTATGAGATTGACTTGTCAAAAGTGCGGCGGGTCATACCAGGTTTACCTGGACGGAGTGGCTTACTTAAAAAGGCAGGATAACCCGGGGTTTTAGGTGAATACACCTGGCTTCCAAGCCTGGCTTGATAGCCTATTACAAGTGTAGACTCTTTGCTTGTTGCGAAGCAAAGATCCCCCAAGCAATATTTTGAGCTATGCTCAGTGGGTGCCTATGTTTGAGTTGTGCTGTGCAACAGACTCTCTTTGGCCCCTGATGATAATATTGGCTTGATAGCCAGATTACCGAAGTAACCAGAGTTGTGCTCTTATGATAATATTGGCTTGATAGCCAGATCAAGAGGGTAGCAACGCTATGTTCTCTTTGGTGAGTACACCTATATTTGAACGGGAAGCCCCCAAGTGATCAATAATATGATAAACCAATAAGGTAGGATACCCATGTTTGAACTGCGCATCATGGCAACAGATCCTCTTCGGCTACCTTTAACTTTTTGCAAGAGATAAATTCTTCTTGAACCGGGAGTTTGAATCGGATATTGAGAGTTTCAAAGCTATGTGGCAGACATCTTTCCCTTGAACCGGATTTTAAACCGGAATCTTCATTTTCAGCCAGAAATTTCTGACGGCCTTTAAACTCGAACTTGGGAGAAGTTAATTCCTTTTTGAATTGGACATTTTAAAACTGGATTTGAGAGCTTCAGAGCTTTGTGGGAGAACAGATTTCCCTTGAACCGGATTGTAAACCGGAATCCTTTCTGATGACCCGGAACTTCTTCATTGAGCCGGGATTTTGTAACTGTTATATACTTTCTAAGCCGGAAATTTTCTGATGGCCTTTAAATTTTCATCAATATAACAGTAGCCTCCGGGATCGGCTTATCTTTCCCTCCGTCGTCCCGGGGTTCTTAAATTTGCTAAAACTGGCAAGATTTGCTGAGTCATGTCATCGTAGCCCCCGAGTCTCAAGGTGACTCGAGGAGTTGGCTTGAGATTCTCCATATTTGACCGTGATTTAAACCAGATTGAATCATTCAACAACTCAGTGATATAACTTGTCTTGATATGTTAAGCCAGAAATTATCCACCGCGGAGTTGATGGTCACCGCAATAATCATTGTATATCCTTGGCGTTAATAACGCGATGTAAATCCATGGAAACTTGAGGTCGACCGTGGCGGGTTATAAACGACCCCATATGATTTGTGTCAGTAATCCGGCCAGCGTTTCATCCCAGCTGGTTGTTGAAATTACCCAAAATGCAGTGATGGCAACTTGTACGCCTATCCATTGAGCCATCTGGTGGAGGCGGAGGCTGATAATATATGATGATTTTCTTTAGAATGATTGGAATAAACAGAACCACTGGAGCGGTGACTTATTTGTATTCAATAAGCAGCTCATGCGGATAGGGGTGTCTCCGGCGTGTTGATGTAGACGTGGGAGTCGGCCGGTAGAGACGACCACAACATCAGAGGCGGCACAGACAAACAAGTCAGCCACTGTGTTGTAAGCCAGTGCGGACGGGTGAGTCGACAGTATGTTGATGCAGACCAGACTGCAAGGACGGGTTTGCACATGTTCATTGAGCAACATGACACGGACGAACGCTAGTGCAAAATCATACCACCTTTTGTAATGGATAATTATCTTGCATGTCAAAATAAATCAAAGTAATTGTTCTTTTGGCAAAAAAATATGTGCCACTACAAAAATTGACGTAGATGGATATCACCTGATGTATTTGGACCTTATGATCCTCGACGGCGTCTGTCAGTCAACCCGGCGCGCCAAATAGGCCGGACCACAGGGGCCTTGGCGTGTACGCCTGTCCGGAAGTCGGCGTGGCATGGACGGAGGTCGACATAGGACAACCCTGGAGCAAGCACCAAATTCACTTTATGATGTCACTTCTATAATGAAATGATTGATTGTGTATGAGGCGCCGTGTTGGCGCTATCCACTCATAGACAAAACGTCAGTAGCGGGCGGAGGCTAGTATTTCTCCTTATCCGCACGTATGGGGCGGCGCGGTCAGCTAGGGTGCCTGATACGTCTCCAACGTATCTACTTTTCCAAACACTTTTACATGATTTGAATGGAACTAACCCGGACTGATGCTGTTTTCAGCAGAATTACCATAGTGTTATTTATGTGCAGGAGCAAACGTTCTTGGAATGACCTAAAACTGCACGGAGACACTTTTCAGAAAATAAGAAAAATACCTGCCAAAGATGAAGGCCAGGGGGCCCACCACCTTGCCACGAGGGTGGGGGCGCGCCCCTACCTCGTGGGCCCCCAGTTGCCTCTCCGACTCCAACTCCACCTCCATATATTGAGTTTCAGGGAGAAAAAAATCAGAGAGAAAAAATCATCGCGTTTTACGATACGGAGCCGCCACCAAGCCCTAAAACCTCTCGGGAGGGCTGATCTGGAGTCCGTTCAGGGCTCCGGAGAGGGGAATCTGTCGCCATTGTCATCACCAACCATCCCCCATCACCAATTTCATGATGCTCACCACCGTGCGTGAGTAATTCCATCGTAGGCTTGCTGGACGGTAATGGGTTGGATGAGATCTATCATGTAATCGAGTTAGTTTTGTTAGGGTTTGATCCCTAGTGTCCACTATGTTCTGAGATTGATGTTGCGATGACTTTGCTATGCTTAATGCTTGTCACTAGGGCCCGAGTGCCATGATTTCAGATCTGAACCTATTATGTTTTCATCAATATGTGAGTGTTCTTGATCCTATCTTGCAAGTCTATAGTCACCTATTATGTGTTATGATCCGTTAACCCCGAAGTGACAATAATCGGGATATTTACCGGTGATGACCATACTTTGAGGGGTTCATCTATTCACTATGTGTTAATGCTTTGTTCCGGTTCTCCATTAAAAGGAGGCCTTAATATCCCTTAGTTTCCGTAAGGACCCCGCTGCCACGGGAGGGTAGGACAAAAGATTTCATGCAAGTTATTTTCCATAAGCACGTATGACTATATTCGGAATACATGCCTACATTATATCAATGAACTGGAGGTAGTTCTGTGTCACCCTAGGTAATGACTGTTACATGTTGAACCGCATCCAGCATAATTCTCCATCACCTATCCATTGCCTACGACCTTTCCATATATTGTTCTTCGCTTATTTACTTTTCCGTTGCTATTGCTATCATCACTACAAAATACCAAAAACATTAATTTTACTACTGTTACTGTTTGCTACCGTTACCACTACTATCATATTACTTTGCTACTAAACACTTTGCTGCAGATATTAAGTTTCCAGGTGTGGTTGAATTGACAACTCAGCTGCTAATATTTGAGAATATTCTTTGGCTCCCCTTGTGTCGAATCAATAAATTTGGGTTGAATACTCTACCCTCGAAAACTATTGCGATCCCCTATACTTGTGGGTTATCAAGATTATTTTCTGGCGCCGTTGCCGGGGAGCATAGCTCTATTCTATGAGTCACTTGGGATATAAATCTGCTTATCATTATGAAGAAGTTGAGAGATCCAAAAACCAAGATCTATCCCTCAACAACGAGGGGAGGTAAGGAACTGCCATCTAGCTCTGCACTTGATTCACCTTCTGTTATGAGTAAGCTTGCGACACCTACACCTGCTTCTGCTATTCGTTCTGATATGTCACATGTTATTGATGATGCCACTTCTGCTATGCATGATACTTATGATGAAACTACCTCTATGCCTGATACTACTATGCCACTTAGTGATTTTCTTGATGAACAACTTGCTAGGGCTAGAGAAATTGAAAATATTGAATCTGATGATACTGATGAAAGTGATGACGAAGAACCACTTGCTATTCCTAAGGATTCTGTATTTGATCAAGATGCTTCTTTAGCTATTTTAGCTTGCAGAAATAGAACTGAACTTAAAAGATTATTAGCTAAATGGAGTAAGCAATCTTTAAATGCAAGAATGAAACCTGACCCTGCTTTTGCTACTTCACCTATCTTTCTTACTGATAAGGATTATGAATTCTCTGTTGATCCTGATATAATTACTTTGGTTGAATCTGATCCTTTTCATGGTTATGAATCAAAAACTGTTGAGGCACATCTTACTAAATTAAATGATATAGCCACCCTGTTCCCTAAAGATGAGAGAACTCGCTACTTTTACATCCTTCAAATATTTATGTTCTCATTAAAGGGTGATGCTAAGATATGGTTTAATTCTCTTGATCCTGGTTGTGTGCGTAGTCCCCAGGATATGGTTTATTACTTCTCTGCTAAATATTTCCCTGCTCATAAGAAACAAGCTGTTTTAAGGGATATATATGATTTTGTGCAAATTGAAGAAGAGTCTCCCACAAGCTTGGGGGAGGCTTCTCCAATTACTTAATGCTTTGCCTGATCATCCTCTTAAGAAAAAAGAAATACTTGATAACTTTTATAATGGACTAACCGATGCCTCCAGAGATTACCTGGATAGTTGTGCTGGTTCTGTTTTCAGGGAAAGAACACCTGATGAAGCTGGAATTCTATTGAATAATATGTTGACAAATGAAAATAATTGGACACCTCCGGAGCCAATTCCTGAGCCTATTCCTAAACCAACTCCGAAGAAGAGGGGTATTCTATTTCTCAGTCCTGAATATATGCAAGAGGCAAAGAAATCTATGAAAGAAAAGGGTATTAAAGCTGAAGATGTTAAGAATTTACCTCCTATTGAAGAAATACACGGTCTTAATTTACCGCCTGTTGAAGAAACATATAATCTTAATCCTTCTCCTATTGAAGAAACTCATGGTCTTGATAACCCGACATAGTTAGTAAAGGTAAATTCTCTCTATAGATATGATAAAGCTATAATCCCATTTACTAAGATTGCTAGCCCATGCTTAGATGAGTTTGATAAATTTATGGCTAAGCAAGAAGATTTTAATGCTTATTTTGGTAGACAATTGAAATACAATTCAAATATGCTTGAACACTTGGGTGATTATATGGCTAATGTTAAAGGTGAACTTAAACTTATTAGTAAACATGCTTCTATGGTTACCACTCAAGTAGAACAAGTACTTAAATCTCAAAATGGTTTGCTCAATGAATTGAATAGTAAGAATAATGATTATGCTGTTAGAGTGGCTACTAGAATAGAATGACTCGGGAACCTTTGTATCCTGAAGGCTATCCTAAAAGAATTGAGCAAGATTCTCAAAGAAATAATATAGATGCACCTAGTTCTTCTAAAAAGAAGAAAAAGAAAAATGATAGGACTTTACATGCTTCTAGTGATCCTATTGTTGAAACACCTGAGAATCGAAATGATATTTCTATTTCTGATGCTGAAACACAACCTGGTAATGAACCTAAAACTAGTAATAAGGCTAATGACAATGCTCATGATGATGCTCAACCTAGTAATGATAATGATATAGAAATTGAACATGCTGTTGATCTTGATAACCCACAATCAAAGAATCAACGTTATGATAAAAAAGGCTTTGTTGCTAGGAAACATGGTAAAGAAAGAGAGCCTTGGGTTCTGAAACCCATGCCTTTTCCTTGCAAACCATCCAAGAAAAAGGATGATGAGGATTTTGAGCGCTTTGCTGAAATGATTAGATCTATCTTTTTGCGTATGCGATTAACTGATATGCTCAAAACAAATCCTTATGCTAAGTACATGAAAGATATTATTACAAATAAAAGAAAGATACCGGAAGCTGAAATTTCCACCATGCTTACTAATTATACTTTTAAGGGTGGAATACCAAAGAAACTTGGAGATCCCGGTGTACCAACTATACCATGCTCTATTAAAAGAAATTATGTTAAAATTGCTTTATGTTATCTTGGAGCCGGTGTTAGTGTTATGCCTCTCTCTTTATATCGTAGACTTGATTTGAATAAGTTGACACCTATTGAAATATCTTTGCAAATGGCTGATAAATCAACTGCTATACATGTCGGTATTTGTGAGGATGTGCCTGTTGTAGTTGCAAATGTTACTATTTTAACGGACTTTGTTATTCTTGATATTCCCGAGGACGATAGTATGTCTATTATTCTTGGAAGACCCTTTTTGAATACTACAGGAGTTATTATTGATTGCACTAAAGGCAATGTCACTTTTCATGTTAATGGTAATGAGCATACGGTACACTTTCCGAGGAAACAACCTCAAGTTCATAGTATCAACTCTATTGGAAAAATTCCATTGATTATATATGGAGGTTTTGAATTTCCTCTTCCTACTGTCAAGAAGAAATATGATATTCTTATTATTGGGGATGTGCATATCCCCGTTGAGGTAACATAGTATTATTCGAAATTTCTCCGGTTCCATGTTATTCGGAATGAGTTCGTTAACAAGACTTGATCAACCTTGTTAGTGGATTCCTTTTGATGATCATGAGATGGATGAAACTAGAAGGCACAACCTTCTCTAGCCACTTTTACTTTCTGTTATTTATATTAAATAAAACAAAAATAAATGTTTTTCTGTCTGTTATCTGATTATCCGTGCAATATAAAAATACCTCGAAAATAAAAGTTCTCCAAATGCCCTAAAAATTAAATATGATTTTTCTAGAATATTTGAGGATTTATGGAACTGAGAACACACCAGGGGGGCCAAGCACCTTGCCACGAGGGTGGAGGGCGCGCCTGCCCCTCTAGGGCGCACCCCCTGCCTCATGGGCCCATGGTGGCCCTCCTCCACTTATTCCTGCACCCACACACTTCATCTTCCTCCCCCAAACACGAATAACCAGCTCAAACCTGAGTCCAAGCTCATTTTGCTGCCATTTTTGATCTGCTTGCCCAAAGCACCTCTCACAAAACTGCTTGGGGAGATTGTTCCTTGGTATGTGACTCCTCCATTGGTCCAATTAGTTTTTGTTCTAGTGCTTTATTCATTGCAAATTTTTGCTGCTTAGGTGACCCTATTCTTGAGCTTGCATGTCAAATTTATATGGTCAAAAGTAGTTTTGATGCATGATATAGGCCCTAGGCATTTGTAGGAGTACTTGTTATCAATATTATTGAGTTTGGTTTACTTTTATTTTGAAGTTACTAAAAATTTCAGAATTTTTCAAAAAATGATGAGGAGACTTTTGAGGGGCTCATCGAGCCAAATCTCGAAGGAAAAGGCACCGAAGCCTAAGTATAATCGGCCTCGCACCGCGGAGGTTCGGGCGTGTGAATGGCCTTCCGAGGATTTCTTAAGAGCAGCCAGGATTTATGAAGATTTTCATGAATTGGCTCAGACTGCAGGCCTTACCGCTTTCCTCCACGACAAATGCAATCAGTATCTCTTGCTCACAAATACCTTTGTGCAAAACTTCCATTTCCATTCTAGGAGCTCACCACCTATGGTGGAGTTTTATTTATATGATGAGCATAAGGAGATGTCACTTTATGATTTCTGTCGGATTTGTTTAGTCCCTTTTGAGGGCAATACAGAAGAACCACATCGTGATGATGTGGAGGGATTTATTGACACTATCACTGTAGGGGAAACAAGGAAGGTTTCTGATGCACGAATCACTAGTATACACTTTCCTATTTTACGTTATTTTGCATTATTTGCTAGTCGTTGCTTAATTGGTCACAGAAACTGTGGAAACCTAAGTATCCCTGATATTATCATTTTGCACCATGGTTTATACGGTGATAACTCTTATAGTATGGGCGACATTATTGCTAAACGGTTAAGTCTGAACCGTACCAAGGGCCCCTTCTTTGGAGGCATCTATGCTACATGCCTAGCTGCACATTTGAACATACCTATTAGGCATTATGAGAAGGAAGAAAAGGCGGTGCCTCATGTTTATTTAGATTATAAAAGTATGGTAGCACACGATTTTATTGTTAAGAATAGGGAAGGAGAGCTTAAATATCAATTGTTCTTTAATAAACATCATCCTGAGACTATTACCTTGCCTGCTCCTTCTTTGTTTGATTTGACTGTAGGCACATACCTTGTTCCGTTGGCGGCTATCCATGCCTACCGGAACCCTGCACCAGCCGAGGAGCCAGAGCCGGAACCACAATTTGATCCTTCATGACAGTCTAATTACCAGTGGAATCCAGAGATGATTGTCAGCCAGTGGCAATCGGAGCCTTCCTCGTCTACATCACAGTACGACCCCAACAACTATTATTATGGATATCCGCTAGGCTAGCCGTGGCCATAGACCAACTTAGGCCAAAAGCCTAAACTTGGGGGAGTACGTATTTCCCACCGACATTACATTCATGTTGACACACTCATTGCTAGATGTCGGTGCTCATACTTTTTCATTGTATCACCCATGTTAGTTTAATTTCCTTTTTATGCTTTCTTCTTGTGTGTTTAATAAACCTTAAGAAAAAACCAAAAAAATTAGTTGTAGCTTTTAATTAGTTTACTTTCCATGCTTTTAGTAGTAATTAAAAAGAAAACCCAAAAAAATTTCCTGTTCTTCTTTTGCTTGTTGGGAGCTTTCCCGTGTAAATAGTTTTATTTCTTTTCTTTTCTTTGGGGGTCGATAGGAGAAGACCATAATTAAATTGTTGAAATGGCTCTTATATGTATTACTGTTTATCTGACAAAAGAGCCCATATTGTCTTGTCTTCTCCTATTTATTGAATGTCTGCAGATTCCAGCTTAGTCCAATGCACGTGCACTATTATTATTATTATTCATATCGTTCGGTCATGCAAGTGAAAGGCAATTATGATGATATATGATGGACTGGCTGAGATGAGAAAAGCTGGTATGAACTCGACCTCTTTTGTTTTTGTAAATATGATTAGTTCATCGTTCCTGATTCAGCCTATTCTGAATAAACATGTTTGCAATGACAACTAGAGATTATAGTTTCTTATGCCATGCTTGATTAGCTATGAGTTATAATGGTTTACCTTGCGTGCCAACATGCTATTAAAATGGTTATGATGTGATATGATAGGGTGGTATCCTCTGAATGATTTAAGTGACTTGACTTGGCACATATTCACGCATGTAGTTGAAACAAAATCAACATAGCCTTCACGATATTTATGTTCATGGTGGATTATATCCTACTCATGCTTGCATTCAGTGTTGATTAATTTTAATGCATGTTCATGAATGTTGTCGCTCTCTAGCTGGTCGCTTCCCAGTCTTTTGCTAGCCTTCACCTGTACTAAGTGGGAATACTGCTTGTGCATCCAATCCCTTAAACCCCAAAGTTATTCCACATGAGTCCACTATACCTACCTATATACGGTATCTACCTGCCGTTCCAAGTAAATTTGTATGTGCCAAACTCTAAACCTTCAAATAAATATCCTGTTTTGTATGCTCGAATATATAGCTCATGTATCAACTAGGGCTGTCTGTATCTTCCATGTTAGGCGGGTTATTCTCTAGAGGAGTGGACTCCGCTCCTCACTCACGAGATAAATGACTGGTCACCGGATGCCCAGTCCCATGCTTTATGCAAACTAAATCAAAATAATTGCAAACAAAACTCCCCCTGGGACTCTTGTTAGTTGGAGGCACTCGTTGTTTCGAGCAAGCCATGGATTGATGCTTGTGGTGGAAGGGGGAGAATAAACTTTACCATTCTGTTTGGGAATCGCCTATAATGTGTGTAACATGGAAGATATCGCCATCTCTTGGTTGTTATGTTGACAATGAAAGTATACCGCTCAAAATATTATTCATCTCTGTTTCAAAACCGAGCTCTGGCACCACTACAAATCCCTGCTTCCCTCTGCGAAGGGCCTATCTATTTACTTTTATGCTGAGTCATCACCCTCTTATTAAAAAGCTCCAGTCAGAGAGTACTGCTGCCATTTGCATTCATTATTGTTAGTTTACATTGAGTATGACTTGACTGGATCTCTTTTACCATGAATTACAATGTCTAGTCAGTCCTTGGTCTTTAAAAGTGCTCTGCATTTATGTTTTCGGTCTCAGGAAGGGCTAGCGAGATACCACCTTGTTATATCATATTATGATTGTTTTGAGAAAGTGTTGTCATCCGAGTTTTATTATTATGGCTCGCTAGTTGATTATGCTATTGATATGAGTAAACTTGAGACCTATGCGTTATTGTGAATGTGGTTAGTTATAATCTTTGCTGAAAACTTGAATGCTGGCTTTACATATTTACAACAACAAGAACAAATAGAGTTTGTAAAAGTTTTTCTTTATCACTTTCAGTTTGTCAAATGAATTGCTTGAGGACAATCAAAGGTTTAAGCTTGGGGGAGTTGATACGTCTCCAACGTATCTACTTTTCCAAACAATTTTGCCCTTGTTTTGGACTCTAACTTGCATGATTTGAATGGAACTAACCCGGACTGACGCTGTTTTCAGCAGAATTACCATGGTGTTATTTATGTGCAGAAAGAAACGTTCTCGGAATGACCTGAAACTTCACGGAGTAACTTTTCAGAAAATATAAAAAATACCTGCAAAAGGTGAAGACCAGGGGGGGCACCACCTTGCCACGAGGGTGGGGGCGTGCCTGTCCCCCTAGGGCGCGCCCCCTACCTCGTGGGCCCCCTGTTGCCTCTCTGACTCCAACTCCACCTCCATATATTGAGTTTCGGGGAGAAAAAAATCAGAGAGAAGAAATCATCGCATTTTACGATACGGAGCCGCTGCCAAGCCCTAACACCTCTCGGGATGGCTGATCTGGAGTCCGTTCGGGGCTCCGGAAAGGGGAATTTGTCGCCATCGTCATCATCAACCATCCTCCATCATCAATTTCATGATGCTCACTGCCGTGCGTGAGTAATTCCATCTTAGGCTTGCTGGACGGTGATGGGTTGGATGAGATCTATCATGTAATCGAGTTATTTTTGTTAGGGTTTGGTCCTTAGTGTCCACTATGTTCTGAGGTTGATGTTGCTATGACTTTGCTATGCTTAATGCTTGTCACTAGGGCCTGAGTGCCATGATTTCAGATCTGAACCTATTATGTTTTCATCAATATATGAGTGTTCTTGATCCTATCTTGCAAGTCTATAGTCACCTATTATGTGTTATGATCCATTAACCCCGAAGTGACAATAATCGGGATACTTACCGGTGATGACCATAGTTTGAGGAGTTCATGTATTCACTATGTGTTAATGCTTTGTTCCGGTTCTCTATTAAAAGGAGGCCTTAATATCCCTTGGTTTCCGTAAGGACCCCGCTGCCACGGGAGGGTAGGACAAAAGATGTCATGCAAGTTCTTTGCCATAAGCACGTATGACTATATTCGGAATACATGCCTACATTATATCAATGAACTGGAGCTAGTTCTGTGTCGCCCTAGGTTATGACTGTTACATGATGAACCGCATCCGGCATAATTCTCCATCACCGATCCATTGCCTATGAGCTTTCCATATATTGTTCTTCGCTTATTTTCTTTTCCGTTGCTATTGCTGTCATCACTACAAAATACCAAAAACATTACTTTTACTATTGTTACCTTTTGATACTGTTACCACTACTATCATATTACTTTGCCACTAAACACTTTGCTGCAGATATTAAGTTTCCAGGTGTGGTTGAATTGACAACTCAGCTGCTAATACTTGAGAATATTCTTTGGCTCCCCTTGTGTCGAATCAATAAATTTGGGTTGAATACTCTGTCCTCGAAAACTGTTGCGATCCCCTATACTTGTGGGTTATCAGTGCCTGAGGCAAGGCGAAACTAAGACAGGCCGGCGATAACGACTTGACACTCAGCGGCTCAAAGGCGGCACGGCAAAGATTGGCGGAGCAAGGCCAGGGACTGTTGCGGAAGTGACCAAGGAAAGGTGCGACGATTCGGGGCAGAGGCAAGGCCGGCTCAGTGTGCGGGCAGGTCAAGGCGGCCACAGCGGCGGCAGCTCTCCTGCTGCAAAGTCTGGAATCATTAAGTTTTCTTGAGCTAAGTGATAGGTCCACTCGGATAGATCTTTCAGTTTGGCGTCTCACAGTCAGAACCTTGCACAGTACAAATTGGCCTTCATGGATCCCAGACAGGGGTTCAAGTACCCATGAATCAACAATTTCAGTATAACTAATTTTTCAATGAAGATGAGGCCCAATCTGGATGACAAGCCTACCAATACCAAGTAGAATCCTTCAGATGCATCTGCCAATCGTATCTCCTTCCTTTGTGTGTTCAGTAATGGAAAATAATGTTTTTTGTGTGTCATCTATATTCTTGAGCGTGTATTGGTTATCAGATCAAACGCTTCCAGCCTCAACAATCTTCTTCTCTCTGTTCACCCCGATAACACGTCCTTTCACTGCTTGACCGACACTATAATGATTCAATTTAACTTCAGAAGTGAGTGGTGACTCGCCATGATGACGATTTAAGGCCGGTGGTGGCAGGGGAGCACCGGGGACTTGGCGCAATGGCGACTCAAGGCCGCGCCTGCGGCGCCAGCTTGGCAAAAACAGCAGAGGGGGAGGCGAGGCCCGCGGCCAGGGGCGGGTCGCTGCGGTAGAGGCGGACCGGCGGGTCGTGGATCAACGGTTCGAGACGAAGCGGCGGTGGCCTCCGAAGTGGTTCAGGAGCAGGCAAGGCTAGACGGCGATTCGGAGCGGAAGCCAAATCGCTGAAACCGCAGGCAACTCGAAATCAGGGCTGCACAAGCAGCGATTGGGAACGATGACAGAGTCCAGGTCGTGGTTGGTTGACTCACATATGAGTCCTCCCTTTTTTTAGCAGACCGAACATAGCTTTGGCAATTGAGGAATAGTGAATCGGCCTAGTCCTTCACATGAGATGAACTTTCAGGCAATAATTGGCCTGGGAATTTGTACCTTTGTAGGTTTGCCTTTTCTTGTAGCAAAAGGATACTAAAAAGTGCAACTTGACTTTGCATGATTCGGTCTTTACGCCAGGGAGTAGTACTCCATCTTTTCTGATTGCATGTTGTACGGCTCATACCTCCATGCACCGCTTGCTCCCTCGTCAGGGGCACTGTACGCAATTTTTTCCTTGTATTCTTCTTAGTCTCGGTGATTTGATCCTCATGTTGATCGATCTCGGATAAGTCTTTGACTTGCAGCAGCGGCGGCGCATCCAATGCAATCCTAATTTTTCTTAAACTTAACCTCGTATATTCCGTTTCGTCTGCTCATTGACGGTGGAAATCCTTCCATGCTAGCGGCAGCAAACTTTATGGTGAACACGTGAAATCTATTGTTGATGTAGAGCTTTTAGCGCTAGTTCTTCATCATCCCGATGATTGCGAGCTTCTCGAACTCTAGAAGAGATCCCTTCAAGAACTCAACACCATCGTGCGCTTGCTCCACGGTGGACGCCAACTGTCGTGGAATTGTCACGACAGATGTCCTTAATGTCAGGACTTAGTCATGAGGCCAACGCATCTATATGGTAGCTTGAGAGGGATTGATCAGGATCGAGAAACACAACACACAAGACAAGGATTTAGACAGCTTCGGACCCCGGGAAACATCATCCGGTAATAGCCCTACATGCTGTTTGTGGCTAGGTCTCATTATGCTCATGAGGGAGTCGATGGTAAACCGGCTCTTTATGTCTAGCCCTAGAGATTGTTTCTTCTTGCTTGTCCCTCTTTGGGGAGCACTGTCCCTCCTTATATATGTTGAATGGGTGGGTTATATGACTAGTCCTAGTAGGATTAGGATTACTCTATTACAGGTGGAGTCCTAGTCTTGCTTCCTTTATAAGGGCATATTCCATATGCCTTTCCTTGTAAACCAGCCCACCATAGTATGAACCGGCCTTCTGGGCCTTGGGCCTTGTCATCCGTCTGTCCCGCCTGCCGGGTTACCAGTGAGTCGCTAAGTCTGGTCGGGTTATACTTCGTGCCGGATTACGCCGTGGGGTATATCCCCGACATGTCTCAATATTGTTCTTGTAGCGTGATGTTTTGATGCTTGAAATATGCCTAGGAAAGTTGTTGTTTTGGATAACTTGTCCTTTAAACTTGTTTCATGTGTATGTGTTGAACCGTTGCTCCGTTTTGAGCGTGCTCTATAAGAAACTTGCTTCGTTTTGCACGTAGTTTCATCTTGCCTTGTTGCATCCATGTTTTGGAGTACTTGTGATGGTGTTTTGCATGCATTTTGCATCAATGCCATGTTTAACTTGTTTTGCTCACATCTTCTAGGCCGTAGCTCCGAATTAAATGAACCTTATATGTAACTTGACTAGAAATACGTGTAGATCATCATGGTGCACTTTAACTTGCTGTTTAACAATTTCAACATAATGTGTTATTCAGATCTGGACCAATTTCGAAATTTGCATATGGGGAGTTTCCGAAATTGTTATATGTTGATTCCAGCCTCATTTAAACTTGCTTTGATGTGTTGTTGCATCATACTTGGATGAGCATCATGGCATGTTTATGTGTTGCATGTTTACCATGTTGTTTGCTTCTTTCCTGTTGTGCTCCTTCTTGATAGTTCCTGTTTCGTTGTGGTTGTGAGGATTCGTTCAACTACGTGTGATCGTCTTCTTCATGGACTCGTTCTTCTTCCTAGTGGCATTTTAGGCAAGATGACCGTGACCTTGGATCTCACTACTATCTTTGATATGCTAGTTGTCTCGATGCTATCGCTATGTCGCGCTACCTACCACTTGTTTTTCAAGCCTCCCAAATTGCCATGATAGCCTCTAACCTTTTTACCCTTCCTAGCGAACCGTTCTTTGGCTATGTTACCGCTTTACTCAGCCCCTCTTATAGCGTTGCTAGTTGCAGGTTGTTCCATGTTGGGACATGGATATCATGGGATATCACAATATCTCGTATATAATTAATGCATCTATATACTTGGTAAAGGGTGGAAGGCTCGGCCTTTTGCCTGGTGTTTTGTTCCACTCTTGCCGCCCTATTTTCTGTCATACTCGTGTTATGTTCCTTGATTTTGCGTCCCTAACACGATGAGGGTTTATGGGCCCCTATTGACAGTTCACTTTGAATAAAACTCTTCCAGCAAGGCCCAACATTGGTTTTAACATTTGCCATAATAATATTGAACTAAGTAATTAATTGGCATAGGGCGTCCTAAACCCGAGGATTCTTTTCTACATATAGGGGGCCAGTGCCGATGGTGTTGCTCCCAAACTAGAGCACCGTGCGGGGCCGCCTCTTGGCAACTTGGGGTATCTGGTACTTGTACGCTTAGCTCATCCCTCGTGGCCTGAGACAAGATATGTGCGGCTACTATCAGGGTGTCGGCACATCGAGAGGTCTTGCTGGACTTGTTTTACCATTGTCAAAATGTCTTGTGCACCGGGATTCCGAGTTTGATCGGAGGGTCCTGCAATGGAGGATTGTCTTCGCAGGTCGTGAGCTTGTCATGGGCTAAGTTGGGACACCCCTGCAGGGTTTAAACTTTCGAGAGTCGTGCCCACGGTTATGTGAAAGATGGGAATTTGTTAATATCCGATTGTAGTGAACTTGAAGTAAACTCAATTAAAATGCACCAATCGCGTGCGTAACCGTGACGGACTCTTTTCGAGTGACTCGAGAAGAGAACACTGTGGGGGTATGTTTGAACGTAAATAGTTTAGGATCACTTATTGATCATTACTAGTTGGCGACTGTTTGCGTAGTTTCTCTTCTTACTCTTGTACTCATAAGTTAGCCACATAATGCTTACTGCTTCTGCAACCTCACCACTTACCCTTTCCTACCCATTAAGCTTTGCTAGTCTTGATACCCGTGGTAATGGGATTGCTGAGTCCTCGTGGCTCATAGTTTACTACAACAACAGTTGCAGATTCAGGTAATGCGATGATCATGACGTGAGAGCGATGTTTACTTGTTCGGAGTTCTTCTTCTTCGTCGATCTTGGGTTAGGTTCCTGGTCGGCAGCCTGGGCTAGCAGGGTGGATGTCGTTTGAGTTTCTGTTTGTGATTCATCCATAGTCGGATGTTGGTCTCATGTATGATGTTTGATGTATTCATGCGGCATGTGTATGTCTTTGTATGTATCCCCAACTATTATGTAATGGTACGATGTAATGATATCCACCTTGCAAAGGCGTGTCAATATGCGGTTCTATCCTTGGTGGGACCTTCGAGTTCCTTTAGGATAGAGTCGCATATTGGGCGTGATAAGATGAAATTCCTGTGTACCCTCAAGAAGGCTTTGCTTATCATAAGAGACCGCTTTGGCCTATCCTTTGCCTCAAAAGGATTGGGCTACCTTGCTGCACTTTTGTTACTACTATCATTACTTTCTCGTTACAAATTATCTTGCTATCAAACTACTCTGCTACTTACAATTTCAGCACTTGTAGACATTACCTTACTGAAAACTACTTGTCATTTCCTTCTGCTCCTCGTTGGGTTCGACACTCTTACTTAACAAAAAGAGCTGCAATTGATCCCCTATACTTGTGGGTCATCAAATAGCAAGCAAGTTGCTGCTCAAGGGAAGAAGCCCAAGTCTGGACCTAAGCCTGAAACTGAGTGCTTCTACTGCAAAGGGACTGGTCACTGGAAGCAGAACTGCCCCAAGTATTTGGCGGATAAGAAGGATGACAAAGTGAAAGGCATATTTGATATACATGTTATTGATGTGTACCTTACTAATGCTCGTAGTAGTGCCTGGGTATTTGATACTAGTTTTGTTGCTAATATTTGCAACTCGAAACAGGGGCTACGAATTAAACGAAGATTGGCTAAGGACAAGGTGACGATGCACGTCGGAAATGGTTCCAAGGTTGATGTGATCTCCATCAGCACGCTATCTCTACATCTACCGTCGGGATTAGTTTTAGACCTGAATAATTGTTATTTGGTGCCAGCGTTGAGCATGAATATTATATCTCGATCTTGTTTGATGCGAGATGGTTATTCATTTAAATCAGTTAATAATTGTTGTTCTATTTATATGAGTAATATCTTTTATGGACATGCACCCTTGATGAGTGGTCTATTTTTGTTGAATCTTGATCGTAGTGATACACATATTCATAATATTGAAGCCAAAAGATGCAAAGTTAATAATGATAGTGCAACTTATTTGTGGCACTGCCGTTTAGGTCATATTGGTGCAAAGCGCATGAAGAAACTCCATGCTGATGTACTTTTGGAATCACTTGATTATGAATCACTTGATGCTTGCGAACCATGCCTCATGATCAAGATGACTAAGACTCCATTCTCCGGAACAATAATGGAGCGAGCCATTGACTTATTGGAAATAATACATACTGATATATGCGGTCCAATGAGTGTTGAGGCTCGCGGTGCGTATGGTTATTTTCCGACCTTCACAGATGATTTGAGCAGATATGGGTATATCTACTTAATGAAACATAAGTCTGAAACATTTGAAAACTTCAAAGAATTTCAGAGTGAGGTGGAAAATCATTGTAACACGAAAATAAAGTTTCTATAATCTAATCGTGGAGGTGAATATTTGAGCTATGAGTTTGGTCTTCATTTGAAACAACGTGGAATAGTTTCACAACTCACGCGACCTGGAACACCAAAGCATAATGGTGTGTACGAACGTCGTAACCGTACTTTATTAGATATGGTGCTATCTATGATGTCTCTTACTGATTTACCGCTATCATTTTGGGGTTATGCTTTAGAGATGGTTGCATTCACGTTAAATAGGGTACCATCTAAATCTGTTGAGACGACACCATATGGTTTAGCAAGAAACCTAAGCTATCATTTCTTAAAGTTTGGGGCTGCGATGCTTATGTGAAAAAGCTTCAAACTGATAAGCTCGAACCCAAATCGGAGAAATGTGTCTTCATTGGATACCCCAAGGAAACTATTGGTACACCTTCTATCACAGATCCGAAGGCAAGATATTCGTTGCTAAGAATGGATGATTTCTAGAGAAGGAGTTTCTCTTGAAAGAAGTGAGTGGGAGGAAAGTAGAACTTGATGAGGTAATTGTACCTTCTGCCTTATTGGAAAGTAGTTCATCACATAAATCAGTTCCAGTGATTCCTACACCAATCAGTGAGGAAGTTAATGATGATGATCAAGTTACTACCGAACCTCGTAGGTCAACCAGAGTACAATCCGCACCAGAGTGGTACGATAATCCTGTTGTGGAGGTCATGTTACTAGACCATGACGAACCTACGAACTATGAGGAAGCGATGATGAGCCCATATTCCGTGAAATGGTTTGAGGCCATGAAATCTGAGATGGGATCCATGTATGAGAACAAAGTGTGGACTTTGGTTGACTTGCCCAATGATCAGCAAGCAATAGAGAATAAATGGATCTTCAGGAAGAAGACTGACACTGACGGTAATGTTACTGTCTATAAAGCTCGACTTGTTGCGAAAGGTTTTCGACAAGTTCAAGGAGTTGACTATGATGAGACCTTCTCACCCGTAGAGATGCTTAAGTCTGTCCGAATCATGTTAGCAATTGCCGCATTTTATGATTATTAAATTTGGCAAATGGATGTCAAAACTGCATTCCTTAATGGATATGTTAAAGAAGAGTTGTATATGATGTAACTACAAGGTTTTGTCGATCAAAAAGGTGCTAACAAAGTGTGCAAGCTCCAGCGATCCATTTATGGACTGGTGCAAGCCTCTCGGAGTTGGAATACATGCTTTGATAGTGTGATCAAAGCATATGGTTCTATACAGACTTTTGGGGAAGCCTGTATTTACAAGAAAGTGAGTGGGAGATTTGTAGCATTTCTAATATTATATGTGGATGACATATTGTTGATTGGAAATAATACATAATTTCTGGATAGCATAAAAGGGTACTTGAATAAGAAATTTTCAATGAAAGACCTCGGTGAAGACGCTTATATATTGGGCATCATGATCTATAGAGATAGATGAAAACTCTTAATTGGCCTTTCACAAATCAAATACCTTGATACAGTTTTGAAGAAGGTCAAAATGGATCAGTCAAAGAAAGGGTTCTTACCTGTGTTACATGGTCTGAAGTTTAGTCAGACTTAATGCCCGACCACTTTAGAAGATAGAGAGAAAAATGAAAGTCATTCCCTATGCTTTAGCCATATGTTCTATCATGTATCCAATGTTGTGTACTAGACATGATGTGTGCCTTGTTGTAAGTTTAGCAGGGAGGTACCAAAGTAATCCAGGAGTGGATCACTGGACAGTGGTCAAGGACATCCTGAAATACCTGAAAAGGACTAAGGATATGTTCCTCGTTTATGGAGGTGACAAAGAGCTTGTCGTAAATGGTTACGTTGATGCAAGATTTGACACTGATCCGGATGACTCTAAATCACAAACCGGATATGTATTTATTTTGAATGGTTGACCTGTAAGTTGGTGCAGTTCCAAGCAGAGCGTCGTGGCGGGATCTATGTGTGAAGCAGAGTACATAGCTGCTTGATCACACACAAGTATAGGGGATCAATTGTAGCTCTTTTCGATAAGTAAGAGTGTCGAACCCAACAAGGAGCAGAAGGAAATAACAAGTAGTTTTCGGTAAGGTAATGTGTGCAAGTGTTGAAATTGTAAGTAGTGGAATAGTTTGATAGCAAGATAATTTGTAACGAGCAAGTAACGATAGTAATAACAAAAGTGTAGCAAGGTATCCCAATCCTTTTGAGGCAAAGGACATGCCAAAACAGTTTCTTATGATAAGCAAAGTGTTCTTGAGGGTACACGGGAATTTCATCTAGTCACTTTCATCATGTTGGTTTAATTCGTGTTCGGTACTTTGATAATTTGATATGTGGGTGGACCAGTGCTTAGGTGTTGTTCTTACTTGAACAAACCTCCTACTTATGATTAACCCTCCCGCAAGCATCTGCAACTACGAGAAAAGTATTAAGAATAAATTCTAACCATAGCATTAAACTTTTGGATTCAATCGGTCCCTTATGGAATAGCGCATAAACTGGGATTTAAGCTTCTGTCACTCTCTCAACCCATCATCTAATTGCTACTCCACAATGCATTCCCTTAGGCCCAAATATGGTGAAGTGTCATATAGTCGACGTTCACATGACACCACTAAGGAAATCACACCATACATACCATCAAAATATCGAACACATATCAAATTCACATGATTACTTGCAACATGATTTCTCCCGTGACCTCAAGAACAAAGGTAAATACTCACTGTTGGGGAACACAGTATTTCAAAATTTTCCTATGATCACGCGAGATCTATCTAGGATATGCATATCAACGAGAGGGGAGAGTGTGTCTACGTACCCTCATGGACCGAAAGCGGAAGCGTTAAGTAACGCGGTTGATGTAGTCGACCGTCTTCGTGATCCAACCGATCAAGTACCGAACGCACAACACCTCCGCGATCTACACACGTTCAACTTGGTGACATCCCTTGAACTCTAGATCCAGCTGAGGCCGAGGGAGAGTTTCGTCAGCACGACGGCATGTTGATGGTGATGATGAAGTTACCGATGTAGGGCTTCGCCTAAGCACTACGACAATATGACAGAGGTGGAAATCTGTGCAGGGGGCACCGCACATGGCTAAGAAAATCAACTTGTGTCTATGGGGTGCCCCCCTCCCCCATATATAAAGGAGGGGAGGAGGGGGCCGGCCGGCCTCATGGGGCACGCCCCAAGGGGGGAATCCTACTCCTACTAGGAGTAGGTTCCCCCCTTTCCTAGTCCAACTAGGAGGGGAAGGAAAGAGGAAAAGGGAGAGAAGGAAAGCCCCCCCAATTCGGATTGGGCTTGGGGGGCGCGCGCCTCCACATGGCCGCCTCCTCCTCTGTTTCACTAAGGCCCATGAAGGCCCATTAACCGTCCGGGGGGTTCCGGTAACCCCCGGTACTCCGGAAAATGCCCGAACCTATCTGAAACATTTCTGGTGTCCAAACATAACCTTCCAATATATCAATCTTTATGTCTCGACTATTTCGAGACTCCTCGTCATGTCTGTGATCACATTCGGGACTCCGAACAACCTTCAGTACATCAAATCACATAACTCACAATACATATCGTCATCGAACATTAAGTGTGCGGACCCTACGGGTTCGAGAACTATGTAGACATGGCCGAGACTCATCTACGGTCAATAAACAAGAGCGGAACCTAGACGCTCATATTGGTTCCAACATATTCTACGAAGATCTTTATCGATCAAACCGCATAACAACATATGTTGTTCCCTTTCTCATCAGTATGTTACTTGCCCGAGATTCGTCATACCTAGTTCAATCTCGTCACCGGCAAGTATCTTTACTTGTTCTGTAATGCATCATCCCGTAACGAACTCATTAGTCACATTGCTTGCAAGCCTCATAGTGATGTGCATTACCGAGAGGGCCCTGAGATACCTCTCCGACAATCGGACTGACAAATCCTAATCTTGATCTATTCCAACTCAACAAACACCATCAGAGACACCTATAGAGCATCTTTATAATCACCCAGTTACGTTGTGACATTTGATAGCACACTAAATGTTCCTCCGGTATTCGGGAGTTGCATAATCTCATAGTCACAGGAACATGTATAAGTTACGGAGAAAGCAATAGCAATAAACTAGACGATCGTAGCGCTAAGCTAACAGATGGGTATAGTATATCACATCATTCTCTAATGATGTGATCCTGTTCATCAAATGACAACACATGTCTATGGCTAGGAAACTTAACCATCTTTTATTAACGAGCTAGTCTAGTAGAGGCATACTAGGGACACTCTGTTTGTCTATGTATTCACACATGTACTAAGTTTCCAGTTAATACAATTCTAGCATGAATAATAAACATTTATCATGATATAAGGAAATATAAATAACAACTTTATTATTGCCTCAAGGGCATATTTCCTTCAGTCTCCCACTTGCACTAGAGTCAATAATCTAGATTACACAATAATGATTCTAACACCCATGGAGTCTTGGTGCTGATCATGTTTTGCTCTTGAGAGAGGCTTAGTCAACGAGTCTCCCACATTCAGATCTGTATGTATCTTGTAAATCTCTATGTATCCTTCCTTGACTTGATCGCGGATGGAATTGAAGCGTCTCTTGATGTGCTTGGTTCTCTTGTGAAATCTGGATTCCTTTGCCAAGGCAATTGCACCAGTATTGTCACAAAATATTTTCATTGGACCCGATGCACTAGGTATTACACCTAGATCTAATATGAACTCCTTCATCCAGACTCCTTCGTTTGCTGCTTCCGAAGCAGCTATGTATTCCACTTCACATGTAGATCCCGCCACGACGCTCTGCTTAGAAGTGCACCAAATGACAGCTCCACTATTCAATAAAAATACGTATCCCGTTTGTGACTTATAGTCGCCCGGATTAGTGTCAAAGCTCGCATCGACGCAACCGTTTACGACGAGCTCTTTGTCACCTCCATAAATGAGAAACATATCCTTAGTCCTTTTTAGGTATTTCAGGATGTTCTTGACCTCTCCCCAGTGATCCACTCCTGGATTACTTTGGTACCTCCCTTCGAAACTAATAGCAAGGCACATATCAGGTCTGGTACACAACATTGCATACATGATAGAACCTATGGCTGAGGCATAGGGAATGACTTTCATTTTCTCTCTATCTTTTGCGGTGGTCGGGCATTGAGTCTGACTCATCTTCACACCTTGTAACACAGGCAAGAACCCTTTCTTTTCTTGATCCATTTTGAACTTCTTAAAAACTTTATCAAGGTATGTGCTTCGTGAAAGTCCAATTAAGTGTCTTGATCCATCTCTATAGATCTTGATGCCCAATATATAAGCAGTTTCACCGAGGTCTTTATTGAAAAATTCGTATTCAAGTATCCTTTTATGCTATTAAGAAATTCAGTATCATTTCCGATCAACAATATGTCATCCACATACAATATCAAAAATGCTACGTTGTCCCACTCACTTTCTTGTAAATACAGGCTTCTCCAAAAGTCTGTATAAAACCATATGCTTTGATCACACTATCAAAGCGTATATTCCAACTCCGAGATGCTTGCACCAGTCCATAAATGGATCGCTGGAGCTTACACACTTTTTTAGCACCTTTTGGATCAACAAAACCTTCTAGTTGCATCATATACAACTCTTGTTTAAGATATCCATTAAGGAATGCAGTTTTGAGATCCATTTGCCAAATTTCATAATCATAAAATGTGCCAATTGCTAACATGATTCAGACGTACTTAAGCATCGCTACGGGTGAGAAGGTCTCATCATAGTCAACTCCTTGAACTTGTCGAAAACCTTTCGCAACAAGTCGAGCTTTGTAGACAGTAATTGTCGGTGTCAAAACCGGCGGATCTCAGGTAGGGGGTCCTGAACTGTGCGTCTAAGGCGGATGGTAACAGGAGGCATGGGACACAATGTTTACCCAGGTTCAGGCCCTCTCGATGGAGGTAATACCCTACGTCCTACTTGATTGATCTTGATGATATGGGTATTACAAGAGTTGATCTAGCACGAGATTGTAGAGGCTAAACCGTAGAAGCTAGCCTATGGTATGATTGTTGTTGTCCTATGGACTAAACCCTCCGGTTTATATAGACACCGGAGGGGGCTAGGGTTACACAGAGTTGGTTACAAGGGAGGAGATCTACATATCCGTATTGCCAAGCTTACCTTCCACGCCAAGGAGAGTCCCATCCGGACACATGACGAAGTCTTCAATCTTGTATCTTCATAGTCCAACAGTCCGGCCAAAGGATATAGTACTGCTGTCCGGAGACCCCCTAATCCAGGACTCCCTCTGTAGCCCCTGAACCAGGCTTCAATGACGATGAGTCCGGCGCGCAGATTTGTCTTCGTCATTACAAGGCGGGTTCTTCCTCCGAATACTCCATAGAAGATTTTGAACACAAGGATAGTGTCCGGCTCTGCAAAACAAGTTCCACATACTACCGTAGAGAGAATAATATTTCCACAAATCTAATCTGCTGACACATTTAGCAACATGACATCATGCCATGGCCCGGTCATTATTCGAACCGTTTTTCTCAACCAGCACTGCACATATCACGAGGCTGTTTTCTTGACACGTCTTGTTGTAGCAGAGATTGTGTCCCCCTTATTACGAGATTCTCATCAATATGGACGTGGGTAACCCAATCATGCCCGTTGGTATGACTCCTCGATTTTAGGCAAGTCCCAAACGGCCACGGGGAGGACGCTTGATATTCACCCTCTTTATAAAGAGGCCAAGGCATGTCCTTTTTTCCCTCTCGTACTCAATCGAATCCTTCCCCCGCCTTGAGTTCCAACACCCAAGGCTCAGGTCAGGCGCTTCGGACCTTCAACCATGTCAAGATCCAACCTTCAAGGTCGGTAGATGCCTTCTTCTATCACAGAGGAAGACATCAAGAAGCTAAGAGAGGTAGGTATTTGACCGGCGAAATCTCGCATAGGCTGCATGCTCGAGGGCAGGTCATTCCCACTCCCGAACCCGGCGAGAGCGTTGTATTCATCTCTCACTTCCTCCGAGGGCTGGGCCTCTCTTTGGATCCCTTTCTTAGGGGGCTCGTGTTCTATTATGGGCTGGATTTCCATGACCTGGCCCTGAATTCCCTCCTTCATATCTCGTCGTTCATCGTCGTATGTGAGGCCTTCCTCCGCATGACCCCACACTTCGGCCTGTGGCTCAAGACTTTCAGTGTGAAGCCGAAGATGATCGAGGGGCGACATGCAGAGTGCAGAGGTGCCGTAATAAGCAAAAGCGCTGATGTTCCATGGCCAGAGGGTTCCTTCCTGGAGGTGTCCAGTTTATGGCAACGGGAGTGGTTTTATATCACAGTTCCCCGGGGTACCAAGTGGGTAGCCGCCCCTACCTTTCGCTCGGGTCCCCCACCACAACTGACGTCATGGATCAACAAGGGGCTGGACTGGGGGCCAGTAAATGATGTGCCGATATTGCATAGTCGCATCCGAGATCTCCTCGAGAGAGATGTCAGCCTAGCCACGGTAATGCCAGTCATGCTAGTTCGTCGAGTCCCGCCTTGCAAACGTCGACCCCTCCGTATGTGGGAGTTCAACCCGGAAGGACCGTGAACTATTCAGCACTTCCTCGGCATGACGCTCGAAGAAATGTAAAAATTGTTCTTCAGACCATAAGTAAGGTTTTCGGACACCACCGAGGATGCGGGTCTGAGCTGCAAATGTTTAGATACCCAAGTAAGTAATCTCGTGGCCGAACGCGTTGTTTTTTATTTATCACAACATCATTCTGAAAGGTCGCTCTTTGACCAGGACTGGATAACAAAGGCGAAGATGATAAGGTGTTCGGCCCCCCTTCGTGAAGGCTCAATGGATCCAGTACTGGCCAGAATGCTCGAGCTGGTGCCTTATCAGGCGAACTCAGGGGAAGATAAAGGGGGGAATAAAGAGGCTAAAAGCGGGCCTCACTCATTATTCATCCAAACCGGGGGAATTAGCGCCTCTGTGAAGGAGGATAATCGGGGAGAAGACTCTGAAATTCCCTCTCCCCAAGGAAGGAAGAGGACCACGTCTGAAGACCCGAAAACAAAGGTTTCCAAAAAGGGGAAGAAATCTTTGCCAGAGGGTCCTACCTTGGAAGGTACCCTTGCCGCACAGTGCCCGCAAGGGGGCCAGACCTCCACCAAGCTGTAAGTAAACAAAAGGCACTAAACAATAAAATGTCCTGCTTTACTTCTGAGGGCAATAACCAAAGCATATATCTTGTAGTTCGGATCGTAGCCCTTCTCAACAGAGTTCATCTTTGGGGGATCTTCTTCTGGAGATGATGGAGAGCGAAACACCTCATGAGGTGGGCGACACTGAGGTGTCGTCACGGAGGATTTCTCCTGATCCGCCGAGGCCAGAGGGTAATTCTTCGGCCACCCGAAGTCCTCAGTATTCGGCTCCTAAAGAGAGCAACAGAAAGAGTCCGGAACCGTCCGGTGTGCGATCGGACGCACTAAGGGATCTTCTAGAGCAAGCGGCTATCTCAGAAGCGCATCGTACGCTAATGGGTACGGTGGTTCAGAGGATTTCATCAGCTGAAAGCGGGTTGCATGAAGCTTTTATGAGTCTGGTGAGAGGCTTTGAGGTACGTGAAATAGTGTATGTTTTTGACAGTACCCCACACGTTAGGTGTGCCCTATGCAGATAGTAGCTCCTGAGACTCTGGTTGCCGTTGAGAACGGCGGCAAATAGAGGATCATAGTCCCAGCACTAGTAGAAAAAGGGTCTAATGTGAGACACATTAGTGTGGGTTTGAAGTTGGCCCGACACTAAAGGCACCATATGCATTAGTACCGGTTCGTCTTGAGCCTTTAGTACCGGTTTGTGCCATGAACCGGTACTAAAGGGGTAGTGGCAGGCTGGCGTCAGGCCGGGTCCCCACGAGCCCCTTTAGTACCGGTTTGTGACACAAACCGGTACTAAAGGTCTAAGCTATAGTACCGGTTCGTGCCACGAACCCACACTAAAGGGGACAAGCCTTTAGTGTCGGTTCGTGCCACGAACCCACACTGAAGGGGCCAATTTTCAAACTCTACCCCCCCCCCCCCCCCGTGTATCGCCATTTCAGTTTTGAAAAAATCAAAAGAAAATGATAAAAACTTCAAAAAATAAAATCCTTCGAGAGGTAGTTATATTACTACATCTACTAGTTAGGAAAATTTGAAAACTTAAATTTGGACATGTTTTGCAAAAAGTGTAGGGAAAATGTAAAACGGCTATGACTTTTGCATACGATGTCGGAAAAAACGTATAATATATCAAAAAATTAAGCACGAAAATCCGCATCCGATGAGACCGCCTACGGCCTGTTTGAATTTTTTTAGAATCCTAAAACTCCAAAAGGAAAAAAGATATGGTCAAATTTCAGTTTTTTTAAAAAAATTTGGTTAAATCAGGTCAAACTACTTATTAAAGAAGTATTAATGTTACTACATAATTATTCAAGAATATTAGTATTAATAAATAATTATTTCAATTTTTTGAGTTTTGGTCAAATCTGGTCAAACTATGGTCAAACTGTGGTCAAACTATGGTCAAACTTATTCAAGAAATATTAGTGTTACTAAATAATTACTGTTTTTAGAATAATAGTTTCAAACTCAAACGGTGAAATGTGTGACCTAATGCTCAAGCTAAACTGCTGAGGGTTAATAGGATTGACAGCTTACATTTGTCAGGAAAACAACAAGTGCAGACTTGGAATATAGGGGGAATAGAACTCCGAAGTTAAGCATGCTCAGGCTGGGGGAGTGAGAGGATGGGTGACCGGCCCGGAAGTTAGGCGATTTGGAATAAGTGATCCACACTTGAGCGGTTAAGAGAGGTGATTAGAGACTAGATCATCAAATAATTCAGAAAATTTAAAAATAAAAAAAGTCAAGAAATTTTCCAAAATTTTCAAAAAAAAATTCAAAAAAAACCTTTAGTATCGGTTGGTAACACCAACCGATACTAAAGGTCCCCCATACCAGGGCGCAAGCTCACACCATGTGGTGGCACTTTAGCGCCGGTTCATGCCGAATCGGTACTAAAGGGGGGGGCTTTAGTGCCCACCCTTTAGTGCCGGTTATGGAACCAGCACTAAAGGCCCTTATGAACCGGTTTTAAGGCTCCGTTTTCTACTAGTGCAGGTAATAATCAGGCCGCCTTCATATGTAGGTGGCTGGAGGTTCGGTGGCTAGCCGGACAGGTGAGTTTGCCGAGCTGAAGCGGCAACTAGATGCGGCACATGCCGACATCGTGCTTGTCAACAAGCGGCTCGACGAGGCACAGGGTATGTGATTTCTCCGGTGATCAACACATAGTAAGAGGAGCATGATGCTAGTATCTTTAATATCTTATGACTGCAGATGGAGCTGCCGCCGTGGAGACCCTTCGGGCAAAACTTGCCCGAGCCAAGGAACAAGCCAGGAATAGTGATGTGGCCGCTCTAAAGGCGGTCGAAGAGCTGAGGGCCGAATAGGCTGCGCATTGCCAAAGCAAGGAAAAAATAGCCAAGATGGCCGTTGAGTTGAAAGATGCCGCCGACCGTTACCAGCTTCTTGAAAAAGAAATCCAAGCAAAGGCGATGGACCTGGAGAAAGCCATGGTAGCAGCCAAGGAAGCCCGCTCTAAAATCAGAGCGGCGAAGGAGGAGCTGCATCAAGATGGAGATATCGCGGCTGGGAAGCCCTTCCTGTTGTGGACCAAGTTCGGAGATCCGAAGTATGCCCCTCTTGATCAACTATGGAGTTCTGCAGACGCATACGTGGATTTGGCAGCCAGTGCTACTGATGCGGCCGAGTACTTCAAGGATCAAAAAGATCGTTAAGTGGAAATACTATTCTAGTCACAGTTCCATGTTCCAGTGCGTCTGCTGCTATAGAATGAGCGAATGGCCGAGTGGGCTGAGCTCCATAGGTTGTCCGGGCTTGCCATGAGGTCTGTTGTGGATCATCTGTGGCCGGAAGGGCCAAGGCCGAATAGTTATTTTAGTTTAGTGCAACAGTGCCTTGGTGCTGTGCCGCACATTGACGCTATGAAGAGGTCGGCGTGCATAGAGGGTGCGCGTATCGCACTTGCCCGTGTCAAGACGTACTGGGCAGAGATGGAGGCCACCGCTATTGCAACCCAGAGTTCGGCCGCAGACCGAGTATCTGTCGAGCACTACTTTGAAGAAGTCCTTGAAGGCGCTCGTTCAATAGAGGCTCAATGCTCGAAGAATATTATGTTCTAGTGACATGTATTCCCATTGTAAAAACAATGTTTTATTGAATTATAAAGGCTGTGTTTATACTTTTGCCCGAAAGTATTATGATGCCTCCTGTGCGGCCGTTTATGTATATATGTATATAACCTGAAAGTTTGCAGTCGTCGGCTTCAGCCCCCACGCATATAATGCGGGGGTGTTCGCAAAAAACGCATATTCACACTTGATCCAACGTCTTGGTCCATTAAGGAGGTGGTAGCACAGCGAACGAGGCAATCGGACTATATTGCTTTAACGCTTTCACTTAGCCATAGGAGTTTGACGGTTGGACTACTATATAGCCCCTGGTACCTCCGTGCTTATCTGAATATGGTGCGCGTACGTACATGACCGGGAAACGGCCCTTCGTTAATGCGGAGGAATCCCGAAGATTCCGCTAAGTCATCGAGTGGTTGACCAGTCTCGCGCTTTATCATGACAGACAGTTTTCGGCTTTCTCTACTGAGGTGATCATCCGGATGAACCAGGGCACAATCGCAGTAGTTCTCTCGGTGACGCCTTAGCCGATAGAGCGGAACATAAGGTAGCAAAACACGGGAGCTGGACAAACCCAACATTTGACCAAAGACATGATTCAGAGCTGATGCATATAAGGCCAAACTCGCGATGCCGAACACTCCCTAAGGTATTCAGTCTTTATAACATATGCCGGGCTGAACAATGCCCTAAATAATAAACCCCGAGTGTCCAGGTACGTGCAATATTCTGACGTGGCGAAATGCCAATAATGTCAGCATCCTTCTCGGTTGTATTGAGTATCCGGAGGATGTGAACAACAAGAGACAGTAAAAAAGGTTTACGCAGGGTGTTAATCTGAAAAGAAACCTTTGAGCGGGTCCCTGCTGCACGTTTGTGCCTGTGTCTCCGTTGTGCCGTGTCCTGGACGGGTGCAGCATGATTGTCATCTGTAAAAGAGAAGAACTTAGGTGAAAGTTGTCATGCCAAAAAATTGGTTATTCTCGATAAACCATTAAAATTTAAGATAAGTCAAGTTGAGCCGAACTAGCCCTGATTACACGCGGGAAGCCCTTGGTACCGTTTATGAGGGTTTAACCATCAAACCAATCTCAGGTATATCTAGTGATGCGCCGGACTCATCTAACCATGTCCGCGGTCTTGATGACCTATCATTTATTCTGGTTGGTGAGGCCATCTAGTGCTCGGCTGTTAAAGCTGCCACACTTTCTTCCGCGCGTAGAGAACGCTCAATATTTCCACTAACTGTGATGGTGCCACATGAACTAGGCATCTTAAGCTTAAGAGAAGCGTAATGTGGTACCGCATTAAATGGGGCGAAAGTTGTTCTTCCGAGTAGTGCTTGATAGTCGCTTCGGAATGGAGCAATGTTGAAGTCTAACTTCTCACTTCGGTAGTTGTCGGGCGAACTGAATACAACCTCTACTATTAGAGAGCCCGTGGAGCGGGCCTCTTGGCCTGGTATTACTCCCTTGAAGGTAGTATTACTGTGGCTGATTTTTGTCGGGTCTATCCCCATCTTGCAGACTGTGTCCTGATATATCTGATTTAGACCACTGCCGCCGTCCATAAGGACTCGTGTGAGTTGGTATCCGTTTATTATTGGGTATAACACCAAGGCAGCCAATCCTTCATGCCGGATGCTTTTCGGGTGATCCTTGCGATCAAAAGTGATCGAGCAGGCCAACTAGGGGTTGAACTTAGGGGTGACGGGCTCTACGGCGCGTATGTCTCGGAGTGCATGTTTGCTTCTCCTCTTCGTCACGTGGATCATGTTTACTGTTTTAACCTCTGGTGGGAATTTTTTTCTGTCCTCCAGTGCTTCTCTTGGTGTCTCCCTCCCCTTGTGTTCGGCATTTAGCTTACCGGCCTGCCTGAAGACCCATCATTTTTTGTGGGTGTGATTTGCAGGTTTATCGGTGGTGCCATAAATCTGACATAGTTTGTCTAGAATCTTGTTTAGGCTGGACAGTCCATCTCTGCTGCCTTTGAAAGGATTTTTCCGCTGACCTGGTCGAGAGCCCCTGAATCTGGCGTTTACCGCCGTATTATGTGGGATGTATTCTTTATTTCGACACTTGCTTTTACTGCGTCGTGGTTTTCCATTGCCATCCCTGACTTCGGATGTGCTTGGGTCGCTGGTGCTACTGCGGTCTAACCAGCTATCTTAGCCCATGCAAAAGCGGGTCATGAGGCTGGTCAGGGCTGCCATTGTTCTCGGTTTTTCTTGGTCGAGAGGTGTCTAGAGAGCCATTCGTCTCGGACGCTGTGCTTGAAAGCTGCTAAGGCTTCGGCGTCCGGGCAGTCGACGATGTGGTTCTTCTTAGTGAGAATCCCGTTCCAAAGTTTTCGGGCTGACTCTCCGGGCTGTTTAATTATATAACTTAAATCGTCTGCATCCGGAGGTCGGACATAGGTCCCTTGAAAATTAGCCCGAAAAGCATCCTCGAGCTCCTCCCAACTTCCAATTGAGTTTTCGGGGATGCTTTTCAGCCAATGCCGAGCTGGTCCTTTAAGCTTGAGGGGCAAGTACATGATGGCGTGGAGATCGTCTCTGCGGGCCATATGGATATGGAGGATAATGTCCTCAATCCAGACCCCAGGGTCTGTGGTCCCGTCGTACGCATCTATGTTCACTGGCTTGAATCCTTCTGGAAATTCGTGGTCGAGCACCTCATCGATGAAACATAGGGGGTGTGCGGCACCCCTGTATTTGGATGTATCATGGCGTTCGGACGGTTGTAGTATTCAGTTTTGATTTTGTGCCAGAGCACGCTTCCTAGATCCATAAATGGATCTGGTTATACTGGATTTTTGGCGCAAGTCCTCACGTAGATCGTGTGTTGACTTATGTGAGGCCTTGTTAGCCGCTCTATCGCAGCCACAAGGTGGTTGATCTGGCCGGTTGGCCATTTTGTTTTTCGGCTGTGTGGGCTCTAAGGCCTCATCATCGAATTCAGGTAATAGCTTGCGCTTTGGATAGCTCTTTGTGTGGTAACTTCCACCATACTTTAATTCGTTGTCGAGCACTTTGTTCCACCTGCTGTTGAGCGTATTTTGTGCGGCCTTAAGCCTTTACTTCTACTTCTTCAGACTCCTCGCTGTGGCAATAAGCCTTCTGTGGAGGTTCTCTTCTTCCAAGTGCCTTTCCGGGATGATGTGTGCATCTTCGTCCGGACTGTTTTCCTCCCTAGAGGGGGGTTGATGAGGTTTATCCTCGGCGTCGCCATGTTCGGATATCGGATCCATACTATGTTCGTCGTTTGCAATTTCATCGTGCTCTGCCGCTGGGTCAATGTGGCCGTCGTTTCCTCTGGAGTCGACTGGGGTGTTATTTTCTCTTGCATTGTTATCACTGATTTTGCCGAGGCGGGATTTTGAGCGGCGCCTATGCCGACGCTTTGCTTGCTTCTCGAGGGAGCTATTCTTCGCTGCATCCTACCGTTCTTTGTCATTGTTTTCTTTGGGTGTATCCACCATGTATATGTCATGTGGCGAAGTGGTTGTCCAGCGCCTTGTGGGCACTGGATCCTGTTCCTCTCCTGCAACATCGTCCATGCCGTCGATGTCTTCGGATTCGAAATTGAGCATGTCGGTTAAATCATCGACAGAGGCTACTAAGTGGGTAGTGGGTGGGCAGCGAATTTCTTCATCGTCCGCATCCCATTCTAGCCGGACATAGTTCGGCCAAGGATCTCCTGACAAGGAGAGAGACCTTAATGAATTTAGCACGTCGCCGAAAGGTGAGTGCTGAAAGATATCCGCGGAGGTGAACTCCATGATCGGCGCCCAATCGGATTCGATAGGCACAGACGCAAGCAGCTCGGAGTCCGTGGCCGGAGACGAATCCAGTGGTTCGGCAACACGGCTCTCGTAAGGGATGAAGTCAGTATCTGGCTCCATCGCCACTGACAATGCGGCCTCCATGGCGGGGTCTATCCCCCCGTCCTCGGATGGCACAATTTGCTCCGGATTGAGGGCTGGAGTAGTTGCAGGTGTGATCTCCCGAACACTATCCGACGGCAGAGTTACGTCATGCTTGTCGTGATTGTGCAGCACACCTGACATGGGCTCGAATCCGTCGAAGATCAAGTCTCCCGGATGTCGGTAGTGTAGTTTAAGTTTCCGAACCTGACCTGATGGCCAGGGGCGTAGCTCTCGATCTGCTCCAGATGGCCAAGCGAGTTGGCCTGCAGTGCGAAGCCGCCGAATATGAAGATCTGTCCGGGGAGGAAAACCTCACCCTGGACCGCATCGTTACCGATGATCGAAGGAGCCACCAAGCCTTACGGTGACGACACAGTGGAACTCTCAATGAAAGCACCAATGTCGGTGTCAAAACTGGCGGATCTCGGGTAGAAGGACCCGAACTATGTGTCTAAGGCGGATGGTAACAGGAGACGGGGGACACGATGTTTACCTAGGTTCAGGCCCTCTCGATGGAGGTAATACCCTATGTCCTGCTTGATTGATCTTGATGATATGAGTATTACAAGAGTTGATCTACCACGAGATCATAGAGGCTAAACCCTAGAAGCTAGCCTATGGTATGATTGTTGTTGTCCTACGGACTAAACCCTCCGGTTTATATAGACACCGGAGGGGGCTAGGGTTACATAGAGTCCGTTACAAGGGAGGAGATCTACATATCCGTATTGCCAAGCTTGCCTTCCACGCCAAGGAGAGTCCCATCTGGACACAGGATGAAGTCTTCAATCTTGTATCTTCATAGTCCAACAGTCCGGCCAAAGGATATAGTCTGGCTGTCCGGAGACCCCCTAATCCAGGACTCCCTCAGTAATATTACCATCAGCGTCATTCTTCTTCTTGAAGATCCATTTATTCTCTATGGCTTGCTGATCATCGGGCAAGTCAACCAAAGTCCACACTTTATTCTCATACATGAATCCCATCTCAGATTTCATGGACACAAGCCATTTTGCAGAATCTGGGCTCATCATCGCTTCCTTGTAGTTCATAGGTTCGTCATGGTCAAGTAACATGACTTCCAGAACAGGATTATCGTACCACTCTGATGCAGATCTTACTCTAGTTGACCTACGAGGTTTGGTAGTAACCTGATCAGAAGTTTCATGATCATCATCATTAACTTCCTCACTAATTGGTGTAGGAATCACTGGAACTAATTTCTGTGATGAACTACTTTCCAATAAGGGAGAAGGTACAGTTACCTCATCAAGCTCTACTTCCCTCCCACTCACTTCTTTCGATAGAAAAATCCTTCTCTACAAAGGATCCATTCTTAGCAACGAATATCTTGCCTTCAGATCTGTGATAGAAGGTGTACCCAACAGTCTCCTTTGGGTATCCTATGAAGACACATTTCTCCGATTTGGGTTCGAACTTATCAGGTTGATGCTTTTTCACATAAGCATCATAGCCCTAAACTTTAAGAAATGACAACTTAAGTTTCTTGCCAAACCACAGTTCATATGGTCTCATCTCAACGGATTTTGATGGTGCGCTATTTAGCGTGAATGCAACCGTCTCTAAAGCATAACCCCAAAACGATAGCGGTAAATCAGTAAGAGACATCATAGATCGCACCATATCTAATAAAGTGCGGTTACGACATTCAGACACCATTACGTTGTGGTGTTCCAGGTGGCGTGAGTTGCGAAACTATTCCGCATTGTTTCAAATGAAGACCAAACTCATAACTCAAATATTCACCTCCACGATCAGATCGTAGAAACTTAATTTTCTTGTTACGATAATTTTCCACTTCACCCTGAAATTCTTTGAACTTTTCAAATGTTTCAGACTTATGTTTCATCAAGTAGACATACCCATATCTGCTCAAAGCACCTGTGAAGATCAGAAAATAACGATACCCGCCACTAGCATCAACACTCATCGAACCGCATACATCAGTATGTATTATTTCCAATAAGTATGTTGCTCGTTCCATTATTCTGGAGAACGGAGTCTTAGTCATCTTGCCCATGAGGCATGGTTCACAAGCATCAAGTGATTCATAATAAAGTGATTCCAAAAGCCCATCAGCATGGAGTTTCTTCATACACTTTACACCAATATGACCTAAACGGCAGTGCCACAAATAAGTTGCACTATCATTATTAAACTTATATCTTTTGGCTTCAATACTATGAAGATGTGTATCACTACTATCAAGATTTAGTAAAAATAGACCATTCATGAAAGGTGCATGACCATAAAAGATATTACTCATGTAAATAGAACAACCATTGTTCTCTAATTTAAATGAATAACCGTCTGGCATCAAACAAGATCTAGATATAATGTTCGTGCTTAACGCTAGCACCAAATAACAATTATTCAGGTCTAAAACTAATCCCGAGGGTAGATGTAGAGGTAGCATGCCGACAGCGGTCACACGACTTTGGAACCATTTCCCACGCGAATCATCACCTTGTCCTTAGCCAATCTTCGCTTAATCCATAGCCCCTGTTTCGAGTTGCAAATATTAGCAACAGAACCAGTATCAAATACCCAGGCGCCACTGCGAGCATTAGTAAGGTACACACCAATAACATGTATATCAAATATACCTTTCACTTTGCCATCCTTCTTATCCGCCAAATACTTGGGGTAGTTCCACTTCCAGTGACCAGTCCCTTTAGAGTAGAAGCACTCAGTCTCAGGCTTAGGTCTAGACTTAGGCTTCTTCACTTGAGCAGCAACTTGCCTGCCGTTCTTTTTGAAGTTCCCCTTCTTCCCTTTGCCCTTCTTCTTGAAACTAGTGGTCTTGTTGAGCATCAACACTTGATGCTCCTTCTTGATTTCTACCTCCGCAGCTTTTAGCATCGCGAAGAGCTTGGGAATTGTCTTATCCATCCCTTGCATATTATAGTTCATCACGAAGCTTTTGTAGCTTGGTGGCAGTGATTGAAGAACTCTGTCAATGACACTATCATCAGGAAGATTAACTCCTAGTTGAGTCAAGTGGTTATGGTACCCAGACATTCTGAGTATATGTTCACTGACAGAACTATTCTCCTCCATCTTGCAGCTATAGAACTTATTAGAGGCTTTCATATCTCTCAATTCGGGAATTTTCTTGAAATATTAACGTCAACTCCTGGAACATCTCATATGCTCCATGACGTTCAAAACATCGTTGAAGTCCCGATTCTAAGCCGTATAGCATGGCACACTGAACTATCGAGTAGTCATCAGCTTTGCTCCGCCAGACGTTCAAAACATCTGGTGTTGCTCCTGCAGCGGGACTTGCACCTAGCAGTGCTTCCAGGGCATAATTCTTCTATGCAACAATGAGGATAATCCTCAAGTTACGGACCCAGTCCATGTAGTTGCTACCATCATCTTTCAACTTAGCTTTCTCTAGGAACGCATTAAAATTCAATGGAACAACAACACGTGCCATTTATCTAAAATAACATGGACATGCAAAATACTATCAGGTACTAAGTTCATGATAAATTAAAATTCAATTAATCATATTACTTAAGAACTCCCACTTAGATAGACATCCCTCTAGTCATCTAAATGATCACGTGATCCATATCAACTAAACCATGTCCGATCATCAGGTGAGATGGAGTAGTTTTCAATGGTGAACATCACTATGTTGATCATATCTACTATATGATTCACGCTCGACCTTTCGGACTCAGTGTTCCGAGGCCATATTTGCATATGCTAGGCTCGTCAAATTTAACTCGAGTATTCTGCTTGTGCAAAACTGGCCTGCACCCGTTGTATGTGAACGTAGAGGTTATCACACCCGAGCATCACGTGATGTCTTGGCACGACGAACTGTAGCAACGGTGCATACTCAGGGAGAAGACTTATACCTTGAAATTTAGTGAGAGATCATCTTATAATGCTACCGCCGTACTAAGAAAAATAAGATGCATAAAGGATAAACATCACATGCAATCAATATAAGTGATATGATATGGCCATCATCATCTTGTGCCTTTCATATCTATCTCCAAAGCACCGTCATGATCACCATCGTCACCGGCTTGACACCTTCATCTCCATCGTAGCATCGTTGTCGTCTCGCCAACTATTGCTTCCACGACTATCGCTACCGCTTAGTGATAAAGTATAGCAATTACATGGTGATTGCAATTCATACAATAAAGCGACAACCATATGGCTCCTGCCAGTTGCCAATAATTGTGTTACAAAACATGATCATCTCATACAACAATTTATGTAATCACATCTTGACCATATCACGTCACAACATACCCTACAAAAACAAGTTAGACATCCTCTACTTTGTTGTTGCAAGTTTTACGTGGCTGCTACGGTCTTAGCAAGAACCGTTCTTACCTACGGCATAAAAACTACAACGTGGTATAGTGATTGCTTTTTGATCTTTAGAAAGAACCCTGTTCATTGAATCTGATTCAACTAAAGTTGGAGAAACAGACACCCGCCAGCCACATGTGTGCAAAGCACGTCGGTAGAACCAGTCTCATGAACGCGGTCATGTAATGTCGGTCCAGGCCGCTTCATCCAACCATACCGCCGAATAAAGAAACAACTAGTGATGGCAAGCAATATGTATATACACACGCCCACAACTCCTTTGTGTTCTACTCGTGCATATAACATCTACGCATAGATCTGGTTTGATACCACTGTTGGGGAACGCAGTATTTCAAAATTTTCCTACGATCATGCAAGATATATCTAGGAGATGCATAGAACGAGAGGGAAGAGCGTGTCTACGTACCCTCATAGATTGAGAGCGGATGCGTTAAGTAACGTGGCTGATGTAGTCAAACGTCTTCGCGATCCAACCGATCAAGTACCGAACGCACGGCGCCTCCGTGATCTGTACACGTTCAAATAGGTGACGTCCCTCGAACTCTAGATCTAGCTGAGGCCGAGGGAGAGTTTCATCAGCACGACGGCATGTTGACGGTGATGATGAAGTTACCGACGTAGGCCTTCGCCTAAGCACTACGACAATATGACCGAGGTAGAAATCTGTGGAGGGGTGCGCCACACACGGCTAAGAAATCAACTTGTGTCTATGGGGTGCCCCCCTCCCCCGTATATAAAGGAGGGGAGGAGGGGGCCGGCCGGCCTCATGGGGCGCGCCCCAAGGGGGGGAATCCTACTCCTACAAGGAGTAGGTTCCCCCCTTTCCTAGTCCAACTAGGAGGGGAAGGAAAGAGGAAGAGGGAGAGAAGGAAAGGCCCCCCCACCCAATTCGGATTGGGCTTGGGGGTGCGCGCCTCGACCTGGCCGCCTCCTCCTCTCTTTCACTAAGGCCCATGACCCCTCTGGGGGTTTCGGTAACCCCCTGGTACTCCGGAAAATGCCCGAACCTATCCGAAACCTTTCCGGTGTCCAAACATAACCTTCCAATATGTCAATATTTATGTATCGACTATTTCGAGACACCTCGTCATGTCCGTGATCACATCCGGGACTCCAAACAACCTTCGGTACATCAAATCACATAACTCACAATACATATCATCATCGAATGTTAAGTGAGCGGACCCTACGGGTTCGAGAACTATGTAGACATTGCCGAAACTCATCTGCGGTCAATAACCAATAGCAGAAGCTAGATGCTCATATTGGTTCCTACATATTCTGCGAAGATCTTTATCTGTCAAACCGCATAACAACATACATTGTTCCCTTTGTCATCGATATGTTACTTGCCTGAGATTCGGTCGTTCGTGTCATCATACCTAGTTCAATCTCGTCACTGGCAAGTACCGTTACTTGTTCCGTAATGCATCATCCCATAACTAACTCATTAGTCACATTGCTTGCAAGGCTCATAGTGATGTGCATTACCGAGAGGGCCCAGAGATACCTCTCCGACAATCGGAGTGACAAATCCTAATCTTGATCTATCCCAACTCAACAAACACCATTGGAGACACCTGTAGAGCATCTTTATAATCACCCACTTACGTTGTGACATTTGATAGAACACTAAGTGTTCCTCTGGTATTCGGGAGTTGCATAATCTCATAGTCATAGGAACATGTATTAGTTATGGAGAAAGCAATAACAATAAACAAAACGATCATAGTGCTAAGCTAACGGATGGATCTAGTCCATCACATCATTCTCTAATGATGTGATCCCGCTCATCAAATGACAATATGTGTCTATGGTTAGGAAACTTAACATCTTTGATTAACGAGGTAGTCTAGTAGAGGCATACTAGGGACACTCTGTTTGTTTATGTATTCACACATGTACTAAGTTTCCGGTTAATACAATTCTAGCATGAATAATAAACATTTATCATGATATAAGGAAATATAAATAATAACTTTATTATTGCCTCTAGGGTATATTTCCTTCACTCACAAATGATAAACATGCTCATGATCAGAGTAGTATTAAATAGCATATTGGATCTGAACATATAATCTTCCACCAAATAAACCATATAGTAATCCACTACAAGATGTAATCAACACTACTAGTCACCCACAAGCACCAATCTATAGTTCCGGTAACAGGATTGAACACAAGAGATGAACTAGGGTGTGAGAGGAGATGGTGCTGTTGAAGATGTTGATGGAGATTGCCCTCCTCAAGATGGGAGAGTTGCTAGTGATGACGATGATGATGATTTCTCCCTCCGTGAGGGAAGTTCCCCCGGCGGAATCGCTCCGCCGGAGGGCAAAAGTGTTCCTGCCGAAGTCCTGCCTCGAGGCGGCGGCGCTTCATCACGAAAGTCCTCTCCTTATTTTTTTTTCTAGGTCAAAATGACTTATATACCAGAAGATGGGCACCGGAGGTGGGCTGAGGAGAGCACAACCCACCAGGGCGTGCCTGGGTTCCCTGGCGCGCCTAGGTGGGTTGTGCCCACCTGGTAGGCCCCCTCTAGTAGTTATTTGCTCCAATAATTCTTAAATATTCCATAAAAAATTTCCGTGAAGTTTCAGCTTGTTTGGAGTTATGCAAAATAGGTAGCCTGATGTAGCTTTTGCAGGTCCATATTTCCAGCGGCCGGATTCTCCCTCTTGGTGTGAATTATGAGAGAAAAGGCATTAGAATTACTCCAAAAAGAATTCTTATGGATAAAAGCATTATAAATAAAAGTAAGAAAACATGATGCAAAATGGACGTATCAACTCCCCCAAGCTTAGACCTCGCTTGTCCTCAAGCGAAAACCGAAATTGAAAAACATGTCTACATGCTTTGAGAGAGGTGTTGATAAAAAACAAAATACGGACATAGAAGCATCATGCTGTTTATTATAACAGCAACAAAATTAAACATAGGACTTTTATCATAGAACTTTTATCATACACTTCTCATGAATAAGTAATAGTTCATCACATAGTCGAAGTATAAAGCAAAAACTCTATGAGGAACCAACAAATTATGTTCTCAGTCAACTTTGCAAATACAATTCATCATATTTTCAGGAAGGGTCACGTGTCGGAGCCTTTAGGCAACCCCACATATTCAACCATCATATAGTCTTCTATGATTGCTAACACTCACCGCGTACACATGAGCAAAATGTTTCAACCTGACACATACAAAGATAGGGGCTTATGGTTTCGCCTCCCAACGTACTCACCTTAAGGGTGATGTCAACAATAATATCTCATGCCACCCATATTCAACTGGACATATGTGCCTAGATCTTTCCTCACCACATGATGCTTGCCAAAGGAGAAAAATAAAAGGAATAGAGAGAAAAACTTTGACTCTTGCATAAAAGTAAAAGATAGGCCCTTTGCAGAGGGAAGCAGAGGTTGCCATGCACTTATCTTTTTTGTATGCTCAACCCCTTAGTGCAAAAGAACATCACGTTGCATTGCCCCTTGTGATAGCGACCTTTATTATGCAGTACGTCGCTTTTATTCTTCACCATCACAAGTTCGTGCAACGCTCAATTTTCTCTTACACTAAATGATCTCACACTTTTAGAAGCAATTTTATTGCCTTTTTGGACCGATGACAACTTACTTGAGGGATCTTGCTCAATCCCTAGGTAGGTATGGTGGACTCTTGAAAATGAGATTTGCGTTTAAGGGTTTTTGGATGCACAAGTAGTATCTCTACTTAGTGCATAATTTTTGGCTAGCAAAGATAGGGGCAAGCACCACATGTTAAAGGATCCATGACAATGTGACTTCTGTGTGAATATGAACAAGCATAAATCATTACGTTGTTTTCCTTGTCCA
The DNA here is from genome assembly GCF_056163025.1 of Triticum urartu. NCBI lineage: Eukaryota > Viridiplantae > Streptophyta > Magnoliopsida > Poales > Poaceae > Triticum > Triticum urartu. The sequence goes on along the minus strand of NC_141877.1, from coordinate 646,021,437 downwards.
ATGTCAACAATTTTGGCATATAATATTTTGATGAGGGCTCACAATCACAAAAGATTTCTAGGATAGTATATCTATATGTGAATCTTCTCTTCCATTATTAATTCTTTCATGAGTTGCATCATTGACTAATGCTATGTTTGTCAATCTCTAATAAAATTTTCTACTTATACTTTTCCTTGTATGGTGCCATCACCTACCATAGGATTAGTATATGATCGTATTGATTTATTTACTTTCTTTTATTTATTACCTTTCTCTTTTTCCTTTCTCATTTCTTTTCTTTATTTGCAACATGAGAGTAAAGAAAGCAAAACCCCACACTAAACTTTATTATATAACTTGCACACGATTGCAAGGATAGATCACGAAGCAAACTCTTAAAGAAGAAAGGATCAAACTAAACTTTTTTTCATCTAAAGCAAAAGATTGAACTAAAATAACTAAAAGCAAAAGGATAATGGGATGGTATCGATATCGGGGCACCTCCCCCAAGCTTGGCGGAAGCCAAGGGGAGTGCCCATACCCGATACTCGGTTCTCTTTTGGTGGTGAAGAAGATGGTGGTAGTGATGACAATTGTGCCTTCAGCTTTTTCATATTGTAGTTGAGGAGAGCAATATCCTCTTTTAATCATCGACCCCCAACTCCAGCTTCAAGATCTTGTCACATAAATATCCTTTGCTTTTCTGCCAAAAACAAGAAGGAATAGATCGGTTATTAGACCGGTTAGCTCTCTTAAGGAGACTGGACTTCTCAAACTCTATGTGCATATCCCTAGGTTGAGGTAGAGGAACATCCTCCTCCTCCGAGCTTGAATCATCAACCCTCATCAAGTGAGAATCCTCCTCGTCATCCGTAGTTTGACCATAAGGAGATAAGTCCCCATAGATCTTTGGGTCAGCAATGAGATGTGAGACATAGCTCTGACCATCGGAGTCTTGGGACGACATATTTTCAAAACTGTGCAGGAAACAGCAAGAAGAGAGAACCAAGGATTTCTCCGCGATACGGCGATCAACAGGTTCGGAAAGTATATATTTTTTTTTATCTTGGAGGACAAGCATACGGGAAAAAAGGAGTCCGGAAGGTGTCCGAGGTGGGCACAACCCACCTGGGCGCGCCAGGCAAGCCTGGCGCACCCTGGTGTCTTGTGCCCACCATGGGAAGCTTCCTAGAAGTTTCTTTATTTCCAAAAATTTTAAATATTCCAAAACTGATAAAAAAATATGTTTGCAGATTTTTCGGAGTCCGTTTACTTAACGTATCACATATCTCCTTTTTCACGATTCTGGAGTGTTCCAGAAGGACTCTTTTATGCGTTCTTCTGGTGTCAAAGTTTGGAGAATATTACTTTCAACATTAATGGGCGTACCTGAGATATAATGTTTTATTCATTGCCATTGACTACCTTCGGGTTAGACCTTCAGAATTATTTATTTTGATGGCTCCAGACCAATAAAACTCCTCGATGACGTATGGGCCTTCCCATTTTGAGAGTTGTTTTCCTACAAAGAATCTGAAACAAGAGTTGTACAAAAGAACGTATTCTCCGACTTTAAACTCACGCTTTTGAACTCTTCTGTCATGCCATCTTTTTACCTTTTCTTCGAATAATTTTGCATTTTCATAAGTTGAGGGTGATATGGTGATGCAATTCTATGGTTAACATCATACTTGGCAAGCATTTTATGAAAAGCACCATGAATAAAGTGTGAACCACCATCAGTCATTAAATATCTAGGGACTCCAAACCTTGGGAAAATAAGTTCCTTAAGCATTTTAATAGAGGTGTTGTGATTAGCACTACTGGTTGGAATAACTTCTACCCATTTAGTCACATAATCAACAACAACCAAAATATGTGTATACCCATTCGAGGAGGGAAAAGGTCCCATGGAATCAAATCCCCAAACATCAAATGGTTCAACAGCAAGTGAATAATTCATAGGCATTTCTTGATGCTTACTGATATTACCTATTCTTTGACATTCATCACAAGATAAGACGAACTTATGCGCATCCTTGAGGAGAGTAGGCCAATAAAATCCAGACTGCAATACCTTATGAGCAGTTCTATCTCCAGCATGATGTCCTCCATAAGCTTCAAAGTGACATTTCCGTAGAATTTGTCCCTGTTAATGTCAGGTACACAACGTCTAATAATACCATCTACTCCTTCTTTATAAAGCTGTGGGTCATCCCAAAAGTAATGTCTTAAATCATAGAAGAATTTTTTTCTTCTGTTGGTATGTAAAGCTAGGTGGTAAATATTTAGCAACAATGTAATTAGCATAGTCAGCATACTAAGGAGTACTCTGAGAAACATTCATTGCAGCTAACTACTCACTAGGAAAACTATCATCAATAGGTAGTGGGTTATCAAGCACATTTTCAAGCCTAGATAAATTATTAGCTACTCGGTTCTCAGCTCCTTTTCTATCAATGATATGCAAATCAAATTCTTGTAGCAAGCGAACCCATCGAATAAGTCTAGGTTTAGCATCTTTCTTTTCCATAAGATATTTAATAGCAGCATGATTTGTGTGAATAGTTACTTTAGAATCAACAATATAAGGTCTAAATTTATCACAAGCAAACACCACTGCTAAGAATTCTTTTTCAGTAGTAGCATAATTTCTGTGAGCACTGTCTAGAGTTTTACTAGCATAATGAATTACATTAAGTTTCTTATCAACTCTTTGTCCTACAACAGCACCAACAACATAATCACTAGCATCACACATAATTTCAAAAGGCAAGTTCTGATCAGGTAGTTGAATACTAGGTGCAAAAATTAAAGCTTTCTTAAGTGTTTCAAAGGCTTCTAAACAATCATCATAAAAAATAAAGGGAATATCCTTTTGCAAGAGACTAGTAAGAGGCCTAGAAATTTTTGAAAAGTCTTTGATAAATCTCCTATAGAAACCAGCATGACCTAAGAAACTACGAATACCTTTTATATCTTTAGGACATTGCATTTTCTCAATTGCATCAACCTTAGCTTTGTCCACTTCAATACCTCTTTCAGAAATTTTATGACCCAAGACAATGCCTTCATTAACCATAAAGTGGCACTTCTCCCAATTCAAGACAAGATTTGTTTATTCACATCTCTGCAAAACTCGATCAAGATTGCTTAAACAATCATCAAAAGACTTCCCATAAACAGAAAAGTCATCCATGAAAACCTCAACAATCTTTTCATATAACTCAGAGAATATAGCAGTCATACATCTTTGAAAGGTAGCAGGTGCATTATATAAACCAAAAGGCATACGTCTATAAGCATAGGTTCCAAAAGGACAAGTAAAAGTGGTCTTTTCTTCATCAGGTTGAGAAACAGGTATTTGGGAAAAGCCAGAATATCCATCAAGGAAGCAAAAGTGTGTGTGCTTAGATAATCTTTCAAGCATTTGATCAATAAAAGGCAAAGGGTAATGATCTTTCCTAGTTGCTTTGTTTAATTTTCTAAAATCTATTACCATTCTATAGCATGTAACAATTCTTTGTGGAATGAGTTCATTCTTATCATTAGGAACAACAGTTACACCTACTTTCTTAGGAGCACAATGAACAGGACTTAACCATCTACTATCAGCTATAGGATAGATTATACCTGCTTCCAGAAGTTTTAATATTTCCGTTCTTACCACTTCTTTCATCTTCGGATTTAACCGACGTTGGTGATCATCAACGGGTTTAGCACCAGGTTCCATATTAATTTTGTGTTGGCATAGAGTGGGACTAATGCCCTTTAAATCATCAAGAGTATATCCAATAGCAGCTCGGTGCTTCCTTAGAACTTTCAATAATCTTTCTTCTTCATGTTCGGAAAGGTTAGCACTAATAATAACATGATATATCTTCTTTTCATCAAGATAAGCTTATTTCAACGTGTCTGGCAATTGTTTTAATTCAAACACAGGATCACCTTTAGGTGGAGGAGGACCTCCTAGAGTTTCAATAGGCAAATTGTGTTTAAGTATAGGACGTTGTTCAAAGAAAATTTTATCTATTTCATTTCATTTCTTTCATGCATATGTAAATCATTTTCATGGTCTAGCAAATATTGTTCTAAAGGATCAGTAGGTGGTACAACAATAGAAGCAAGACCAATTAATTCATCCTTACTAGGTATTTATTTTTCATGAAGCTTTCTACTAAACTTGGAAAAATTAAACTAATGAGACTCATCACCAAAACTAACACCGATAGTTTGTTTCTCACAATCTATCTCAGCATTAATGTTGTTCAAGAAACGTCTACCAAAGATAATGGGACAAAAGTCATCTTGTGGGGAACTAAGAACAAGAAAATTAGTAGGGTATTTTATTTTCCCACACAATACTTCAACATCTCTAACAATCCCAATTGGTGATAGAGTGTCTCTATTAGCAATTTTACTAGTAACATCTATTTTTCCTGTCTCTGCGGGTGCTATGTCATTCATAATTTCTTGATATAAGGTATAAGGAATAGAACTCACACTAGCACCTATGTCACATAAACCATGATAACAGTGATCTCCTATTTTAACCGAGATGATGGGCATGCCAATAACAGGTCTATGTTTATCCTTTTTATCAGGTTTGGCAATTCTAGAAGCTTCTTCATAGAAGTAAATAAACATGCCCATCCATATATTCTTCTAAGAGATTTTTAACTATAGCAATGCTAGGTTCTACTTTGATTTGTTCACCAAGTTTAGGTGTTCTAATATAGCTTTTGTTAACCACAATTGAAACTTTAGCATGTTCATTTATCCTAACAGGGAAAGATGGTTTCTCTATATAAGTTGAAGGAACAACTGGATCAACATTATAGCGTATAGTTTCTTCTTTAACTGGTACCGGTTCTTTAGTTTCTTCTTTAATAGGTGGGTGATATTTAAACCACTTCTCTTTAGGGAGATCAACATGAATAGAAAATGATTCACAAAAGGAGGCTACTATCTCAGAGTCAAGTCCATATTTAGTGCTAAAATTTTGAAAAGCATCGGTATCCATAAAAGATTTAACACAATCATATTTAAGTTTAATACCTGACTCTTTACCTTCGTCGAGTTCCCAATCTTCAGAGTTGCGTTTAATTCTTTCCAAAAGATCCCACCAAAATTCAATAGTCTTCTTTATAAAAGAACCAGCACAAGAAGTATCAAGCATGGTTTGATCCTTACGAGAAAGCCGAGCATAAAAGTTCTGGAAAATAATTTCTCTTGAGAGCTCATGATTGGGGCATGAATATAACATTGACTTAAGCCTCCCCCAAGCTAGAGAGATACTTTCTCCTTCACGAGGCCAAAAATTATATATATAATGATGAACTAGATGCATAGGATAAATTTTTTGGTGGAAGTCCAGTTTCAAACGATTCCAATTCCAAGATCCAATATCATCGCATAGCCTATACCATGCCAATGCTTTTCCCTTGAAAGATAAAGGAAAAACTTTTTTCATAACTTCATCCCTGGGTAGACCTGCAAGCTTAAACAATCCACAAATTTGTTCTACATATATCAAGTGCATATCAGGATGTTCGGTTCCATCTCCTACATAAGGATTAGCTAGCAATTGTTCTATCATACCTAAAGGAATTTCATATTCAATATTTTGACTAGGTGCGTGAGGTTGAGGGGTAGCTAATTGTGGTTCCAGATGAGGTGAAGATACCCCGAACAAACCCCTCGAAGGATTGTTTTCCATAGTGACAAGTGACAATAAATTTCAGCACACTATATAAATGTTTCCTTACCAAATTCCACTTACCGAAGGTGCTTCATGCCCCGGCAATGGTGCCAGAAATAGCCTTGATGACCCACAAGTATAGGGGATCAATTGTAGCTCTTTTCGATAAGTAAGTGTGTCGAACCCAACGAGGAGCAGAAGGAAATGACAAGTATTTTTCGGTAAGGTAACGTCTGCAAGTGCTGAAATTGTAAGTAGTGGAATAGTTTGATAGCAAGATAATTTGTAACGAGCAAGTACCGATAGTAATAACAAAAGTGCAGCAAGATAGCCCAATCCTTTTGAGGCAAAGGACAGGACAAAACGGTCTCTTATGATAAGAAAAGCGTTCTTGAGGGTACATGGGAATTTCATCTAGTCACTTTCATCATGTTGGTTTAATTTGTGTTTGGTACTTTGATAATTTGATAAGTGGGTGGACCGGTGCTTATGTGCTGTTTTTACTTGAACAAACCTCCTACTTTTGATTAACCCTCCCGCAAGCATCCGCAACTACGATAAAAGTATTAAGAATGAATTCTAACCATAGCATTAAACTTTTGGATCCAATCGGCCCCTTACGGAATAGCGCATAAACTGGGGTTTAAGCTTCTTCCACTCTCGCAACCCATCATCTAATTGCTACTCCACAATGCATTCTCTTAGGCCCAAATATGGTGAAGTGTCATGTAGTCGACGTTCACATGACACCACTAAAGGAATCACAACATACATACTATCGAAATATCGAACACATATCAAATTCACATGATTACTTACAACTTGATTTCTCCCGTGACCTCAAGAACAAAGGTAAATACTCACAAATGATAAACATGCTCATTATTACAGGAGTATTAAATAGCATATTGGATCTGAACATATAATGTTCCACCAAATAAACCATATAGAAATCAACTACAAGATGTAATCAACACTACTAGTCACCCACAAGCACCAATTTATAGTTCCGGTAACAAGATTGAACACAAGAGATGAACTAGGGTTTGAGATGAGATGGTGCTGTTGAAGATGTTGATGGAGATTGCCCTCCCCAAGATGGGAGAGTTGTTGGTGATGATGATGACGATGATTTCCCCCTCCGGGAGGGAAGTTCTCCCAGGGAATCGCTCTGCCGGAGGGCAAAAGTTCTCCTGCCCAAGTTCCGCCTCGAGGCAGCGGCGCTTCGTCACGAAAGTCCTCTCCTTATTTTTTTTCTAGGTCAAAATGACTTATATACCAGAAGATGGGCACCATAGGTGGGCCGAGGAGAGCAGAACCCACCAGGGCACGCCTGGGCTCCCTGGCGTGCCCAGGTGGGATGTGCCCACCTGGTGGGCCCCTTTGGTAGTTATTTACTCCAATAATTCTTAAATACTCCATAAAAAATCTCCGTGAAGTTTCAGATTGTTTGGAGTTGTGCAGAATAGGTAGCCAGGCGTAGCTTTTCAAGGTCATGATTTCCTGCTACCAGAATTCTCCCTCTTGGTGTGTACCTTGCAAATTATGAGAGAAAAGGCATTAGAATTACTCAAAAAAGCATTATTATGGATAAAAATTATAATAAAAGTAAGAAAACATGATGCAAAATGAGCGTATCACTACTTCGGAAGCAGCAAAAGAAGGAGTCTGGATGAAGGAGTTCGTATCCGATCTAGGTGTAATACCTAGTGCACAGGGTCCAATGAAAATATTTTGTGACAATACTGGAGCAATTGCCTTGGCGAAGCAATCCAGATTTCACAAGAGAACCAAACACATCAAGAGACGCTTCAATTCCATCAGCGATCAAGTCAAGGAGGGAGACATAGAGATTTGCAAGATACATACGGATTTGAATGTTGCAGACCCGTTGACTAAGCCTCTTCCATGAGCAAAACATGATCAGCACCAAGACTTCATGGGTGTTAGAATCATTACTATGTAATCTAGATTGTTGACTCTAGTGCAAGTGGGAGACTGAAGGAAATATAGCCTATAGCCAATAATAAAGTTGTTATTTATATGTCCTTATATCATGATAAATGTTTATTGTTCATGCTAGAATTGTATTAATCAAAACTTAGTACATGTGTGAATACATAGACAAACAGAGTGTCCCTACTATGCCTCTACTTGCCTAGCTCGTTAATCAAAGATGGTTAAGTTTCCTAACCATAGACATGTGTTGTCATTTGATGAACGGGATCACATCATTAGAGAATGATGTGATGGACAAGAACCATCCGTTAGCTTAGCATAATGATCATTAAGTTTTATTGCTATTGCTTTCTTCATGACATACACATATTCCTCTGACTATGAGATTATGCAACTCCCAAATACCGGAGGAACACCTTGTGTGCTATCAAACATCACAACGTAACTGGGTGATTATAAAGATGCTCTATAGGTGTCTCCGAAGGTGTTTGTTGGGTTGGCATAGATCGATATTAGGATTTGTCACTCCGAGTATCGGAGAGGTATCTATGGGCCCTCTCGGTAATGCATGATACGTCTCCGTCGTATCTATAATTTTTGATTGTTCCATGCCAATATTATACAACTTTCATATGCTGATCCACTGCCCAGTGCCAATTCTTATTTGTTGCATGTTTTTTGTTTCGCAGAAAATCCATATCTGACGGATTCCAAATGGGATAAAAACGGGCGGAGATTATTTTTGGAATATATGTGAAATATGGGAAGAAAATCAATGCAAGACGGTGCCCGAGGGAGCCACGAGGCAGGGGGCGCCCCCTGGGCGCGCCCCGGACCCTCGTGGGCCCCCCGTAAGGCGATTACTGCTCTTCTTCGGCCGCAAGAAAGCTATTTTTCGGAAAAAAATCGGGGCGAAGGTTTCAATCCAATCGGAGTTACGGATCTCCGGATATTTAAGAAATGGTGAAAGGGCAGAATCCCAGAACGCAAAACAGAGAGAGAGACAGAGAGACAGATCCAATCTCGGAGGGGCTCTTGCCCCTCCCATGCCATGGAAGACATGGACAAGAGGGGAAACCCTTCTCCCATCTAGAGAGAAGGTCAAGTAAGAAGAAGAAGAAGGGGGGCTCTCTCCCCCTCTCTCCCGGTAGCGCCAGAACACCGCCGGGGCCATCATTGTGTGACGGCGATCTACACCAACACCTCCGTCATCTTCACCAACATCTCCATCACCTTCCTGCATCTATCTACAGCGGTCCACTCTCCCGCAACCCGTTGTACCCTGTACTTGAACATGGTGCTTTATGCTTCATATTATTATCCAATGATGTGTTGCCATCCTATGATGTCTGAGTAGATTTTCGTTGTCCGATCGGTGGTTGAGGAATTGCTATGATTGATTTAATTTGCTTGTGGTTATGTTGATGTCCTTTGGTGCCCATCATGTGAGCGCGCACGTGGATCACACCATAGGGTTAGTTGTATGTTGATAGGACTATGTATTGGAGGGCAAGAGTGACAGAAGCTTCAACCTAGCATAGAAATAGATGCATAGGGGATTGAAGGGGGACCAATATATCTTAATGCTACGATTGGGTTTTACCTTAATGAATGTTAGTAGTTGCGGATGCTTGCTAATAGTTCCAATCATAAGTGCATAGAATTCCAAGTCAGGGATAACATGCTAGCAGTGGCCTCTCCCACATAAAACATGCTATCGGTCTAGTAACATAGTCAATTGCTTAGGGACAATTTCGCAACTCCTACCACCACTTTTCCACACTCTCTATACTAACTTAATTGTTTCTTTATCTAAACAGCCCCTAGCTTTTATTTATGTGCTCTTTATTATCTTGCAAACCTATCCAAAAACACCTACAAAGTACTTCTAGTTTCATACTTGTTCTAGGTAAAGCAAACGTTAAGCGTGCGTAGAGTTGTATCGGTGGTCGATAGAACTTGAGGGAATATTTGTTCTACCTTTAGCTCGTCGTTGGGTTCGACGCTCTTACTTATCGATAGAGACTACAATTGATCCCCTATACTTGTGGGTTATCAAGACCTTTTTCTGGCGCCGTTGCCGGGGAGTTATAGCGTGGGGTGAATATTCTCGTGTGTGCTTGTTTGCTTTATCACTAAGTAATTTTTATTTGTTGTTCTAAGTTGTTCTCTATCTTTAGTTATGGATATGGAACACAAAATACCAAAAAAATAAGGTGTGCCTGCTAATCATGGAGATGGGGAACCTCCTAAAACCCTCAATGCTTGTTATGTAAAAAATATTATGTACTACATTGATTATCCAGAGAAAACCCCATTCAATTATGTTATGGGAGACACATTGGATCAATCTGAATACTTTAGGGATTATCGCTTGACTCAAAAAGGGAAACTATTATGGGATCAAATTCATATGTTGCATTGGTATGCTCGGGAACTATGCTTGAGATATGACTATACTTGTTGCTCTAGGATGAAGGCTCCACACCTTCCCTTTCCATGCAAATTTAATGATGATAAAACCTTGGCTTCTTATGCTAATGGTATATATGATTATTATGATGTGGAACAAATAGAAGAATTTGTTGCTTTTATGGGTGCTTATGAAATTGAATATTTGTTTAAAGAGTGTGAAATTTTGATGATTCAGTTTATAGACCTGGAAATTTAGCTATCCTTAAATATTGCTATGAGAATTACGAATTCAATTCCGATATTGATGATTTTATTGAGAGAGTCTCCGTTGTCCAAGAAGAGACTAATATTTTTCACGAGCCTATGGAAGAAGGAATTGATGAAACTGTGAGCTCATTGGATTAAAAAGATGAGGGGGAGAGCGAAGAACAAAAGGAGGAAGAGCGGATTGATCACCCGTGCCCACCTTCTAATGATAGTAACTCTTCAACTCATACATTGTTTAATTTCCCTTCGTGCTTGCCGAAGGATGATTGCTATGATGACTGTTATGATCCCATTATTTCTCTTGAAATATCCCTTTTTGATGATGCTTGCTATGCTTGTGGCCAAGATGCCAATATGAATTATGCTTATGGAGATGAACTTGCTATAGTTCCTTATGTTAAACATGAAATTGTTAATATTGCACCCACACATGATAGTCCTATTTTGTTTCTGAATTCTCCCAACTACACTATATCGAAGAAGTTTACCATTATTAAGGATTATATTGACGGGTTGCGTTTTACTATTACACATGATGATTTTGATGAATATAATATGCATGTGCTTGCTGCTCCTACTTGCAATTATTATGAGAGAGGAACTACATCTCCACCTCTCTAAGTTTCCAACATGAAAAAATTGCAAGAAACTGTTTATACTAAGCGTTGGCCTTTACTTTGTGTGCATGAATTGTTCTTGTATGACATGCCGATCCATAGGAAGAGAGTTAGTCTTCATCATTACATGATATATGTTACTTTGTTCTCACCACTAAATTACAAATCATTGTTAATTAAAATTGGCTTTGATATACGTTGGGATCTGGGTGGATCCATTACTTGAGCACTATATGCCTAGCTTAATGGCTTTAAAGAAAGCGCTGCCAAGGAGACAACCCGGAAGTTTTAGAGAGTCATTTATTTTTTTGTGTGCTTTTATAAAGTTAAAAAACAAAAATAAATAAAGAGGGGAACCCAAAACTTTTTCAAAAAGGAAAGTAAAAGTGAGAGAGACAAGCATTGTTGAAGTGGGGTAGCTCCTTGAACTTTGTTCATGCTCACGCAAACTTTGTGAATCTTGATTACAGAAACTTTTCAACAAAAATAATTATCCCCTTGTACAATTCCATTGTATTATAAAAATAAAGTGCCAAGGTTTGCCTTTAGGATGTTTTAGATAACTTGTTGGTTTGTACGGTGCAGGACAGAAACTTTGGCTGTAGTGCGCGATTTTACATTTTTTTACTGGAATGTCAAACGGTTCTGAAACTTTTTTCACTATCTTTCTATAAAAATTGTTTATTTTTCCTAATTTTGGTAGAATTTGTGGAGTACCAGAGGTAAGGTGAATGTTCAGATTACTACAGACTGTCCTGTTTAAGAGAGATTTTGTTTTGATGCATAGTTTGCTTGTTTTGATGAAACTATCGATTCCTATCAGTGGATTGTAACGCCCTTGATGCGGCTATATCTCCCATGTGTCGAAGCACGACTTAGAGGCATAACCGCATTGAAAGCAATGTCGCAAGTGAGGTAATCTTCACACAACCCATGTAATACATAAGGGAAAAAGATACATAGTTGGCTTACACTCGCCACCTCACACAATTACATGAATAAAGCATTACATCAAACAGATACAATCAAGGTCCGACTACGGAACCAAAATAAAAGAAGAACCCCAAATGCAACAAGGTCCCCGATCGACCCCAACTGGGCTCCACTACTGATCAACTAGAAGAAAACAACACAAAGGGCAAGATCTTCATCGAGCTCCTCCTTGAGCTTGGTTGCGTCATCTGCAAGGTAACATCGGCACCTGCAAACTACTTTTGGAAGTATCTGTGAGTCATGGGGACTCAGCAATCTCACACCCTCGCGATCAAGACTATTTAAGCTTATGGGTAAGGTAAAGGTATGAGGTGGAGCTGCAGCAAGCGACTAGCATATATGGTGGCTAAGCATACGCAAATGAGAGCGAGAAGAGAAGGCAAAGCACGGTCGAGAAACTATGATCAAGAAGTGATCCTAGAACAACCTACGTCAAGCATAACTCCAACACCGTGTTCACTTCCCGGACTCCACCGGAAAGAGACCATCACGGTTACACATGCGGTTGATGTATTTTACTTAAGGTCAACTTCAGGTTTTCTACAAACGGACGTTAACAAATTCCCATCTGCCCATAACCGCGGGCATGGCTTTCGAAAGTTCAAAACCCAGCAGGTGTGTCCCAACTTAGCCCATCACAAGCTCTCACGGTCAAGGAAGGATATTCCTTCTAGCGGGAAGACCCGATCAGACATGGAATCCCGGTTACAAGACATTTCGACAATGGTAAAACAAGTCCAGTAACACTGCCCGAATGTGCCAACAAATCCCGATAGGAGCTGCACATATCTCTTTCTCAGGGCACACTCAGATTGTCTTAGGTACGGGTAGGCCAGCCCAGAGTTGCCCCTGGTGGTCACCGGCAGCCGACAGGTTGGACCAACACTCAGAGGAGCACTGGCCTGGGGGGGTTAAAATAATGATGACCCTCGAGAGAGCGACTCCCAAGGGAAAAGTAGGTGGTGGTGAGGCAAATGGTAAAACCAAGGTTGGGCATTGCTGGAGGAGTTTTATTCAAGGCGAACTGTCAAGGGGTTCCCATAATAGCCCAACCGCGTAAGGAACGCAAAATCCGGGAACATAACACCGATATGACGGAAACTAGGGTGGCAAGAGTGGAACAAAACACCAGGCATAAGGCCGAGCCTTCCACCCTTTACCAAGTATATAGATGCATTAATTAAATAAGATATATAGTGATATCCCAACAAGTAAACATGTTACAACAAGGAAGAACAACTCCATGTTCCAACAAGGAACATACTTCAATCTTCACCTGCAATTAACAACGCTATAAGAGGGGCTGAGCAACGCGGTAACATAGCCAAACGACGGTTTGCTAGGACAAGGTGGGTTAGAGGCTTGGCTTAACAATATGGGAGGCGTGATAAGCAAGTGGTAGGTATCGCAGCATAGGCATAGCAAAAGAGCGAGCAACTAGCAAGCAAAGATAGAAGTGATTTCGAGGGTATGATCATCTTGCCTGAAATCCGGCAAGGAAGAAGAACGCGTCCATGAAGAAGACAAACGGACGAAGACGAGTGGGTCCTCACAAACACGACGTTACCGGAACCAACCCGAAGAAGCAAACACCGGAAAGAAGCACACAACATACTAAACAACCAGCACATGAACATGATATGATATGCGGGATGCGATATGCGATGCATATGCATGATTTGACAAGGAATGCATGAACCTGGCCTCAACTTGGAAATCCAAGTGTGCCACTGGAAAGATGAGATGAAATCGCTTGAAAACGATATAAAGAACGCCGGAATCGGAGTTACGGTTTGGAAATGGCAAGCAATTTAAATATGACCACGTTCTTCGATTTACAGCAAGTAGCCATCTAAATGCAACAAGATGAACATGCTACAGCACCCAAACATGGCATCACAATACATGGCAGGGATCCATTTATGATGCTTAACAAAAGATGAACACTGAGCTACGGCCAATTCATCCATTAAAAGGTTCAAACAAGCATGGCAAAAGTGCAATTGGTAAACAGATTTCAGACTTAGTGAAATTAACACTTGCCTGGAATTTCAGATCAGATAGCACTCTTTGGAGCAATAAAACAATATGCTACAGGAACTTAACATGGCAAAGCAAGGCATGGCATGGAGCTACTCAAAGAGCTTAACAAAAGTCCCTTAGTGACCTTGAGCCAAAAGGGATCAGAAAATACAATTGCAAGCATGTGAACATGACAAAAACATAATCAGACTCCCAGACTTAGTGAAAAACTGGAGCATGCAAATCATATAGCGAGTAGGCATGTTTACGAGCTCGATGCACTCACTACAGAGCAAGGCATGACAAACTAAGCATGCACCCATCAATAATACACATTATACAAGCTAGACATGGCAAGAACAACAACATAGCATGCATGGATCAACTACAACATCCTCGGCAAAATCGCTATCAAGTAGACAATCTGCCCAGATTCACGAAATGACAAAAGTAGAGCTCGATTGACTCAAGATAGGGTGCTCCATAATTGCAAACAAAGACATGGATGGATAGAGCACTGTAATATAAACAAAACATCCTTACGGATCATCCTCAAAAGAGGCACGGATCACTAGGAAACAACATGAACATAAGGCATATTGAGATAAACAGATCAAGGACTTGGTGCAAATGCTAAGTCCCTGAAATCAGCATTAACGAATGCACCGCTTTGCAAGCTTGTGCTAGTCACCACACACATCACAAAAATACATGGGTTGCACCTCTGGATAGATGGCAAAACATATAACAAAACTCATGTAGAGCTCATGGCCATATCATGCACACATTAATCATGGCAAAAAATGACAAATAGCTATTTGGAGCAGCAGATCTGACACTTATCTCAAATAGCATTCTTCTAACAGCTTTTCGGGCATCAAGATGAACTCAAATGAAAATGATGCAATGAGGAAATGATGTGCTCTCTGAGACGAACATTTTGATATGCTAAATGCTCAAATTGGAGTTACGGATGCGGAGTTACGACATGATGAATATGGGCATATGAAACATGGAAATCTCGGGGACTTGGTGAAATTCCACCTCCGGAGAAAGTCAACGGGATCTCGTGATGCGGGACGGCCCGGTGCAGACCTGGGGGGTGGCATTTGGATCGGGGGCGGGTGGATCTCATCCACCCTCCTCGGATCCGGCCGGAGCGGCGCCAGCGAGGGATGACGGCGGCGGGGCAACTCCAGCAACAATGGCGCGTAGGCAATGGCAGCGGAGGGCGCTGCGGGTGGTGAGGTGGCACGCCGGCGAGGGAGGAGGACACGGCCGGCGGCGCGCGCGCGAGAATCCGGCGGCCGACTCGGGCGGCGCGAGGCCGGTCGGCGGGCGCGCTCGCCGGCGGCGGTGTCGGGCGGCGTAGGCGGCGAACGGGCGCGGGGCGGCGGCCCAGATCTGGCCCGAGGCGGGCCGGCCTCGGGCACCGGCGGGCCGCGGCGGGCGCGGAGGAGAGAGAAGGCGGCGGTGGGATGGCGGCGGTGTGACGTGGCGTGTTAGGATTGGCTGCGGAGCCGGCTGAGGCTGACATGGCACGACGCCATAGATCGGAGCGACGTGGAGGGGCGCGGTGGACATGTTCGGCGCGGTGAGGACGCGTCCGGCGGCGCGAGGAGAGTGATTTTAGGGTTTCATCCGTGATTTTCGGGAGGGGAGCACATATATAGGTAGAGGGAGCTAGGAGAGTCCAAAAGAGGTGCGGTTTTCGGCCACGCGATCGTGATCGAACGAACGAGATGATGGAAGGGGTTTTGGTGGGTTTTGGGCCAAAATGGAGGGGTGTTGGGCTGCAACACACACGAGGCCTTCTCGGTCCCTCGGTTAACCGTTGGAGCATCAAACGAAGTCCAAATGGTACGAAACTTGAGAGGCGGTCTACCGGTAGTGAACCAAGGCCGCATGACAAGTCTCAGTCTAATCCGGAAATGTTTAATCCCCACACACGAGAAGAAGGTAGAAATGACCACCGGAGGAGATAGGAGCGCCGGAATGCAAAACGGACAACGGGAAAAATGCTCGGATGAATGAGACGAACACGTATGCAAATGAAATGCACATGATGACATGAGATGCAATGCATGACACGCACGCAATGACAAGGCAACAACAGCGAATAAGTGGAGGACACCTGGCACATCGGTCACGGGGCGTTACATGGATTAAGACATTATAGTAGCTACAATGAAAAAACAAAATATGAATTGGTTTGCAACAGTACTTAGAGTAGTGATTTGCTTTATTATACTAACGGATCTTACCGAGTTTTCTGTTGAGTTTTGTGTGGATGAAGTGTTCGAAGATCGAGGATGTCTCGGTGTGAGGAGAAGAAGGAGAGGCAAGAGATCAATCTTGGGGATTCCCAAAGCGCCCCAAGTAAATATTCGAGGAGACTCAAGCGCCTAAGCTTGGGGATGCCCCGGAAGGCATCCCATCTTTCTTCAACAAGTATCGGTATGTTTTCGGATTCGTTTCGTTCATGCGATATGTGCAATCTTGGAGCATCTTTTGCATTTAGTTTTCACTTTTCTTTTATGCACCATGCTGGTATGAGATATTCCTTGGTTGATTTATAGAATGCTCATTGCACTTCACTTATATCTTTTGAGTATGTCTTTATAGAATGCTTCATGTGCTTCTCTTATATCATTTGAAGTTTGGATTGCTTGTTTCTCTTCACGTAGAAAACCGCCATTTGTAGAATGCTCTTTTGCTTCACTTATATTTGTTAGAGAGTGGGCATATCTTTTGTAGAAAGAATTAAACTCTCTTGCTTCACTTATATCTATTTAGAGAGATGACAGGAATTGGTCATTCACATGGTTAGTCATAAAATCCTACATAAAACTTGTAGATCACTGAATATGATATGTTTGATTCCTTGCAATAGTTTTCTGATATAAAGATGGTGATATTAGAGTCATGCTAGTGGGTAGTTGTGGATTGTAGAAATACTTGTGTTGAAGTTTGTGATTCCCGTAGCATGCACGTATGGTGAACATTATGTGATGAAGTCGGAGCATGATTTATTTATTGATTGTCTTCCTTATGAGTGGCGGTCGGGGACGAGCGATGGTCTTTTCCTACCAATCTATCCCCATAGGAGCATGCACGTAGTACTTTGTTTCGATGACTAATAGATTTTTGCAATAAGTATGTCAGTTCTTTATGATTAATGTTGAGTCCATGGATTATACGCACTCTCACCCTTCCATCATTGCTAGCCTCTTTGTTACCATGCATTGCCCTTTCTCACCTCGAGAGTTGGTGCAAACTTCGCCGGTGCATCCAAACCCCGTGATATATTGCCACATAAGCCTATAACACATAAGCCTCTTTATATCTTCCTCAAAACAGCCACCATACCTACCTATTATGGCATTTCCATAGCCATTCCGAGATATATTGCCATGCAACTTCCATCATTATCATATACATGACTTGAGCATTTATTGTCATATTGCTTCGCATGATCATAAGATAGCTAGCATGATGTTTTCATGGCTTGTCTGTTTTTTTGATGTCATTGCTACGCTAGATCATTGCACATCCCAGTATACCGCCGGAGGCATTCATATAGAGTCATATCTTTGTTCTAGACATCGAGTTGTAAGTAAATAAAAGTGTGATGATCATCATTGTTAGAACATTGTCCCATGTGAGGTTATAAAAATAAAAGAGGCCAAAGAAGCCCAAATAAAAAAATAGGCCAAAGAAGCCCACCAAAAAAACAAAAAAATGAGAGAAAAAGAGAGAAGGGGCAATGTTACTATCCTTTTACCACACTTGTGCTTTAGACTAGCACCATGTTCTTCATATAGAGAGTCTCTTGACTTATCACTTTCATATACTAGTGGGAATTTTCATTATAGAACTTGGCTTGTATATTCTGATGATGGGCTTCCTCAAATGCCCGAGGTCTTCATGAGCAAGCAAGTTGGATGCACACCCACTTTGTTTCCAGTTTGAGCTTTCATCCACTTATAGCTCGTAGTGCATCCTTTGCATGGCAATCCCTACTCCTCACATTGACATCAATTGATGGGCATCTCCATAGCCCGTTGATTAGTCGCGTTGACGTGAGAGTTTCTCCTTTTTGTCTTCTCCACACAACCTCCACCATCATATTCTATTCCACCCATAGTGCTATGTCCATGGCTCACGCTCATGTATTGCGTGAAAGTTGAAAAGGTTTGAGAACGTCAAAAGTATGAAACAATTGCTTGGCTTGTCATCAGGGTTGTGCATGATTTGAATATTTTGTGTGGTGAAGATGGAGTATAGCCAGACCATATGATTTTGTA